>NC_142063.1:229545381-229854756 GCF_059756535.1 Pantherophis guttatus | reverse complement strand
TAAGGTAGGTAAAATGAGGACCCGGTTTGTGGGGGCAATAAGCTGACTTTGTATAAAATATACAAAAGTATGAAGGCTATTGCTTAATGCCTTGTAAGCTGCCCTGAATCTCCGGAGAAGGGCGGCATATAAATCAAAATAAAATAAAAAAATAAAATAAAATAAAAAAGAACAGTAGGGATAATATTGAAATCCCCTCCCCCACCCTCTACTTTGCTGCTTTCCAAGCAATGAATTCATTTAGGGAATTTTGAGCCCCCATGTTGAATTACTGAATAATAAACATGATGAATGGTGTAAAATGAAGATCCTGCATTAATTTTAATACTAATAACAACTCCAAGATAAAACTCGTATTTAAAAAGCAAAACGGGTGGATAAAGAAAAACAGATAATCCCAGAGGCCAGACAACAATTGCTGAAATATAGAAACATATTTAGGTTACTGCAGACTTTAGGTTGAGATGTAGTAAGATGAAGAAACAATATATGATGAAACAATCACTCCTATTTTACCAAGAAGAGTGGGATGTAGAAAATATTGTAGGTTTGCGATGTTCTGAATCTGGAACAATGATTTGGGCTCTGAGCATCATCAAAAGACCCTAGATTTTGTACTGGGTTCAGGATGAAAGAGCAGCATTTCCTTATACCCGTGATTCTAAAAGATGTTACTGTTGTTTACATGCTGGACAACTGAGGAAACCAAAAATACTGAAAGCCTATACCCATGATGGCGAATCTATGGCACGCGTGCCAGAGGTGGCATGCAGAGCCCTCTCTGTGGGCATGCGTGCCATTGCCAGCTGGTCTTCTGGTTTCCAGCGCATGCATGTGTGCCAGCCAGCTGATCTTCACGTGTGCCAGTGCCCTGGAAACCCGAAGACCAGCTGGCCAGTGCCCATGCACGCGTGGCCACTTGGTCTTCGGCTTTCTGGGGCTCCGGCATGCGCAAAGACCATCTGGCCGGTACACATGTGCAGGCCAGAAACCAGAAGACCAGCTGACCGGTGCACGCATGTGCACCAGCCAACTGGTCTTCGAGTTCCAAGGCTCTGGTGCATGTGCGTGTGCACATGTGCTCACACATGTTCCAGTTTGGGCACTCGGTGCTGAAAAGGTTTGCTATCACTGCCTTATACTGTTCTTAGTATTCCAAGTCTCCTTAATTGACTTTATAAAATATAAATTTCTTCTAAGCTTGTTGAAAAAGGAGACAATTGAAGTGGAAAGAGAGTCAACTAGACATACATTCCTGGACTGAAAATCAGTTTAGGTGTAATATAAAGATACTCTAGTAGGTAAATTTACTGCTGTCTTTACATGCTTTGTGATGGGAACACTAAAAGGCATGAATTATCATGTAAAGCTGCTTCTCTCCCTCCCCCCCCCTTTCCCTCTCGGAGGCTGTCAAATGTATTCAATGTGCAATGTACAGTATGTGCATTATAAATAGTACTATGCTGTGGAGTGTTCAGATAGCAAATGCAAGCGTTCCATAACTTAATCTCTTCATCCCTGCAGGTAGAGAAATATATATTTGCTGTTCAGAGGCTTCTTTTGAGTGAGTCCATTGCTATTGCTTGCTTTTCACCTGGGCTTAGTTCAGTGGTGGGATTCCGCCAGTTCGCAACACTTTGGGAGAACCGGTTGTTAACTTTCTGAGCAGTTTGGTGAACTGGTTGTTGGAAGAAATCATTAGGGCAGAGAACTGGTTGTTAAATTATTTGAATCCCACCACTGGCTTAGTTTTGTGGTAATTGTGCAAGCAAGAGATTTTGCAAGAAGTCTGAGTGTTGTGCAGCTCTTTTGTTTAAAATGTATGGATACATTGTAGGCCTTCCATTACATATAATACAGTGGCCCTTGGCTAACAAACAAAGGTTTTGCTTTGAGTTCCCATTGTTCCTTACAGTAGAACTGTCAAAATGTTTTCTGCCTTGTTTCAATGGAACATGGGATACTTGAGGCTTTGGGAGAGGGATTGTTTTATTCCGAGTTTGGAACAAAATGCTTTTTTCCATTTCATGCACACTTCTATTAGATGCTTATTATAGCTCCCTTCCCTTTCTCTAAATGCTGCTTGAAGCAGCCAAACCAATTCCACTCTTTCAATGTGAAATACTAACACTGGGACCCAATCAGCATTAGAAGCTCTGTTTGTAAAATCTTTCTTTGCCTTTGGAAAAGCCCAACTGCTGCCTCCTCCTTTTCTTCTTCTATTTTGTTTTTCAGATAGCATGCAAGCGGAGACAAATGTGATTTCCCAGTGAATGGGAGGCAACAAAGGAGTTTATTTTTTTATGCAGCACACTCTGAACAGATCCAGTATAGGAATTGCTCGTCCCAAAGAAGATGGCCAGCAAAGCTCATCCAAGGCATGTTGCTGTCTAAGAAAAAAATCAAAGAGGAAGGGGCTTCTTCTCACCTTCTCAGCACTGGGAAGACTAACTTCGCAACATCTTCTCTGACAAATGAGGAGAGCAGGTTGATTTAGAGCTGACTTCCTGGGTGCTTGCTGGGGAATTTCTGTGAATTGGAGTCCACATATCTTAAAAGTTGTCAAGATTAAGCAACATTGGTTTAGGGAATAGAAGCCAATGTTGCTCTGTCCTCCAACAGAGAAACAGATTTAAGGTTTAGCTGGTCAGCCATAGTTTGTTAAGGTCCCTCTACATTTTTTTCTGCCTTAGGCCACTGGGCAGCCAGGCTTGTAGGAACGGGTGGCTGAGAAAAATGGGTACCTCACGCTTGTCCCTGTCTTCCCACCCAAGGGTGAACAAACTGCCTTCACAGTCCTGCATTGCATTGCAAGAACATTGGCCCTGCTGCCGCCGCCATGCAGAAACTCCATGCCTCGATGCTACCCTTCCTCATCTCATATGAAGGAACTCAGGAAGCTCAAACTGTCCAAGGAGGAATTTCTACAGAGGAATTATTGAGTCTGTCATCTGCACCTCTATAACTGTCTGGTTTGGTTCTGCAACCCAACGAGACAGACACAAACTTCAGAGGATAATTAGAACTGCAGAAAAAACAATTACTAGCAACCTTCCTTCCATTGAGGACCTGTATACTGCACAAGTCAAAAAGAGGGCTGTGAAAATATTTACAGACCCCTCGCATCCTGGACATAAATTGTTTCAACTCCTACCCTCAAAACGACGCTATAGAGCATTGCACACCAAGACAACTAGACACAAGAACAGTTTTTTCCTGAATGCCATCACTCTGCTAAATGAGTAATTCCCTCAACACTGTCAAACTATTCACATTAGGCTGCATTACTATTAGTATTAGTCTTCTCATCATTCCTATCACCCATCTCCTCCCACTTATGATTGCATGACTGTAACTTTGTTGCTTGTATCCTTACGATTTATATTGATATTGATTGTTTCCTAGTATGATTTGATTGTTTATTTGTTTCCTATGACTATCATTAAGTGTTGTACCTTATGATTCTTGACGAATGTATCTTGTCTTTTTATGTACACTGAGCGCATATGCACCAAAGACAAATTCCTTATGTGTCCAATCACACTTGGCCAATAAAGTATTCTATTCTATTCTGTTCTGTTCTGTTCTGTTCTGTTCTATTCTATTCTGTACTCTTGAAAAAAAAAATTAAATGTTATGAAAAATATTTATTTGCTACATGGAAGGAGCCTAGCTGAGTTGACACACTGCAAAGGATGAATATCTGGCTGGGAAAAAAAATGGCTGAACAAAGAGAATTGTGGCATCAAAAATCAGGAAAAAGAGTTGGTTTATAAAAGGGGTTTCGTCTTCCCTCAAAACTCCATGATTATGTATGTTGGGTTGCTATGTTATTTTAGATGGTGGGTTTGCACCATGCACAATGATAACATGAGGTTGGCTCGTTTGTGGCTTGTTGCGTTATGGGAACCTAGAGCGTGGAGTTGGTTTATGATACAATCTGTCATGTGAAGCCAAGCAAAAGAGTTAATGCAGGGAACCATGGTTCATTTTAACCCTGGACTAGCATTGCTATCAGTGGAGCCACGGTGTCCAGTTTGAATTAGTCATTATTATATGTGCAGAATAGATGGATATTAAACAAGTGTGGTGTTTTTGTACAATAGTGCACTTCTGCCTATCCCCTGGAACAGATCCTCTGTCTCTGAAACAAATTTTAAAAAATGGCTGAAGAACTGATCACGAGATGAACTTTTGCTCTGGCCCCTTTGTATAAATGCCCTCAGTGCTGAAGAAGAAACGGGAGCCGAGGAGAGTGATTCATCTTTGTTTCAGATAGCTTAAGCACACGCCACGCATAGCTTGGCAAAGCGATTTCACCATTGCGCAGGCATCCTTGCTTGTCAGGGGAAGTATTGTGGCACCAGCTATTTCAGTACCAAAGATACTAAATTTGCCACCAGAGCATACAGACCAGGGACAGAACGTTTCTCAGTTATTTGCTTCCTCAGGATATGACATTTCTCCCCTTCCTGCTGCTTCTGAAATCCACTCAGGATTCTCATATGCTGTTGACAAAGTATCTATCCAAATCCAGCTTTCGGCAGTTTCCTAGGCAACCAGCACTTGGGTACAAAAAGCCTGTAAACAGAATAAACCAAAACACCTCTTTGCAATTTGCCCCTCCCTCTTTTAATCTCCTTCGCTCTTCTCACATCGCACTTGCAAGCCGTGTAACAGAAATAGGAGTAACAGAGTCCTAACCACTCCGTGTCACATTTACATTTTGGACTAGTTTGGAAGAGCAGTTTCCTTCCATTCCGCACAGTCTTAATTTCAGATTCAGAAACTTGGTGGGATCAGATTGCAACTTTTAGGTCAAAGGGCCCTTTCCCTTCTGCAAGACTCCAGGGCTCTTATCCTGCCAGTCCCTCTAATTTCCCCTTTCAGATCCTTCCCAAAGATTATAAACACACCAAAACCAACAGATGCAAGAACTTCCATTATGGCTGTGGCAGAACCTACAGAAGATGCAATGACATTTCCCCACAAAGCTTCTGCTTTGATTTCTGTCAGGATTCTAGCAGCCAGCATGATGACTGGAAGCTTCGCAGGCAGGGATTCAAGGAAGTAGCCTTTTGGTATATTCCTAGAAATACAAAAGCCCTTAAAGAAGAAATCTAGCCATTAAGTCTAGAATGCAGTCTTCCACTGCCTTGCCTTGTTTTGTCTTGCCTTGTCTTGCCTCGCCCTGCCCCGCCCCGCCCCGCCCTTCTTCTTCCCTTTCTAACTACCCATCTCTCTAACCTAAAGTGATTTTTAGCAATGGATTTTTTTTTAGCATTTTGATAGAGATAAAAAGAAGTACTAAAAAGTACAAGTAAAAAGTGTACTAAATCTTTGCAAGACACAACTTACAGATGCACAACTCTGCCCTCCCCTCCTCCCGCACCCTGAAAATATTGGCCCTACTGCCTCTTCTATTGATCTGATTTTCCTCGTCCATTAAACTTCTCAGAGATTGAAAAAAAATATAGAAGGAAGTTTCCTTCTATATTTCCTTCTATTCCCTTATATTACAAGTTTCTGGCATATAAATTCTGGCATAATTACCCAACATTGCTGGAAATGAATTCTGCAAACCTTCATGTTCCATTAATTTACATACGTGATAGAACATAGTGGCTGGATTGGATAAATTAATGAATTCCTTAAATTAAGCCATCAGGCACGGTCATATTTTCTGGATGGACTGCAGAGAAAACTGCAATCGTATGTGCCCTTTTGCAGTAAAAATACAGCGTAACCAAAGGCTGAGTCTGCTAGTGGTCACGAGGCAACAAGGATGTTTTTGCCAACTTTTTTCAAGACGTCTAAGGAACAATGTGTGAAGTGATTCCATCAGTTCTTGGTCCATACACTATGATTCTTGGGGCTGAAACAGATTAATGTTGCCATGGATCACTTTAGTGGCAGGTTTCTAGACATTAAACTTTAATATCTTTTTAATGTTACAGGCACTGGGTCCTTCCGTCACTCCTTTTTTTTTTTTTTTAAGAGTAGGCTTCCTGAACAAAAATAATTGATCATTCCTTTTTGGACTATTCCAGTTGTCCTAAAGTGTCACATAATTAAACCTTCCAGTGAATTTAAAATCCATGGTTGGTAACCTTCCCCCAAAATGAATTAATTTCAGGTATTTTTAGATAAGGGTAATATCACCAATGTTTTTCTCAATGAAAATATAAAGAGATCACTTGCTTTGGCTGCAAAAATATGCATGGGGAGTGGGGGTAGAGAATGACAAGCTTCTTTGAGGTCAGGGAATTCTTTCCCACAAAAACCAAAAATCCTTCCCCGGATAGAAACATGAAGAAGCCCCAGGTTTTGGAACAGAGAAATAGGATATTTCAAATGCTCAGAAATCTGAAAGTGCTATTCGGATCATACAAGAATGAAACCCAGCCTCTGGAAAAATATTTTTTCTTGATTCTGTGCATGACTTCCTCCAATGTTACACAATTACTTGAAAGATGATTTGAGAAAACGATATTTAAGCATGATGTCATCTTTGTCACTTATGAATGATGTGTTTTTTATGGCTAATAATAAAAAAGATGATACTAATTGTTTCAATTTTTAAAAAAAACAGATTAAAAGCAGCATCAAGTAGCATTCACATATCCATTATCGGTTTTGGAAGTTGTTAATGTGATGGTAATCACCTGAGACTGTAATCCACAGGCTGTAGTGCCTCTCAAAAATAAGGCTCTCATGTCACCTTGTGGTCATATTTGGGAAATGCTTCTTTACTTGTATTGGTTGCAGACAGTTGAAATTTTTCAACAGATGATTCGGATCTCATTGTTCCACAAAATAATTGTTTAGTGAAATTAGTAAACTTCATTCTTTTCTTTGAGCTGAAAATGTAACCCAGTTCTTTGCTTTTTCTGATGCTGAGGTACATTTCATTGTAAACAGCAGCCCACTGATATTTGCAGTGATATGTGTTCTGAAGTGAAATGCAACTAGGAAAGAAACCCTAGTAGTTTAAAGATCATTTTGTTTTCCTGAAGGGGAAGAAGAAGTGTGCAAGTCCAAAGTGTTTTTAATCCCGGCTGTTTCAATATCTCAACAGTTCTGTTTGGACAAGTGATAGGTCCACCTAATCCAATATCTTGTTTCAGACAGTAGCCAGATAGCTACTTGTGTAGCATGAAGACAATAGCTCTCCATTTTACAGATAGTCCTTGATTTTGTTTAATGAGTTTGAAATTACAATGGCACTGAAAAGAATGACTTACAACTGGTCCTTGCACTTATGACCATCGCAGCATCCCCAATGGTCACCTGATCAAAATCTGGACACTTGGCAACCAGCATGTATTTACAAAGATTGCAGCGTCCCAGGGTCATGTGATCACCTTTTACGACCTTCCCAGATAGCTTCTGACAAGCAAAGTCAATAGGGGAAACTATATTTGCTTCATGACCACATGGTTCATTTAATAAATGCAGTGATTTTCTTAACAAA
This sequence comes from Pantherophis guttatus, assembly GCF_059756535.1. Classification (NCBI taxonomy): domain Eukaryota; kingdom Metazoa; phylum Chordata; class Lepidosauria; order Squamata; family Colubridae; genus Pantherophis; species Pantherophis guttatus. The sequence goes on along the minus strand of NC_142063.1, from coordinate 229,847,282 downwards.
AAAAAGTCATAAAAAATCAGGTGTGACTCACTTAACTGCCTTGCTTAGTAACAGAAATTCTAGTTCCAATTGTGGTTGTAAGGACTATATATACGTATATACCTGCCTCCTTTCCAAATGGTAAATACTGCCATTTTTTCCTGTAGATGATAGTTGAACGTTCTCCTCCACCACTTGTAGAAGATTCCAGTTGTGAAGTGTGCTTTGTGATTGGATGTCCCTGGCTCCATTTACTTCATACTGACTTACCTTCTTGATCTTCAGATGAAAAGGTGAAAGCTACTCTTGGACTGTCCTGTAGAGTTGCCTGCTTTCTTCTTGATCAAAAGCAACATGACTTTTATAGTTATAATAATTATTATTGCTTAGCGCATTGTAAGCCGCCCTGAGTCTCCGGAGAAGGGCGGCATATAAATCAAATTAATATATATATATATAATAATAACTTTATTGTCATTGTACATGTATACACAGTATACCCATACAACAAAATTCACTTAACACCCAAAGACCAGGTCCAACACACATAACAATCCCCAAAACACTCCTACCCACCACAATTCCCCACCCCTAAACCACCCAAACATCCACACAACAGACCAAGTAATGCTGTCCAACAGCTCACTGATGGTGGCCCTTTAGTTCATTGTTGAGTGCAATTATAGCTCTGGGATAAAAACTAGTCAGAAAACATGTCCAAGTTTTAATTGTTCTGTATATAAGATGTATATTCAATCAGGACAGCTTATACACACTTTCTACCAAATTTTTTTCCAATATAAAACAATTTTTAAGAAACAGAGGTACTTTAGGCTACATTTTAAGCCTAACCTTCTCTTTTCTTCTCTGCAATCTCTTGAAGTAATTTTCAAATTATTGTGCTGAATTTGAACTGACTGAAAGACTAAACTAATATATAGGCTGGATACTTAATTCAAATGTGTTTGGACTCAAGAAATCCTGTGTGTTTTACTATATTTTGACAATACCATGTTTTTAATATAAGACCAGGTCTTATATTAATTTTTGCTCCAAAAGACACATTATCGCTTATTTTCTGGTTAGGTCTGCTGACGATCTTAACTGGGGTTTATTTTTGGGATAGGGCTTACATTACGAGCATCCTGAAGAATCATGCTAGGACTTATTTTCTGGGAAACAGGGTATAGTATTAAGGTGTACGTATATATCAATGTTTCCGGATATGTTATACACGTATAAGCTGTTGAAACTGCAATGACATTGTGGTGATAGTTCAGGGATCATGACATTATTGTGCAAATGAAGCAAATGATATGCTTGGCTTGATGCAAAAATGAGCACCCAATTTATGCCATGTTATCATACTCTACATGAACTCCGAGTGAGTTGGTTGTTAGCAAGATACAGACAGGACAAGTATTAAAACTGACCCAGATTAAAATAAAATTAATTGGACATAGTAACACTAATGTATTCATAAAAGTAGATTAACAAGGCCACAGCACTAATTAGTCCTAGACAGCATTTCAGATCAAAAGTGAAAAGAATACTTCAGAACAATTTGGGTATGCATGTAGCACCTGTATGTAACTCTTTAAAGCAATCACGTCTTTTGCCAAGATTGCACTGCCGATACAATCCTGGGAAAAATGCAGTTGCTTTAAGGAATCTTAGATGACAAGTACCATGTGAACATACCTGCAGTCTTTTCAAACTTCATCCAATGTGTGATTATTATTATTTTTCTTTAGAAACTCAAGCAGCTAGCAGTGAAGGAGTCAAAGACAAAGCTTGGATAGGTAAATTGCTTTTTTGCAATACAAGAAGCCCCCAGAACAAAGATCACTTACCACAAAATCTAGCAATTCAGCCTGCTGTATATAACAAATCCAGGATTTAAATCTTAGATACCTATCTCCCACCTTACATGTCAGGGAATTTCTTGTTGCTCATTTTTTTTGCCTTTAGATGTGGAGACAGACCAGGCTGCTGATAAAGTTCTTATCTTTATTTTTTGCCTTTTGCACCTCAATGTATATCAATCTGTTTGTTCATGGAAAATCTGTCTGTCCATTTGCTTGGGGTGGAGGAGAAAATTAAAACTCCTTAACTTCCTTTTTTTTCCTTAACAAAGAGAGAGTGGACAACCACTTGCATGAAATGTTATAGGGTCTCCTGTTCGAGGAGTGGTTGGATTAGAAGACCTCTGAAGTCCCTTCCAACTCTTTTATTCTATGTTCTAAGCACCTTTGCCCTCACTGCAGTCATCTCCTTGTCTGGGAGCATCTGTCAACCATTTTTTAAAAGAATGTAAAGATACTGTACGTTTAGTACCAATTGCTTAGGGTTAAGAAAAGATCTTGGAGATTTTCTAGCTCAGCCCTTTGCTTAAGACAAGAACCTTCACATGAACCCAGACAAATGGCTGTCCATTTGTGCTCTTGGACCATCTCCAGCTTTGCCTTCTTTGATCAGTGGGAGAATCAGCAGCAAATAATTTGAAAAGAAGCTGAAGTGAGGCACTCAGGGCTTAGAATGACAAAAGGTAACAAAGAGCTGGGGGAATAGGATGCGGAGACCTGACCTTCAAGGGAGAGATCCACTCTATTCCTATCTGATATCTATTTATCTCTCTCTATATATATAAATAGAGGGACATGGTGGCTCAGTGGCTAAGATGCGGAGCTTGTTGATCAGAAGGTCATCAGTTCAAGGGTTCAAATCCCTAGCGTTGTGTAATGGAGTGAGCTCCCAATAATTGTCCCAGCTTCTGCCAACCTAGCAGTTCAAAAGCATGTAAAAAATGCAAGCAGAAAAATAGGGACCACCTTTGGTGGGAAGGAAACAGTGCTCTGTGCACTTTCGGTGTTTAGTCATGCCGGCCACATGATCACGGAGACGTCTTCGGACCGTGCTGGCTCTTTGGCTTTGAAACATAGATGAGCACCGCCCCTAGAGCCGGAAACGACTAGCACGCATGTGTGGGGGAACCTTTACCTTTACCTATATATAAATATTGCCATATTTGCACATTTAAAAATTTTCTGGAAATCCTGGAATTCAATTGGCTTGTATATAGATTCTTGAGGTTCTTATGGATCTTGACAGATTGCTTTCTTTTAGAAGTCCTTAGTGTTGTGTTCGGCGGCACCCGGCAATAGGGATGCCGCCCGGGGATTGGCCAAGAGGCGTGGCCTCTTAAACGCGGGAGTAATTGTGTTTCCTGATTGGTAGCCCTCTGACAGCGGGGCAGTATTTAAAGAGCTGTCAGTTTTCCTCAGAGTTTAGTTCGCAGTTACCAGGTCTGTTCTTTCGTTAAATAAAGAGTTTGTTGATTACACAACCTCGTCTAATTAATGCCACGCTAAGAATTTAATACTTAGAGGGCGCCCAATGAATGCATGGGTACCAAAGACACATACTTTGCCCAACCCACCAAAATGCAACAGTCAATGTTGCCAGGAATCAACTTTACTTGTGTACACATTGAACAGAAGGCAACAACTGCAACTGAACATGAAAAGGAAATTTTATTAAACATGTCTACATAACATGAGTTGGAAGTTCATTTAAAAGCACAGGGAGATGTTAAGACAAGTGGTCAAAATAGAAAGATACTACCGAATCATTTATTTATTTGGCCACTAAAAGACAAAACAGAATCTAGTCAGTGCACCAATGCTTCAGTTCTTCCTGCTCAGCAGGTCGAGCAGTAATCAATCCATGTGCCCCATGGAAACATGGGCAGAATAGTTCTGGCAATATTAAATCATAATAGTAATAATAATAATAAATATTTCACTTGGTGCAGGCAGTTATGTCTATGAAGGAAAACTTAATTGTGTACACAGTTTCTACATGTGTTACAGCCCCACAGTAGGAATCTACACCAAAATATTTATTAGAAGGAATTTGGTCCGTACTACATCACGTTTTCCATAGGGTAAAAAATAAAGTCCATCTATAGACATTTAGCACCAGACCAACTCATAGCCTGGCTGAAACCTGCAAAATGTCTATAAGAAAAAAATGGATGGCTTAGATTTCTTGGTTACTTCGTTAGCGTAATTACGAGCAAACTGTACAAGTACATGCAACATACAACCTGGCCTATGTAGAACTAACATACATTATTAAATAAACTTTTGTTTCTTTCCCCCCCTTTTTTTTTCTTTTCCCCTCCCCCTCCATTTTTCCCCCCTTCCCCTCTTTTTCTTTTACAAAAATGTACATGCAGCTTGGAATAGTTCCTGGTCATGCTGCTCTATTTTGTGAGATCACCATAAAAGGAACAAAAACATCTCAATGCACCTGCATATTCTACAGGGCATTTTAAAGCACATTTACAAGAAAAACAAAAACATTTTTTAAAAAATCACAAGGGATTTCAAGGCCATAAAGAATCTAAATCAGCCTTCTCCAACCTGGTGGCTTTCAGTTTTGTTGGCACTAAACTCACTATATCCCTAGAGGATTGCAGTCCAAAAACCTCTCAAAGGAACCAGGTTGGGAAATGCTGACTTGAATGAATAAAATGCAAGTATATTTATTCTTCTTCCTTTAACTATACCTCTCCCACCCCACCCACCCACGAGGTAACTTTGTTTTAAAACAATCAAGCTTTGTGCTTGCATCAATCTCAAAGATATGTAAACTGAAGTTTAAAAAAAGCATTCCTAAGTGCAGAATAGTTCAACTGGAATTTTCAATAAAAAATAATTCTCAGTGGCATAAACAGCAAAATGGTGATAAGAACTTTGATTTTGTAAAGTTACAAATAGACTCAGGGTCCAGATGGATTTGAAATTAGATTTCTGAATTAATTGCAAGAATTCTTTCTGGTGGAAAATGCCTTTATTTTGAATTCTTTTTTAAAAGAAACATGAAAGGATGAGTCTTTGAAGATTGGACATTAGGGGAAACCAGAAGGAACTAAAGATTACAATTAAAGGAGAACACTTAAATTCGTCTTATTAATGCAGAATGAAGGACCATATTTTAACATTGGGCACATATTTTTGAACAATGGACCCAGCTGTTAACTTTAAGAATGTCTGCCTCAATAGGCAGACTGTGTTTGAAAGATGTCATGGAAGAGGAACACGTTTTACTGGACAAGACTGAAACTGATCTGAAAGTAGATTTAAAAATGACAGGCTGCAAGAATGATATGGAAAAAAATGTCATACTGGAAAGACCTGTTAAAACTTTGAAGAATTTTGTGAGAAGGGACAAAGAAAAAGAAAAGAAAAGGAATCAAGTTCTAGGACAATATTTGAAGAGACTAAAGACCCAGATTATTGAAATAAAAGGAAAAAATATAACAATGGTTTATCTAGTTATCTGTGGTAAACCTTAATGGATCAGGCTTGATTGATGAGGCTTTAAGGATTTTTTCATAGATAGGAGATGGGATGTGGGAAGAAGAGATCATTTATTGTATTTTAAAGAAGATAAGCTATTACAATTGTTCATACTTCTTGTGATGAAGGAGAAGTAATTTCTTTATATATTTTCTTTTCTTTATTATACCTATTTTTTTCTCTTTTCTCTTTTTCTCTTTTTTATTTTCTGTACTTTCTATTTTTCCTTCTATTCTTTTAGTTTGTATTAGTTTTCATCTTTTTAATTGTAAATTTGAATAAAATCACTATTAAAAAAATTCAGTGGAAAATTGAACAATTTATACCAAGCTCTAAAAGGGGACAGCTAAATCTTTTCAAAAGTAACACAAGAATTCAAAGATCCTAGATAACAACTCGAAGTTTTAGATGTTCAATATTTTCCCAATCAATATTTTGTATGTGTATGATATGATTCTAATGACTTTTCTAATGAGCTCTGGTAGAACAACACTTTACAAAATTAATGGCCAGTATATTAAAATTAAATCCAAAGCCAAGCCAAAACTTGTTTCTTTCTTTCTTTTTTTTTAAACAAGTCTGTAACAATAGATGCAGCTTTATATTTCCCTCATGCAAACTCTTAAAAACAGGGGGAAAAAACCCATGATGCATAATGCAACTATATTCTGTTTTTACAACAGTAACAAGCTGTAATAAGAAGCAAAAGTAAACCAGAAGTTGGCCATTTATTCTAGTTCCCCACCTTATTAAGATTGTGGACAACCAGAAAGGAGGGACAATGGGACAGCTATTGGCATCGCAGGATTGCAAACGAACACTTTCAGAGATGCTTACAGAGATATACTTCAGCCCTTTTTTATTTTGTTTTAGAAAAAGAAAGGAAGAGTCTCTGTTAGCATCGAGAAGATTTTTTTTTTACAAAACTGGCGGGAGAACATAGAAAACAGAAGTAGGAGAGGTAACAATACAGAAATATCAGGATGTTAACACTGCTTGTGGTTTCTGCTGAGAAACAAAATGGGACAGGGGCACTGCTGAAGAATGGTAGTTCCAGTTGAATCTCAAAAGTCCTCCTTCAAATCCTGATAAGGGTGAACATCAGGGTCATTTTGCTAGATGGATTGGCTATATTTTCATATACTGCTTTGCTCAATCGATTTAAGCTGTCTTTTTTTTTTTTAATACACAACTCAAGACATATTTTTGGATCAACTACTACAGGCAAAATTGATGTGATGATTGTCTCTTTTCAAAACTGTTCCTCATTGTTGCAAATAGCTATTCCCCTTCCCACTGATTGCCTTGAGTGACATTGAGTTTGTTAAGAGAACTCCTGCTTTATGTTCATTAAGATCGAATACAGGGAGGCCCAGTTGAACTTTCCAGAGATGACTGGGAAGCCCTGCGAGTCAGAGGAGTCAATGTTGGATCCACCAAGGAGGAAGGTGGAAATAATTTATACCAGCCTATTACCACACTGGATAAATCAAGTTCTTCTAACAAGATCTGTGCAACTCCCATGAAACACTTGTGATCCATTCGGCCATAATCTCCCCATACTATCACCTGCAAAGAGAACAGGCAGAATTAATGCTTGCTTATTTACTTATTTATTTACTTATTTAGGCTTACATGGGATTCCAATCAGAAATGACTCTGATTGACTCATGTTCCTTATTACAGTATTAAAATGCTATCTGGACCATAAATTAAAAACAATAACACATAGCAATACAAACCATAAACTACCGTATTTTTTTGCTCCATAAGACACATTTTTCCCCTCCCAAAAGTGTGTGGAAATGTCTGTGCGTCTTATGGAGTGAATATGGGCGACAGGCAGCAACGGCGAACAGCGGCAGCGATCCCTGCCACCTGGAACAGCTGATTGGCAGTATTCCTGGAGGCCGATCCAACCGTTGATCAGCTGCTCAGAAGCAAAGGCTCCAGTGTTCCCCGGCAGAGGCAGCAGACATGGAGGAGGCAGGCTGTTTGCTGCTTCCTGCAAGGATGCTACCCAGATAAATACTGCATGGATGCTGGGAGGCAGAGGCAGGTTTTTTTTTTCTTGTTTTCCTCCTCTAAACCTAGGTGTGTCTTATGGTCAGGAGCATCTTATGGAGTGAAAAATATGGTAGATCTTGATCACCTTCTGGGATAGTAACAGCAAAGGACAACTTTATCTGCAAGGCTATTCTGTGATTATATATTGAATTATATATTATATAAGCTGGAGGCAATCACTTAGTGGGTCCAAAAGAAATCCTTTGGACTTTAAAAATTCACATTTCTTCCAGCCAAATTACTGTATCTCTCTTTCTTTTGCTCGCTTCCTATAACTGGAGATTTTTTCCCCCTTTCTTCTCTTTTGCCCCATAACTCAAATGGGTCTCACTAAATTTCATTAAGCTCTTTAAGGCCATTTCCTGTCATCAATGACACATCAACTATTCTACCCATTTTTTAAAATCATGTCATTCACCTAAGAAAGGACAATTTTCCAATAACTGTTTCGATATACTTACTCTATAAAACAGTGATGCAATTCATTCATTTATTTTATTTATACATAAAATTTATTAACCACCCATCTCCTGCACAGAGAGGCTCTCATATTTTCTGAGCTGAATTTAGATCTAACTATGCCGGAGTGTTCAGATTTCAGTTGGTATCATTGATAGTGATCATAGGCTGCACCAAGATAAAAGTATCTACTGACCTGAAGGACTTTATTGTGTGAATTTTCATCGAAAACCAATGTCTGTTGGTATAAGGGATCAAGGGTTTTCCTGGCAATCCTTGTTTTCTTCTTAGCTACACATGCCCCATTTTCAAGCAAGTACACTTTGACATATGGCGCTACAAAGGATAAATATATCATGTTTTTACATCTTAAATTAGTAACTCCCTTATTTTAAGGTGTTTGTACTGTTAATAAGAAATTAATTTAAATTACCAACATGATTACAAAAACAGCAATGGCAACTGGTAAGTTACAAAAAAAAAAAAAAGTAATGAATCAAACATCTAGGATTCTCCTCTAGTGCACACAACATCTTATGGCAGTATAAATCTGTCCTAACTCTTGGAAACTCAAATATGTTTTTAGTTATTGGCATGGTCACATGAATTATTAAGATTTACCAGGGAAATCTTTAGATGAAAGCATAGAAATATTCTGTATGCTTTACTCCTTAATATTTCTTCTGAAAATCAGTAAGAAAGGTTAATGTAAGGTACCAGTTACTGATTGTGGATGGATAGAGATAGACAGGCAAACAGAAGACTGATAAATAGATCTTCAATACTCTCTGATCATTGGAGACAGGTCAAGTTTCTGAAATTTTCTTGGCATGATTTTTCAGAAGTGGTTTGCCATTGCCTTCTTCCTAGGGTTGAGACACAGTGACTGGTCCAAGGTCACTCAACTGACTTTGTGCCCAAGGCAGGACTAGAACTCATGGTTTTCAGATTTCTAGCCTGATGACTTAACCACTACACCAAGCTGACTCTCATCTCTTTATCCTACAGACAAATGATCAATTATGGATTAGGAAAGAATGCTTAAGAGGTAGCAATCTTCTTGCCAATATGTAGCGTTTCTTGTTTTAGCACAAAAAAACTGAGCTAGAAAATTATGCTTTTTCCAGTAGGCATATCTGAAATAGTTTTCCTTGTATCAGGGATTCTTTTCAGAGATTTGAGCTTCTTCTTGATAGAAAATGACAAGTTACTGACTTGTGCAAAAGATAAGAATGGCACTAAAGACTTTGGTTACTTGGCTTCAGGGCATCCCTCACTTGCTCTGTACACTTCCTAATGATGCTGGAAATGTGTATCATGCGTAGTGTATTGCATCGGAAGATTTCTTAAATTATGACAATCTTTTGTCATCTGTTCTATGAGGGAAGTATACAGGGCAATCTTATATGTAGCTAAGCCTCACAGAATAGAATGAGCTTTATTCTCATAATAAAAAAAGCATTGCAATTTAACTTCTTATCCACATCTGGCGACATCTATTGGATTTATAGCCAGTATAATGTGTATGCGTAGAGAAACTGATGAAAATCATAAAACAGATTTAATTGTAAATTGTTTTGCCTGCTAAGGAGCAAATGTGAACAAAACATATGTTTTTATACAATTATATTTGTCTAACCCCAAATGGTTCATTAGGTAATTCTGTTAAAAGTGCCATGCTTACTATACTGTGATCAAAATGTTGTAACCATCTACCACATTTTATGATCTTGGGTATTCTCTTAGTGTTATGAGAATCAAGTAAAGCTCCCTCCCCTTACGTAGTCTGGTCAGAATATTCATGACTGGGAAGATATGGTAACAAGGTCAGCCAATGAATAGGCATAGCAACTAAGTCAGCCAATTGAGAGCTGAGACAGACTGGAGCCAGGGCGTGTCTTAGTCTGCAGCTTCTGAGTCTGTGCAGAGAATTGAAACTGAAACCAGTGTGTGAACTTGTCTGCTGATCTGATCTGAAATGAAACTGTGAATCTCCTGTTGGTATTGTAAATTTACTTCATGTATTATTGTGAATATAAAGAAGTTAATGAATCCTGCTGCATCAGTCTGCCTGTGTGTGCTTTCTGGATTTGTTTTTTGCAACCAACTCTGACAACTCTTTCATAACTTTTCTAATTATTCTTGCAGCAATAATTATAGGTGATATGATGTTTAGGTATTAGATCTGTCATTCCAAGAATGGCCATGCATGGCACTTGCTCAAAAGGTTCACATGGTGGCCACATCCTTGTGATTGAAGCCCACGCAGCACACACAAAGGGTGAGTGGGTCTTCAATTGTGCATTTGCTGCCACCATCTTGACTTTTTGGGCTCCATCTGACAGATGCCCTTGGATATTCTGAGCAGTGCTTGAGTGTTCCATCCATATTTTGGGACATAATTCTTCACAGCCATATGCCATATGCACAGTCTAAAAAATGTGGACCCAGAGCACCCCCAAATGGCATCATTAAAATTTGGCTAGATAGAGCTTTTTTACCTGGGGTAGATTTAGAGCCAGGCTTCTGTATTAGGCCTCGAGCTCTAATGACTTCCACTTCTAATTGTCCTTTCTTATCCACCATTCCAATCTGAATATCTCCTAAAACAAAGATAGAAGTATCATATTAATCGAAGGAAGGAAGGAAGGAAGGAAGGAAGGAAGGAAGGAAGGAAGGAAGGAAGGAAGGAAGGAAGGAAGGAACTAGTTTTATAGTGTACATTAAATTGTGCTACTTATTATTTTATTAAGCATTTCCATCCTGGCTTGCTAAATTTTCTATTCCCCCCCCCCCAATTGGTTTAACTTACATTTTAGCTAATGGCACAATATCTGTTATGTAGTATGCAATTTAGTCTAACATCAAAGGCATAAACGGAACTATAGATTTAAATGTAATGGCCTTGGATAACTGGCAATAATAAAAATGAAAGCAGGAACCACTTCAGAGAACAAGCTCCATGTCCTGCTATACATGTATTTTTTTTTTAACTGTTCAGTGCCCACTGGGCCTGAACTGTGAAACGACAGCTCAAGAGTTTTCCAATTAGAACAAGATTTACCGGTATATCTCTGGTATATAGGAGAAGCTTTCCCAAACACCCATTTTTAAAGAATAAATGTTTCAAATTGGTTTTCTGTGTTAGACTCTCTACAGAGCCTATTAAAAATTAAAAGCATAAATAGTGGAAATAATATGTCACTGGGAAAAATAAATTGTTTTCAACCTAAGTCATGCATGAACTGATTATGGAATTGCATTGATTAAAACCCAGTAGGTATATTATATACAACTAAAAAATGAAATCATCATTTATAATACAACTGATTCAATGATAGCGCAAACATAGCTAGTACATTTCTAAATGAATAAGGAACATTAGACAGAAATAAACAAACTGTATCCTAAAAAAAATACAATAACAGCTGAAGTTGGGGCCAGGTTCATTGTACTCCTGCTCAGGAAACTTTAAGGCTGTTTTTTCTACTTCTGTCATCAAGACAAAACAGTTGGCATCAAGTGAACAGTTTTCAAAGATGGCCTATTGGCAGATCTTCGGAGTGAAGTTCACTCTCTACAAAGGAAGCCATCTGGGAAGATTGGATTCACCCATGCTTATAGTTTGCATCAGGGGTGAAATCCAGCAGGTTCTGACAGGTTCTGGAGAACCGGTAGTGGAAATTTTGAGCAGTTCAGAGAACTGGCAAATGCCACCTCTGGCTCACCCCAGAGTGGCGTGGGAATGGAGATTTTGCAATATCCTTTCCCCAGGAGTGGGGAGGGAATGGGGATTTTGCAGTAACCTTCCCCTGCCACACCCACCAAGCCACACTATGCCCAGCAAGCCACGCCCACAGAACCGGTAGTAAAAAAAAAATTGGATTTCACCACTGGTTTGCACCTTAGATTAATATTGGCAGCATCCTAGTATATTGCATATATAATTCATTATGTTCTGGGAAAGATCATGGGACTGAGAAATTCCAAGAAGGGGAAGAGAGCTAGATGGTTACAAATGGTTCAGAATCCAATTGTCTATACAGTAGAATTGAGATATGTTTCAGCACTTCAACGTAACTCTGAAAAGAGCACCCCTTGGAAACGGCTTCATTAATCTTGCTCCAAAGAATAAAGGAAGTGACCTGCTCAGCCTTCTATTACAGACCTCAGAATTACAGGTTCCAAGTGACAGAAGCCCTTGCCCCAAATCTTTGCCTCCTTAGCTGATGACTCTCCCAGGATGGACAGCCTGCAGCTCACCTGAAATTTCCCAACCTGGAGATTTTTCTGCTTTGTTTGCCCAGGTCTTTTGGCGAATGATTGAAAGAATCAAGTGGTGCAGAAAAGCTATTTTGTTCTGCTCAGCTCTCCTGCCTTTTTGCTAGCTCACATGAGAGCCAGTTGCTTTAAATTCATAGGACTGGATACAGAAATCTTGTGAGTAAATGGAAGGTACAGGATTCAGGGAAACACAGGAATTACAGCTTTTCCTTCCCTTGTAGTTCTTTGGCTTCCCTGAAAATTTGCCTCAAGGGGAGGGAGAGCTGTAAATACAAAGGAGAACTACACTTTTGTTAGCAAGAATTCTCACAGGTTCAAATGCTCTTTTAAGTAACAAAAGGGCAAAACTGGATCCAAGCGAAGTTTTCTGGACATTGATGTTCACCTACTTGAATGTTTTTGCTAGGGTGTGATTAAATGTTTTCAGCAATAATAAAAACCCTAATTAAAAAGAGAAATTAAACCTCAGGGCTTTGTAGCACAAACTGGTACAGAGAAATGTTGCAAAAGTCACAAAAGGAACTCAACCCACCTGTTTTAACTTGAATAAATTATCTTAATATTTCCTTTTATGCAATTAGTTCAGGGTCCAGGCTAAAATATTTAGGAATATCAACTTACTATATACCCACACATAGCTTATACATACTTACAGAATGGGTGAAAAACAGGACAATTTTTAAAAACTGCTTAATTAGAAAAGGACATGACAACCCTGCTCTCAAACAATACATTTTTAAACAGCTAATCTGTTTTAAAGGTAAAAGAAATATACTCTTACCTATGGCAGGAGTTGCTAAAGTCTGTCGTCCCACTAGCTGAGCCGGTCCAAGCCCATCTAGAAAATCACTGAACTGACTATCAGCACCCAGTCGAACTCCAGGAAATATTAGACTGTAATAAAAACAGAGTAGAAGGGCTAAAAAATAATTCATATTATCTGGCTATTATTTTGGCTTGACTCTTTTTTCAAATGCACAGCTATGGATGAACCTATGGAATGTAGAACACATTGCCATATTCTTGAACCGTACTCTTTTTGGAAAACTTATTCATTTCTGAAATTGTCACATAAGATAGGACAATATTAGTTCTATGGAAACAGAACCCCAGCGTATAAATCGAGTTCAAATGAAAGCATTAGGTATTCTGAATTACAATTCCCACCATGTCTAGGCAGCATGCTGGATATGCTGAGTCTAGATAATTGTAAAGACAATAAAGAAATATCCTCATTTTTTTCTAGAAGCTCTGCATGTCGAATATTCTCTTGGTCTAGAAACAGTTGGGGGCAACCCAAGATTTTAGGCATGGTAAAAAATGGTGTGCACCCCATTTCAGTCCCAACAAAGCTGGGGAAAACATTCCTTCAATTTCTTTTTCCTATCCATATTAACAGTACATAAAAGAACCCCAAATTTGGTATCCTATCATGACAGCAGAGTTTGGCAACATATTTAGGATCAAGGGCCTTATTAAATATGTATGGGTTTGGATTAATACAATCTTATCTTATTTTCAGATGACCAGATTATTTATTTAAGTATGCTTGTAACAATGTACATTTAACAAAGTAGGGAAAAAAAGGAACATTCAGATTGAATAACAGATTCCATCTTGAGAATCAGGATAGAGGCTGTTGCTTTTCTGCATCATAGCGGTTCCAGTTTTGATAAATGTCTGGCTAAAAGGAAACTGAAAACCTCAGCAGAATATCCCATATTTAAAATCAAACTATAGCATTTGAAATTACCTGATCCACCCCTGAAGCCTCTATTAAAGCTATCACATATTAAAACAGCAATTTAGGCTAAAGTTTTCCCCTGGGATCTTCCAACCCTAGGCAGCAAGCCTTGCCAGAGCATAACCAGGGATATTTAATCTCAGAGAGTCAGCAGAATCACCCAAGAGAATCTCCAAAGTACTTTTTCTTCACTACTGAGCAACCACAATTCATCTGCAATGAGACAGCAGGGTTTTTAGGTCAATCTTGTCCCAATTTATCTTCCTCTGCTGTCCTATATAGGCACTATTGCTCTAAATCTGTATATCCTTCCTTCTCCCCTTCTCTAAAAGATTGCCTCTCCTGCCTGGTTGCCACAGTTGATCTGCCCGCTGTTGCAATACTATGGGCACCCTAACCTTCCAGCTTTGTCATAAATCCCCTGCTCATCTGACAGATATAATGGGGTTTGGTTTTCACAGGCTTCAACTCACTTTCCTTCTGAGCTGTAACTGTTGATACTACCATCAGTTGACTCCCGACTGGGCTGCCGGACCATGCGACTTCTCATTTCTGCTGCCATTCCTGTCTCTGTGCTTCTTTGTATAGTGCTTTTCAGCTTCTTGTTGCCCGTCTCTGCAACAGACAGAAAAACAGAAAGTAGTAGAAACTGTAATAGGAATACTTATGGAGACTTTTTAAAAGGTTATAAAACTGTTGTAGTTATGTATGTTGTTCACTGTAGACTAAAATGAGAGAACATTGAACTAAACACACCTCTAAATAATAGGCAATAAAACTGCATTATCTTATTCTTAGCAAGCATACTGTCTTGTAGATTACACATTTCAGTTCATTCATTACTTTATCTACTCATTAATACTATTTTGCTAATAAACAACTCATTATATTTTTTCAACATGCATCTGTTTTGATCTTTTTAATATATAGCATGTACCATCTATAGCTTTCACTTACCTGGAGTGTAAGCTTAACTCAACTCCATTTAAACAGAAGACACAGGGAACTGCAATACAACTATTTTTTTTTTTTAAAGACAGATACAATGCAATGATTCCTCATTCATTTGCTGCACATTTATGAGCATATTTATGATGCAATGCTAGTTTTGCAACAGCCATGCTTTTTTTTTTTGGTGAATTGTTCAGCAACTTCACCCAACCTGATATTCTCCAGATATGTTGGATTGTGATGCCTATCTATCCACAAGTAGATCTCAGGCTGATGAAGATGATGGGAGGGGTGTAATGTCTACTTCTGAGCATGTTACAAAGAACAATATCAACTGAGGTGGTGCAAAATCCACCACTGACTTTATAATTTCATGAGACACTATTTTTTCTTCATGTGGTGCACCTTTATTATACCCTGGTTGCAGGCTGCCCAATAGGGTGATTTTCTACAAAAATCCAGGAGCAAGACTTCCATTCATAATACATATATGGGATGTTCTTTCTGACAATCATTCTTTCAGATGTGTTAAGCTGAGAGAGACTGTATTGTAAACCAGCCAACAATCTGTCTACAATTCAATGCAATTCCACATTCTGCTTGTTGACTGCACTGTAGTATGTTGGTTATTTTCTACCTCTGTAAAATGCAGAAAAAAACGTTCACATCTCTTTTGTGATGGTTGCTGAGGGACTACTGATATCTCAAGATGGAGGAAGGGTCAAAGGATTCCTTTGAAATGGTCACTGTCGGCTTTTTGTGAATTCTGATGAACAGCTGCATCAGGCCACTAGGAAGTAAATGCTGAGCATCGAACAACATTTGGTGGTGGCTCATGATCACTTGGAAATCGTGCAAATGGGCAAACACCTCCAAAATGCATGCAATTTAAATAAATTCCATCATGTTAAGAAGAGGTTCATAAATAATTGATAAACACAATTCATCACCCAATTATTTTGTTGACAGATATGTGAGAATTCTTTCAAGAAAACATTTGATAAAAGGTCTTCCCATCTGAGCATGTCATTAACAATGGAAAATACACTCTTCTGGATCCTCACAACCTTCCCTCTGTTGGTTGGCATATGTTGCCTTTTATGTGTGCCTTGTTTCAGCTGCAGAGTGGGATGCACAACTGTTTCATTTGACAGCACCTCTATAAATAAGGGCTAAGCTTAAAAACACCAGCCTTTTCTACTAGTCATAACTGCAGATATTCACCGCCCATTGCAATTCATAGCATTCTGTGGTTCTGTTGATCTGCTATTAAGGATTTGAAAGTTAAGATACAGAGCAAACTGTTCAGATGCCACTATCAAAACATGGGCATTATGTTTTACCTTAGTACTTCTGAGTTTCATTGAAATGTTAATTATGATCATGTAAAAGACAATATACACTACTAAACATACCACTGTAAGAAACATAGACCTGGATAAATTAACGTATTCTTGAAGATCTATTGCATTGTATATAAAGACAAAAAACCAAGTTTTACCTCTCAGAACTCTAAAGCATGTCAGTATTTACACACACACAAAGTAATTTCAAACGTGAAAGAAGGATTAAAAAGTTAAAACCTCTTCCTCTACCGAGCGTAACTGATTTCTAGGCATCTCTAGTATATGAGTTATACAAAATGACCCATCTGCCAGAAATGTCTGATCATACATCTTTGAACCTGGATAGTAAGTGACAGGCTTATGAGGGATGCGGAGTGAACCATCCTGCAATGATCAGATGAAGAAAACGTTTAGTCAATACTGGCTGATGTTCTAGAAAGATTGAATAATTCAACCAATTTGTTCTTTGAAATCCAAGTTTATAGGTACTTTATATCTTTGCTTTTTGTTGATTAGAAATAGCAATGCCCCTGAGAAATAGGCAATGTTTGATTTTCCTATTGCAAACTGACGTTTTGCTGAGATACTTATATACTTTTGTTTATACACCCCATTGACTTCATCATAGCCAGGACTCTACTGTGGGCTATGTTCCCATGGAATTTTTTTTTTTTGAGGAAGAGAATGTAGCTTACACTTTGGAGACTTTAGATCTCAATTACTAGATATAAGGTGAACATTTTAAACAGAAACCATTCTATTAGAACTTGTGGCACTATTCTACGCATGTAATTTGAAAAGGTTCAACAAACAAATTGTACAGAAAAGTGTTAAAGTAAGAAAAAATAAACATTTCATACAAATGATTCTGATTCATGATTTCAAAACAAATCTTCAGGTAAAAAACCTGCTTTGGGAAACAAATGGAACACTCTTATCAATATGCCTAAAATGTTGATTTATAAATATATTTTGGATATATAAATGATTACGGATACATAAAAAAAGTCAGAGTTTTATGAATTGATGAAAGCACAATTGAAATACTCGAGAAAAAAATGACCAGTCGCAAAAGAAATGCACTCATATAGCTGTTTTTTTTTTCCTGAAAACAGAAAAGTAGACAAACTTTACAACTCAGTAATCTGATCATTTTGTGTATAACTTTTAAAACTTCTAACTGAAGTAGAAGGGAGAAAACCATTGAAATATTTAATTCAGGTGTTAAAATGCAGAGGAATTAATGTCATAAAAGCATGTGTAAGTCCTTCAATCCATAAATTATCACTTCTCAAAAACCTGGGAAGCAGTCTTGTATACATGGTTAATTTCTATTTTTTAACTGACACAAAGACAAATTAAATATACAATTGAAGAATTATTCTCTTAGTTGTCTTTAATGTAATTGTGAAGAAAATTAAACCATGTTTAATGTTTATCCAGTATCCATCTATCATATTTAGAAATATAACCTCCAGCCTGCCATTCTTGTATTTGGGAAAAACTGAGCATTCCTGATCTATCACTCAAGGGCATCTCTCATGAAAGACATATTTGTCACAGGCTCTAAACAAACCACTTTATGTTTGAAAGGGAAAAAATCTCTCCCCCCTCCCCTGCTTTCCCCTTCTACTCTCTTTATTCGATTGTGAACTTCTAACTCTGGGAGGAAAGCCATAAAGAGGGACCAGTGAAATACTCCTATTTCATTATCTGTTTGAAAGATGCATTATAGCATAAATTCTCCTGAAATGACCTGCGTTCAGTCTCAGGAATGACTATCCTCATTCAGCATATTGCTTCATGTCAAAAATAAGGTGGCAGATCAAGCAAAAGTGCAACTATTATGTTACTATCCAAAGGGCATTATTTCCATTACTGGAAGAGCAATTTACAATAGGGAACACAGCAAAAGCATCCTTTCAAAGAAGCAACAGACTTCTTTAGTGTTTCTTTCTTTAAGAATCAGGACATCCAAAGACTGTTGAGATGATCATCTCTGAAACATTTTTTTTTTGAAGATGCATCTCTGAAGAATATACAGACATTTTTTTAAAAACATTCAATTTATCAGATCACAGCAATTTAAACAACAAACCATGAAAAGGAAAGTTTTATCTGCTATTATAATTTACTAATTACTAACATACTTCGATCATTTTTACTAAGTTTCAATGATTTTACTAACTCAATGACATCATTACTTTAAAATTGATTATTATACCTAGTTGTTTTAATATTGATTATGAAAGGGATTTTAGGAGTCCTTGTGGACAATCATTTAAATAGGAGCCAGCAGTGTGCAGCAGCTGCCAAAAAAGCCAATGCAGTCTTAGGCTGCATTAACAGAGGGATAGAATCAAGATCACGTGAAGTGTTAATACCACTTTATAATGCCTTGGAATACTCTCAATATCTTTTTTTATATTGTGGTGATTAAAAGTTGATTAGGGGACTGGAGGCTAAAACATATAAAGAACAGTTGCTGGAATTGGATATGACTAGTTTAATGAAAAGAAGGACTGGGATGACATGATAGCAGTGTTCAAATATCTCAGGGTTTACCAGAAAGAAGCGGGAGTCAAGCTATTCTCCAAAGCATCTGAGGATAGAACAAGAAGCAATGGATGGAAACTAATCAAGGAGAGAAGCAACCTAGAACTAAGGAGAAATTTCCTGACACAACAATATATCAGTGGAACAACTTTTTTTTTTTTTTTGCTTTAATTTATATGCTGCCCTTCTCCGGAGACTCAGGACGGCTTACAATGCGTTAAGCAATAGCCTTCATCCTTTTGTATATTTATACAAAGTCAGCTTATTGCCTCCACAATCTGGGTCCTCTTTTCACCTACCTTTGAAAGGATGGAAGGCTGAGTCAACCTTGAGCCTGGTGAGATTTGAACTTGCAGTAATTGCAAGCAGCAGATGTTAATAACAGTGCTTTAGTCCACTGTACTTGCCTCCAGAAGTTGTGAATGCTCCAACTCTGGAAGTTTTTAAGAAGAGACTGGACAACCATTTGTCTGAAATGGTGTAGGGTTTCCTGAAGCAGCGGGTTGGACTAGAAGACCCCCAAGGTCCCTTCCAACTCTGTCATTCTACTCTACTCTACTCTACTCTACTCTACTCTACTCTACTCTACTCTACTCTACTCTACTCTACTCTACTCTACTCTACTCTACTCTACTCTACTCTACTCTGATCATACATGACAGGAAACAGACTCATATAACATACCTATCATACAAACATCTCTTAAGCAAAGTTAAATATTGTCTATATTAGTAAATTTTCAGTAGGACATGTATCATAAACCTTTAAAAAAAACTGAGTGGAGTAGGTTCTTAGGCGCCCTTTCATAAATCTGCATACACACTCACATTCACACAGATATAATCTGCCATTGGTTTATGTTTTCGGTGTCAGTTTGCTCCTCTGAGAAGCAAAAAAGGTCATGAGGTCATGAGCAGAATAGCTTTATAGCTTACTCAATCACACACTATTGGCTTTTTTTGGAAAGTAGCATACCAGGGCTAAGAACCTGCTGTGCTGGCTCTTGACAACAAATGCCTGCTTGTACGCAGGTGGTGTGTCCTAACCTCTCAGCAAGGGCACCCATTTCTTTCATCCTGAGTATTTCATGGCTGTTTCTGCAGGGGTCATCTTCATTTTATTCAAGAATATGCCCCCTTCTGGAAAAACCATAAAAGGATGCTACAACTAAGAAATCGAAGAGGAAAGATTTATTGGGCAGCATCTTTAAAGAAACTCACCTCCTGCAGCAGTCAAGAAAAAGCATAAGAGCACAACCGAGGAAAAGTGTTCTTAAAACATTGCTCCAGATCCCCATCTTCAGGACCCAAGGGGATGGTCATGATGTTGCCAATTCTTCAGTTCTGCTCTTGCTTTTACAATCCCAACTAATTCCTGCTCTTTACAATGACAGGCAGAGACCAGTTGTTGATAAGTGTTATATGAATAGTTGAACAAATGAAGCAATTCAAGGAAGAACACCACAAATCACCTAAAGTGAAGCATTAAAACATGGATTCAGATCTCCTGCATTATAATGAAAAGGGCTCTGAATCCTTAACAAATAAGCTCTCTGTATCCCTGATTGCTGCAGCTCAGAACTGAGGTAGTTTTACTAATGAGCAAAATCCAATTCATACTAAGGAATTATAAATATGCTTGAGCCTCAGTTCAGATCAAGTTCTTTCCATGAAGTATATCTGTATTGTTCCCTAATGTTTTCTTGTAAATAAGCCCTATATAAGTAGCTCCTTGAATGTAAAAGGGTTACATTTAATGATACCCAGGTAATTGAATATAAAAACTATATACAAATGTCTTCTAGTTATCATATATATATATATAGGAGAGAGAATTCAGAATGGAGTCGGTAATAGCTGCATTCTCATTCCGAAGCTTTTGCATAAAATGCACATACATTGCTCACATATCACATTTCTTCACTGCAGATTTCTTCATCAGTTTATGAGCTAGAGTGTAGGACAAGGGAAACTGATGTAAACACTTCCATGAGAACAGTCACTTTACATAAGAAAAAAAAATACTCCATTAAGTAATCTGAATGTAGAAGGCTATTAGTGAAGTGAAATGAGTAGAGAAATCATAATAATGTGAACATCTATAACCATGAATATACCTGTTCATTTTTCCCAGATGATATTATAGCAATTTATATCTTCATAAAATATTCATTTGTCTTGAAACAAAAAAACCCATACAAAATCACATCAGCAATGGCTAATAACACTGTAAACTGTATTCACAGTTCTAACACAATTCTATTGTTATTAGTACAGCTATTTAAAATATGACCCTGTCAAGAGAAGTATGGCATTGTTCAGAATTGCCAGCAGAAGCCCCATGTTCAATGAATGGCTTTGTCATCCAGTAGTAAGGCACTCAAAGAAGCTGCCTCACAAATTCTTATTTAATACAATATTCATTAATTCGTTGAATGTGGCAAATCAACTCCCCACTTTCCTGAAGATGAAAGGAACCATAATAATTTCACTATACTAAAATTGTGCTTGGCAGTCAGTACATCAATTTTAAAAAAGAAGACAAAGCTAAGAATTAATGCCAGGAAGGAAGGAAGGAAGGAAGGAAGGAAGGAAGGAAGGAAGGAAGGAAGGAAGGAAGGAAGGAAGGAAGGAAGGAAGGAAGGAAGGAAGGAAGGAAGGAAGGGACTCTCTGAATATACTGAATTATAATGACTACACAAACAATGCACCTCTATAATACATTTATCACTCAGTTGAAGCAGGATTTATTTTATTCCATTCATGAATTATATTAAATGTTGTCTCTTCATAGAAAATAAAGAACAAAACAAATTATAATGAGAGTAAAAGTAATGCCAGCTTCCAAGCTGAGCCAAAACATCATTGTTAACTATTTTCTAACAAATATATAAATGATCCAACTCTGCTTATCACAGCAGTCTTTGCTACTATTGCACTGTTTTAAAGAACCCGAAATGTGCACCAATATCAATTAAAAATACATGACTGGTGAATATTTTATGTAAACCATGAAGTAACCCAATCTATTTTCAATAGACCATATTTTTATGAATAACATAATCTTCATCACAATAAATTTTATTACAATAGAATATAGAGTTAAAGATCCATAACTGAGACCAACCGTATCTTTTTATATACATATGTGAACAGACAAGAATGGCAGGATGTCTTCCTTCTTCATGTAACACTTTAATAGAGAGAATGAATGTAGGAAATCAACGCAACGGAGAGGCTCCTGTTTCAGATACAAGTCTGAAGCATTTTTATTTGGAAGTAAAACCCACTGAAATAAACGAGACAATACACTTAATGTCTGATGGCCCCATTCTTCTAAGAAGCATAAAACACAACATTGATTTGCGAGAGACGCAAAATACCCCAAAGCTCTGGGATGCCTGTTTGGTAAATAGAAAAGTGCATTTAATCATAGCTCTATTCAGAAGAACCAAAATGAGTAGTGTTAATTTTGCATACTATTTCTGATATGACCTTTCAACAGAAATCTAGATATCAGAAGAGATCATGTTCATGCTGCCACATTGACTGGGACTAAAATACAGTTTTAGAGGTACTGCTCCCAAACAAACTAGGACCATTTCTTTAAAAATCTTGCTCAGGCAAATATTTCACAGAACATGACTTTGAATATTATTAACTCCAGATACTTCCTGTAAAATAGATTGAGCACATATTGTGCACTTACGCATTTTGAGCTGAATATTTATTTGAAAACCAAGCATATATAAACTACCCTGGATTATTTAAGCAGCTGAATTCCATTTACCTTATCAGTGCTAATGAAGTGGAAACAGGGGCAATTAATCATTTTTTTTTAAAAAAAAAGGCAGGATAAAATAAAATAATCCAATCAGAAACATTTGACATACCTGCAGATGGTGATTATCTTGCCGATGAAATCACCTTCTATTAATGTGACTAAGCCCTATTTTAAATCAAGATTTTCTTTTTCCTTTTCTTTCTTAAGCATCAGCTAAGGAGATATACACTTATCAGAATGAGGAACAGATTCATAGATTTGAAGAGAGCTGTGAACCTTAAAGCATTCTTCCATCTCTCTACAGTACCCCTGTTCTTTCTTTAGGCTACAGAGATGAAGCTTTTATGGTTTCTAAAGTACCTCAAGAGGAAAAAAAAATATTTAAAAGCATGTTACATAGCATCATGCTCTATTCTTATTAGTTTGCTTGACTGAGCTTCTTCAGGGACTTTATATATATATATATATGCTATTGTTTATTATTTTCAAATCAATACGTTCATTTTTTTAAAAACATATTATTACATTGTGGGTACTCTAAGTACCTTTCAGGTCAATGTACATCATAATGGGCAAAACAAAATTCCAGAGTTCTTATTTTACAATATTTCATAGTTGACACTAGTGACTGTATCAGAGGCCCACAAGAAAATAGCTTCTTCTCAGAAACCTCTATGATCCTGCTACATTTATCTCACTCACCTGTTTGGCTAAGCTGGGATGTGCTTCTGCTTCTGCGAGATACCATGGCAACCACTTTGGCACTAAGGCTTGATCTTCTCTTCTTCCCACCTGTTCCAACTGTCCCAACTGCGGTATCTGATTGACTCCCATCATTCTGTTCCAGTTTATATACTTCTCCACTCACACTTGTGCTCTTTGTGATGATTCTCCCTGAAGTCCCCATCCTTCCGCCTTGCATTTTAGGAGTAAACGTACTATATTTTCAAAGTAAAAACATACATGTACATTTAAATTATGAGTTTAAAACACACTAGTGTTTTCTAACTATATATATATAATAAAATTGGTTTAACTTCTCCTGCTCAAGTCTTGATAGGAAAACTTTCAAACTTCTTTGATACTTTCAAATGCCATTTCTTAAAAGTAATGTCTCCCCTTCCCTAATCAGCTAATTAAAGCAATCCCTCAGTTTCCATGTCCATTTTTAAATTTTAATTAGAGTCTTATATCCCATCTGAGTTTTCCTAATGAGAAATAACTTTCAAAATGAAAGGTTTAAAATACTACACTATACTATAATTATGATCTTTCATTCCTCCTATTAAGTATAATGGGATACAGAGTTGGGGACTAAACAAATTTGCCATCCATAGAGATCTTGTTTGAAACTAAATTCTAAGGGAATATAATATGCAATCTAAATAAAGTTCTCTAATAAAGTTATATTGGGGTGGGGGAAAATAAAAAGATACATTTCCAACCTCCTTCATTTAACTGGAATAAGAACCTAAAAAGAACCTAAAAAAACTGATCGGTCACGAAAGTGTTATTTAAATGACAAAATTAGTATACAAACATTGGAAAAGAGAGTTCAATCTTATTCCACTATGTGAAATCAAGGGCATTTTCTTTGAGAAAATGTTTAATCCTATATGCATAAATCTGAAACCCCTAAGGAACTGTTCCATATTATCCAAAAGAAACTTTTTAACTACGTGAAATAAGGACAGTAAACTTTTGACATGACACTTGTAGCTATTAATATACTAAATATAATTGTACCTTATTATACAATTCTTTACATGCATATTCAGAATTAGAGCCTATTAAATTAATGGAACTTCCATCTGAGGCTTAAACTAGAGAAAGGTGAAACTGTAAAAAATACCCGAGAAAAAATATTTTTTCATTCGAAAATAGTATACGTTTTCATCTCTCTCTCTCTCTGTATATATATGTGTGTGTGTATGTATATGTATATGTATATGTATATGTATATGTATATGTATATGTATATGTATATGTATATGTATCAGTAGTGGGTTCCACTTACTTTCGCTACGGGTTTGGAACTGCGAGTGCGCCCGAACTGGGGTGAACCAGTAGAAATCCACCACTGATATATATGAGATATAATATCCAAAAAGCAAGTAATAGCTGAATGGCAATGTTCTCAAAGAAAGAAAACTACAATTTGTCAGCAGAATGTAGCCACTTTTATATTCCATTAGACAACTTATGACCTGTTGGATCATCCTTTCAGAGATATTTCCTTACCAAAATAGAGAAACAGAATAACCATGGTTGGGCAAAAATTAAGGAGAGAGGGAGAAACTTCTAATTTCCTGCCGGGTTCAACATTGATATTGTTTGAGGAAAATTGATGGGGAGCGTCAGAAATCACAATCATGTAACTATGGCTGACAACAGCAAAGCTGCGGTGGCCACAGGTTTGCAAATACAACTAGTCTGAAGAGAACTTGAAATTTCAATTCCACGAGAGAAATGGATCTCTTGTTTGCATTCTTTTAACGCATTTGAGGTACCCTCAAAAATTCTTGCTCTAGCATGCACCATTTTGCCTAATTGAAAGTTACAAACAAATGGACAGGAGATTGATTTACATGGGACAGTTCTAACCAAGTGCTTAATTCTCTTTTGAAATAAATTGATGTTATTTTCTGGATCTAATTCTTTCTTTCTGTTAGTTTTTTCCTTTTGGAAAAAACATTCTGCAGACAAACTTCCTTGCTTATTATCAATCCGTCAGTGATTATTGCGTGTGTTGCATATGCACACATGTTGTGAATCTTTAACTTGGGTAAAGAAAAGATTTATTACACAGAAATCATGACTGGCAATGAAGTAAGAAGCAAAAGATGAAAATAAGATTCTTTTGTTTTATACAAGATAATAAAGGACTATTGTTTGAGCAATTCTGATGTGATCATTTTTTTTTGCCAATGAATTTTAACCATTATTTTGGTGAGGTGTGGATTTTTCTATCACAGCTATCCTATTTTATATAAGAATTTCATATTCCAGCACAGAAACCCCAAAGATAAAAAAATGTAGATTAGTTTTATAATAGCAGCCACAACATTATCATCACTACTGTCACCACAAAACAGGAAAAAAGTCTATTCTCTTCCTGAGCCTCAAAGGCAGGACACAAATCTCATACATGATAAAATCTAATTTTTTGCTGTGAAACAAATTAATTACAATATTAGCTACGCTTATTATTGAGCCACTATTGTTTTTAATTTTCTATTCTCAAACGCTCTCTACGTTGTAATGAGCTCAAAGACTGATCTCTCTTGAGATCCACTTCTTTGAAAATTTGATATCAGTGGAGTTGCATAGCTACAGTTCTTGGTGGTTTTCATTTAAAAATAGACAATTATGAAGAGATTATCTTAGTATTTATTCCTAACCATAATCACCTCTTAGCAGAATAAAACTAGATAAGTGAACTAAATCCTCAGCTCTGGGGAAATGAAGAAGTTATTATTCATTACATGCATTTATTTTTGAAATAAATAGTAAAGCTCTTTGCTATACTGCTATTGTTTTGAACGTGTTGCAATTATTAATGACACAAGGATTAGGATGCATGATAGACATATAACAGGCAAAAGTTTTACAAGACTAGAACTCACAATATCCCAGTCTCTAGCTTGGTGCCTTAACTATTACACCAAACTATACAGTACAATTTCCATCACAATATTAGAAAGAATAACAGCAGAAAATCCTAGAGGTATGTCATTATAATTGTTGTCAGACATTCTGATAATTACATGTCCCAAAGCTCTTATCATAATCCTTGGTACAATAGTTCTTAGATAAACAGTTTACTAGAATTTATACTAGGTACTGAGATGCCTTGGAAAACTACATTTCCCAGCATCCCTTTGTTTTGACAAGTTTTATTGGTTTTCCCCCCAATACACATCCACACATTTTTTGAAAGAGTATTGACCATATCATATCATATATAATTCATCATATCCAAATATATTTTACTTAGTTACAGTTTCTGCCAGTGTTCTTTTTCCATATTTGTTAATCAAATCTTAATTTTTCTATTCTTATTTTTATAAACAGTATCTTCTTTCACCCTCAAATTCTATTTTTCTATTCTTAATCATATACGGTACATTCTCCTTAATTTTATTTTTAATTAATTCATTCTTTGTCTTAATATATTTAAACGTGTGCAGTGTCAGCATCAGCCTCCAACCAAGCAACAAGGGAAAACAGTCATTAGGAGCTGTCAAAAGCCGGGCGACCACACGCAAGATAAGGGAAAAAGAACGAGGGGCAGTGATGAAACGGAGTATTGTTACCGAATGAGTGATTGGCCAACTCATAGGTAAGAAGAATTTTTTTAAAAACTTTAAAAGAGGTCCCAACCTGAAATAAGCAACTAATTGGCATCCAGGAATTTAAAGTGAAGGAAAAAAAATAAAATAAAGAGGAACTTTAAAAAAGAAAGCCCTAAAAGGAGAACTAACTACCTGGATTTAAATTGGACTTGAAAGAAATTAAGAATAAATATAAAGAAAAGGAAATTGAGAGAAAGCATTTATTTAACAGCAAAAGGAACTAATTGAAAACAGGAAGCACTACTTTTGTGGATTTACAATTGATACTTTTGCCTGGGGATTTGTGGATTGGAGAGAGCCATCTGCTGGTGGAAAAGAAATATTGCACTTAAATCAATGTGAGAAGCCGTTTGGGGAGTATTTGTTTAAACAGCTGCAGTAAGATTACAAAAAGAAGCTGAAAGAATAAAACCTTGAACTGTGGAGACTTAACGGACTATTTGAATTGGATACTATTGGGAAAGAAGAAAGAAAACAAAAAAGACATTAAATGGACTTGAATTCAAACTATATATAAGTGAAAATAAACATAAATTTAAAAGTTATTTCTTCTTAAATTGAAAATATGGAAAATTGGGAATGTGAGTATGAGGAGTTGAGGGAGATGTTGCAAAAGGTGCGAGAAGGGTTTAAGGGAAACAAAGAAGCAGAAGATTGGATAGAATACAAAAAGAAAGAAAGAGAAAAGGTAAATGAGAAACAAGAATATAATGTGGGAAAGAAAATAATTGAAGGAAAAATATAGATGATCACACTGAGATTAACAGTGATAAAATAAAAATAGATAGGGGGGAATATCTCTCAAAAAGAAGAAAAGAGAAGGAAATGGGAAAAGAGTAAGGAGGAGAACTAAAAGGATAATAAAGTTAAAAATTAGAGAAAAGATGCAGGAAGGAGGATATAATAAACACAAAAGGAAGAAGAGGAAGAAACAAATAAGCGAATAGGAGAAAGGGGAGAAAATATCAAGAAGTGGAATTCAGGAGAGCGTAAAAGAAAATGGTTAAAAGGGGAAAGAAAAAAAATGTAATAGAAAGGAATATGTTGACTTAAGGGAATGGCATTAGTAGTAGAAGTTGTATGTAAGAAACAAATTGGAATAAATATATAGATTTCTGTAAAAGGGAATACTTAATTGAAATTAAGACATAAAATTGAAATGAAAGTAAAGAAAAGTGTGCTAAAGATTGAAAAAACAAAGGAAATTGAAGTAAGAAATTAAATTGAAATGTTAAATAAATGATGTAAGAAATTGTTGTAAGTAGACCAGCAGATATAGAAATGGTTTATATGTAAAAATATCAGGAAGTAATTGAAATATTAGGAAAAGAAAAAAATAACTATTGAAATGGAAATAAGAGGTGGAAAGTTAATTAAGTTGAAAGATTTTAAGATAAAAATGAAATAAGTTGAAACATGTTAAGAATTTAAAAATATGATGGGAATTTTGAGGAATATATGCAATAAAGGGAGAGAAAAACGGTAATGCTTGGACACCATAGAAAAAAAGCACTGAATTGAAAATGAATATAGCAATAGAGAGAGATAGAAGAAGGAGTAGGGAGATTGAAGGAAGGGAGAAGGAGAGAGAGAAACAGAAGAAAGGGAAATGGAGAGGAAGAAAGGAAAGGGGAATAAGAGTAGGATTGAAGGTTAGATGAGGGAGGAAAGGAGGAGGGGGATAAAGGAAGGGAAAGTAGAGAAGGAATAGGAGAGGGGAGAAGAAGGAGGGAGGAAGGATAAAAGAAGGGAGGAAGAGGAAGAGAAAGAGAAGAAAGATTGCTGTAAAACAAAAAAGATGAAATGGAAGAAAAGCATCCCCGAAAACTACATTTCCCAGCATCCTCGATGCACATGTCCTCTCAGGCCATCTCCATCATGACCATCAACCATCGGTGCCTCATCTCTATACTTAAATTCTAAGGGAAGGAAAGATTACAGAAGCTTCCAGTGATCATAAATGAGTATCAAACTTGGGGAAATTGTTTTTTTTTTCTGGTAATTGAGAGATACCTTGATTTGACTGAGCCTATCTGAATCAAGTGAAAATTTTACTGCACTACAATCCAGAAAACCTTGTGGTAACCCTGTATGGCTACTGGACAATGTCCCCCCCCCCCCCCAGGCCCAATAATGGAGCAATCTTATTAGCCTGCTTAGCCTGCAGGACAATTAACCTTTGAAAACTGAAGGTTTCGAAAATATTTCACAGGAATATCTCAAAAAGAAGGAAGCCCTTGAGACATTTATAAACCTAAATTAGCTTTCTATTTAAGGATTAAGTTAAGGATTGCTGAATAACTGCTTCTAGTTCTGAAGAGAACATCACAATTTGTATGTGAAATAACAGGGACATCTAGAACTCAAAAAAAAAGTATCAATCTTCAAAATTCATGTCCAGATTTTTGAAGAACCCCAAAGCAGATTTAGATCTTTCTGATGGATTTAAATTATTCTTGAAATCATGTCTTCCTTATCAGAAGACATCACAGGATTAGGAATCCCATCAACACTGAGAGAAAAATAAAAACTAACTAAAAGAATTAATGTGGTCCTATCAAAAGCTGAGCTATTCAAACAATCAATCTTGTATTTTGATGGCACACGTAAGTTACACTTCCCTGTAATCTTCGTTGCTTTATTTCAATGATATGATGCAACTGAATGAAAATAAAAAAGGCATACTTTGCTTATTGTGGAACTCAAATTGAGCAGCAAATTAAAATAATATTCATTATTCTAAGTTTCTTAAAATAATGTTTCAATATGTAGATCAGTTACATGCATACATACATATAAGCATATGAGAACACTCTCCCCTCAGATACTGTTTAATATACAACAAATATCACATTGAAGGTGGTATAATTTTAGTTTGACAAATAAACTTATGTATTTAATATCTGTTTTGTAAAATGACTCACCTATGCACTCTATGAAAATACATCTTTTCTGGAAATGAAGGCCAGCAGCACAGTAGCTTCTGCACAAGGTATGAGTCACTATTTTTTGATCTTGTTGATCTCTTAGCATGGAATCTTATTTCATATAATTCTTCAGTACAATAAGAAATTATCGATAGCTCGTGGGCTTCTTTTTAGACCATACATAGGTCTGTTGTGGTTTGTTGACAGATTTCATCAATGCTAGTAAGTATGCTTTCTGCTTTCTCTGTTAAATACTACTACTGTGAATCTGAGTTTCTATGGATCACTTTACAAGAGGGTGGCTCATGAATATTAATTTCAGAGCAAGTAGCAGTCCTGGACCAAAGAGAAAGATAATCATCTCTATTTAATGAGGAACATCATATTTCTAAAAATAAACTGCCCTGTTATTCCAAGTGTCCCATATTTAAGTGTTATTTCAGAATGTCCTTTCACAGAGAAAATTCTTACCTTGAAAAAACAAACCAATTAATATTACAATCCTATGCAAGTTTTCTTATAAACGAGTTCTGCTCAGTGAAACTTAATGATGAGTAAATATTTATAAGAGTAGCATGTAAGCAAGAACTATTTAATTTTAAACCAAATGAAGGCTTCACTTGCATTGATCAGAACTGTAGACATTTACAACTTTATTTCTGTCTGCAGCTCTAACAGTTGAACTGTCTAGTAATAAAACTTCACTGTTGTCATCTTTCGCAATGGGAAAGTAATTTGAGATTCACGCTATAATCAAGTGTTGAAGAGCACACAAACTGCTGAATATTTCAAACAGCTACTCAACAGGAAGAATAATGAACATGATAGTGTATCAAATAATGGTAGACATATTATGTGTCATAACCCTTTTGGCTCAGGGCACTTTTGCAAATGGCTGCCATGGATGAAATGGCCAGTCATCAAAATCTTACTGGAGGATTTAGTAGAGTTACTCCTGCTTTAATGTTCTAAACCTATATTCCACCATTTCATTTACACTTTGTCATTTTCTAGGCATTCTTCCAACAAAACAGTGTGCCATGTCTAACCACAAGTTTTATTTATTTACTTTTAACTTGCCTTTATTATTTTCATAAATAATTCAAGGCTGCAAACATACCTAATACTCCTTCCTCCTATTTTCCCCATAACCACCACCCTGTGAGATGAGTTGGGCTGAGAAAAAATGACTGGCCAAGTTCACCCAGCTGGCTTTCATGCCAATGGCAAGGCTAGAACTCAGAGACTCCTATTTTCTAACATGAAAACCACTAGACCAAACTCACTCTCTCTCAAACCATAATCCCTACATTTGGATTCAAAGGCAAAAAGATACCTGAAGTGTGCTGGAGTAGGCATGTAGCACAATCTTGTAGCAGCAATCTACAACTGAAAAACCTTCTAGTGAAATGAGTAAAGAAAGTGCCAGGTAGCAAGCCCAATTCTTTGCTTCAAGGATTATTATAATTATATTTTTATCTAATAATTGTGTGTGTGTGTGTGTGTGTGTACATGTGCGGATGAGAGAAGTGGGGGAGAAGAAGGAAGAAAGAACGAGAACTCACAGAAGCAGAACATACCTAAACTCGGAGACTACAGTTGGTCGAGAATGCAGCCGCGCGAGTTATAGTGGGTGCGCCTAGATACACCCACATTACACCAATTCTCTGCGAGCTGCACTGGCTCCCTATTGGTCTCCGGGTGCAATTCAAGGTGTTGGTCATTACATTTAAAGCTCTATATGGCTCAGGGCCAAGCTATCTTCGAGACCGCCTTCTACCACATAGTCCCAGCGACCAGTAAGATCCCACAGAGTCAGTCTCTTCCAGGTCCTGTCAGCTAAACAATGTCGGCTGGCAGGCCCGCGGGGGAGGGCCTTCTTTGTGGCTGCCCTGGCTCTCTGGAACCAATTACCTCCTGAGGTCCGGACCGCCCCCACCCTATTGGCCTTCCGCAAAGCGGTGAAGACTTGGCTCTTCCGGCAGGCCTGGGGCCATTGATCTCGTTATAACGATCTTGCGAGACCCGGCCACGAATTGGAGTGCATGTGTTTTAACGTTTTTAAAGTTTTTAATGTTTTAATGTTTTTCTTTTTAACATTTTTTATGGGATTGTTCGCATTGTTTTATTCTTTGTTGTAAGCCGCCCAGAGTCCCTTGGGAGTTGGGCGGCATAGAAATGCAACAAAACAAACAAACAAACAAACAAACAAACAAACAAACTCTGGCTTCCTTTTTCCTCACAACTACAACCCTGTAGGGTGGGTTGAGATGAGATGAGAGTCAGTGACTGGCCCGAAGTCACCCTACTGACTTTCATCCCTACGAGAGGTGCAATCCTCCTGGTTTTTATGCCTTAACTACCATATTATCCCATTAATATAGAGAGCTACAAACTGGCTCTCTATATTATACATTATAATGGTAGCTATCTCACCAGTTGTTGGTGTCTCTCCAGAATTCTTCTCCAAATCTCCTGAAGATGCTTTTTTGTTAGTCCTCTCCACTAAACTTTAAAATGTAAATTTTAATTTGTTTTTAATTTTTTTTTTAAATTATTGGGTGTTTTAAATTTGTCTCGGCCAAATTGTTTAATTCGGTTTTATTCTGTTTTTAAATTTTGTATTTATGTGTTTATTCTGTGGCTGTTCACCGCCCTGAGTCCTTCGGGAGTAGGGCGGTATATAAATCCAATAAATGAAAATGAAATGAAATGAAATAAACAACCACTGTATCTGACCACTAACCTTTCCTTCAAAAAAAGGGAAACACATCTCACAGCTTAAATGAGGGTGGAAGTCCAATGAAATATCCTTTAAAAGATGTGGTCACTTAATTCTATCTCCAATAATTCTTCTCTCAATAGTACTGGGTTCTAAGTATGCAGGCTAGAATATATTCAGAATTACATAGTGAATGTGTGTGTATTTTGCATTTATTCTTTGGAAAAAAAGGCATTTCCATGTAAGATATAATGCTGCTCTTCCAGCTTGACCAGACCAAAAAGAGTCATTTGATATTTAACAAAGACACACAATCAGTTTTTGTTTATCATGAGTTTGGATTTGTGTTTTATCCATTATGATATGTAAATTGTTTTACCACTGGAACTGACATGATTCTAAACATTAAGAAATATAGTACTAAATATTATGAAAATGGTGGAAGACATATCAGAGATGGTTCTATCATTATACAATATGAGTTGTCTCCTCCAAACCACAGATTTCGAGTGAAATAAAATGGAGGAAATTATTCGTTATTAAATGTGTTACTATAAAATCTTGACTCCCGGTGATGAGGAGGGAAAAAAGAGATACGAGATGTTTAATTTTTTTAGGCACCTTTGGTTATTTACGATAGCAACCAAGCAATGCATATACATCAGTTGAAATGTATGTCATTCTTCCAAACTAATGAAATCATGACATCTTGGGTTACAGGTACAAATTCACAAGGGAAAGAAGCTAGCTTTTACCTCACGTCAGCAACAGTATGCCTTCTTTTCTTGTCTTCCACATTCTTTTTTTTTTCACTGTGCCCCGGCTTGTCATCTAATTCCCATGAAATCCTCCTGTCTTTTTTGCCATCAACTTTGCAGTTCTCTAAGGATTTTGATCTTCCCATAGTCACAACATGCAGGCATGCAAAATTAAATGAAGATAACTCAAAATGAAAAAAAGGAATTATGAAGTACGTGTTAACTGTCCCCATATGTCATCTCCAACTGCATAGCCACCCTTGATCTCCCTTCCACCACCAATTTACCTCAACCCCTTTTCAAATCCTATATTGGCTTAACTTATTTCTGAACCTCTGCAATTTCAACGGTGTAGACTTCAACTCTTTAAGAGTATGGCTTGGGAATTCTGGGAGTTAAAGTCCACATAACTTGAAGTTGCTGAGGTTGTGAAACACTGGGTTAACCACTCCATCTGACAAAATTAGTTGCAGTTTACAAAAGCTTATGCCTTTTAGAAAAAATTGTTAGTCAAAAAAGGTGCTTAGACTATTGATTGGGGGTTCCAACAAATTAACAGGTCTCTCCTTGTGCAATATCTAGCTTTTGGGTGTAACTTTAACAAATGAAAGAGAGGGAAAAATATAAAATGTTTGATTGCAAAATCACATGTTATCTGAAAGCAGAGTTGTGAACAATTGATGCCCTAAGCACAGCCCAACAATAGAGCCCTTTGGCCCTTCAATTGTTTAACTGATAAGACATTAAAACTCAATAAGAGCTGAAGGTGAAATAGATTTAAAATTCAGTATTCTTCCTGGTCATCTCTCAGGCAAGACACCAGAACTATATTAAACTTTTTTTTAATTCACACTAAACAGTCATAAGTAATAGAACCAAATATTTAGGGCAACAGAAAAAAAATGCAAATTTCAACACTTCTTAATGTGTTTTAAATAAAATTGTTGTAAGAGAAAAATGGAAATACAAAAATTTATTGCCAAGTATTTTTAATTACCCTCCCAAAGATAGCTAAAGAGAAATAACCCTTCTGTTGGTGCCATAAGCACATGCGTTTGTTTGCTTGCTTGTTTGTTTGTTTAATGGTTAATCCAAGACTATTTCAAATGCAAGAAGGGCCAGGTTTGCTGGTTATAAGGGAAGTTTTATTTTTTCTTTCTAGTTTCATAATTTATAAGTCTTTGTTCAGTGCTATTTACTTAATCAGTTAAATAAAGAAGGATTCTTCAAAAAAGTAGTCACACTATCACATAGTTGAAGTCAGATAACTGAAAAAGTTCCAAATTTATCAGAAACTATTACGTTTTTTTGTACAGAAACATTTCTTTGTACAGAAATGAAGCAGACTACTATTTGACTTGCTAAACCATAATTCTTATACCTAAGAATTGTCATTTTAAAATAGGGTAAATCTGCCACATAGTAATATTAAAAGTCTTATTACTGAGAAGTATGAGATAAATTATTTGAATAGCAAGCAATGCATTTAAATCTTGCTTAGTGTCTTTAAAAAGAAATAAAACTGCTAATTCAGGAACATTATTGCAACACCTTTACTTGGAATAATTCCAATCAAGCTTGATGGACATACTTATGAATAGACCTGCATAGGATTATACTTTCAATGGGTTTCTAAAAATAAATTGGATATTTCACGATTTGTCTAGATTAATAAAATTCCTGCAGGCTATGAAATATTTTTTTTGCATTAGTCCAAGAGAGGCCAGTAACTCTTCTGAATTTGCTTTTTCAACTGAGATTCCCAAATTCTGCAGAGGGAAAAAGAACAATGGAATACTAGATCATATGTCTGAAATTTGTTGAGAGGTAACAGAGAAATCCTACAGATTTCTTCCTTACCTTCCTTAAGTAATATTCTATGCCATTTCCCCCCAAAATGAAATAATTTGATAGATGAAAAACGAAATAGTTGATTAAAGGATTTTTTGGCGGAGGAAGGGGGAGGGATAATCTGGTTCACACTTTCCTAGAAAGCTAAACAAGTTGTGTTATGCCTATAAGAGTTGCCCTGTATCTTAACATATATTGTTTATGTGAAAGAATGTGCTGTGATGTATCAGATACTGAAATAGTCACTCATATGTCTGCAAATCCAAAATTACTTTACAGTGTACATCTGATCATCCTGAAGCAGTTGAAAATATAGATTATGTGCTTTTTCCTGGATTTATAGCTCTGGCTTGAGGAGCAGCTGGCAGCGGTGTCCAGACAGGCCTTTGTAGAGATTCAACATATGCCAGTTGTGCTCATTTCTGAAGCACAACTTCAGAACAGTCACTCCCTATCACCTGAAGGCTCGCTTTGATCACTTTGTGTGTCACTTGCTGCAATGTACTCTACATGGGCCTACCTCTGAAGATCAGTTGGGAGCTGCGGCTGATCCAGAAAACATGGGAAGTCATGAGCATGCATATATGCCGATGTAACAACTATGTTCTTTTGCACTTGTTAACAGTAGGTTCGGAGCAATTTGAGATGCTGGTTATCCCTTATAAACTCCTTCATAGTGTAGGGCCTGGCTAATGTCAGTCTCCTGTGATGCCTATCTATCCTGTTTAATAGACGAAGATGAAAGAGTTGTCATTTTCTGGGTCCCATCAATTAACAATGCAACCTCATGGGACCCAAAATGTAAGCCTACTTTGATGTGAACAGCATCTTTCCAGAGATTTGTGTGGCTCCTACCCTAGTCTTATTCAAATAAGCTCTTAAAATGTAGTGCTTCCTCAGGCCTCAGTTTACATTACATGATAAGCTTCTGATGGATGAGTTCTATGTTAAGAACAGGTTGGTTTATTTTTGTGGATTTATTTTTAAGATTGTATACTGCCCAGAACTGCTATGGCGTCAAGTATCCTTAAAAATTTGATAAATATTTGAATGACATGCCACAACAAAATACCGTAATTGATTTTGTGTTGCTCACAGGAAATTACCATACAACTAGGCTTAAATTTTAAGAAATTCACAGATACGATGCAGAAGAAATATTTCATGAAGCAACTTAAATATCCAGACTGCTATTTTTTTTTTTAAATTTGATTTATATGCCGCCCTTCTCCGAAGACTCAGGGCAGCTTACAATGCGTTAAGCAATAGCCTTCATACTTTTGTATATATTTATACAAAGTCAGCTTATTGCCCCCCACAATCTGGGTCCTCATTTTACCCACCTCGGAAGGATGGAAGGCTGAGTCAACCTTTAGCCTGGTGAGATTTGATCTGCCAAACTGCTGGCAGCCGGTGAGCAGCAGAAGTAGCCTGCAGTACTGCACTCTAACCACTGCACTACTGCGGCTCTAGGGTTTTGTTTCATTTAGCAAACCACTGTACATTGTATGGCAAAAGACATAAGGTTTTAATTGACACATTAACACATTACCGTAAAGATTTGAAGCTCACCTGATTCTGCCTCTTGGATGCTCGGATTGCTCTGACATAAAGCTTGTGCTGCTGAGGCGAGAGGCACTGCTGGTGCGGGAAATAGCTGACACATCGCTGACATCACTATCTGATGACTTGGCAGAGACATTATCACAACTTCTGTACTGATCGGTTTGTATATTATACTGAAGATGAGAAGAGACAATGTGAGGTCCATTGACACGCATGCAGAAACAAAAATAACTGGTGTACAAGCACAACTTCAGAAGGCCACCAATGAGAATGGTACTGCTGCTGATTTTATGTAGTAATTAAAAAAAAGGCATACACTATTTTATGAAGTTTAGGGGACCAGTTATGAGAAGGTAAACAGTAAGAAAAAGGTATTAACTTTAAAACAGATAAATAAAAATATTAATTTTTAAATGACCATAGTTCTGTTTGCGCACACGTTATCTCTGATTTAAAAAACAACAACAAACAGATTAGCAGGCAGCATTATGGTGGTAAGGAGCCCAAGATAATTTTGCCATTCTTATGTTCAGCATGAAGTTGCTATTTTTTTAAAAAATGGTGGCAACAGAAGCACTGTGGAATATTGAAATGATTTAAGGATAACAATGCTGCTAAATGATGATGAAATATCTTCAAAGTTTCTACTCTAAACTTGATTTTCAACAAATCAAATCAGTGCCCATATGGATTTTGTTAATTTCTAATGGATACTTTTAAAACTATTATTTAGCAACCAGGGAATGGAAAGTATACAGCAAATTAAGAATAATAGAACAAAAAACCCCCAACAACCCTGCTTTTGTTGTTCTTTAGTGCTCCTTTTAATGAAAGGAACAGATAGCATAATCCAGCTAAAATGATTTCAGAATGACCTGAAAATACACTAAGTATTGATATTTTTAGTAATTTAACAGTAAATAATTCAATCACCCTATCTGTCAGTTTGGACAACTAGTTGAGAATCTAAATGAAACTGTCTATAAAAATATAGATTTGAAAAATCTAAAAAAAACCTTCTAAAATTTATCAAATCATCTATAAACTATGTTCAATTTCAAAATTAATCTACCAATATTTCATGCCCGGTATTACAATTAAACTCCCTGCTTTATATTCTGAATGCTACATAAGAAGCTTCAGAAAGTAATTTATAAAAAAAAAATCACAAAATTAGGAAGTTGTATATAGAAGTTGCTGCTAACTGTCTCCTAGAATTTTGCCCTCTAGGCTTAAAACCCCCATCTGACAGGGCTGTCAAACTCCCGGCCCGTGGGCCGGATGTGTTACGCACTGGCCATGCCCGTGCCCGGTTTAGCGAAAGGGGGAAAAGTCCTAATACGTCATAGCTACATAGCTACAGTTAATTCATAGTTTTCAAATAACTATGAAATAGAACAAGTATCAGATAATATTTTGTGACACACATGTATGAAAGTCTACTATTAATTTATGAAGCTATAAAAGCATAATTTACATACAGCAATTTTAGCAATTGTAATAGCCAGCGAAGTAGGAGAACAAAAGCACATTGTACATATGGTATTTTATATTATATATATCTTTCTCATGATTATTTCAAAGTGGAAATCTGTTTGGAATATTAAACTAAGTGACCTCTTACAGGTAATCCTTGTTTAGCAATTGAAATTGTGACCAGCAACTCAGGCTTTAAGCAAAGTGGTCGCTAAAAGTGGTTCACTGAGGAGCTGAGGGAGTTGAAGCGCCGGAAAAGACGCCTAGAGAGTAGTTGGAGGGCCAGTCTTTCTGAATCTGACCGGACACTGGTAAGAGCTCATATTAGGAATTACCTAGTGGCGATAAAAGCAGCGAAATGTAGCTATTTTGCTGCTCTTATTGCGTCATCAGATAATCGCCCGGCCGCCCTGTTTAGGGTGACCCACTCCCTGCTCCACCAGGAAGCGCGGGAGGACCCCTTGGAGGGTAGAGCCGAGGATTTTGTTCAATATCTGTATGACAAAATCGCTCAGATTCGGGAAGATCTGGACTCCGACTGGATGGTCTCGGGGGAGGGACTGGGGCAGGTCTTGAGAATGTTATCTGGGTTGAGTTTGATCCTGTGACCCCTGAGGACGTGGACAGGATTCTGGGTAGACTGAACGCGACCACTTGTTTATTGGACCCGTGTCCCTCCTGGTTAGTGCTGGCTTCTCGGGAGGTGACACGAGGCTGGTTCCAGGGGATTATAAATGCTTCGCTGGGTGAGGGTGTCTTTCCTGCCGCCTTGAAAGAGGCGGTGGTGAGACCTCTCCTCAAGAAGCCTTCCCTGGACCCGGCAATGTTGGTAAATTATCGTCCGGTCTCCAACCTTCGTTTTGTGGCGAAGGTTGTTGAGAGTGTGGTTGCGCAACAGCTCCCCCAGCACCTGGATGAAACGACGTATCTGGATCCGTTCCAGTCGGGCTTCAGGCCCGGGTACAGCACGGAAACGGCATTGGTCGCATTGGTTGATGATCTCTGGAGGGCTCGGGACAGGGGGTGCTCCTCTGTCCTGGTCCTGTTAGATCTCTCAGCGGCTTTTGATACCATCGACCATGGTATCATGCTACACCAGTTGGAAGAGTTAGGGGTGGGAGGCACTGTGTTGCGGTGGTTCTCCTCCTTTCTCTCTGACCGGTCGCAGTCTGTGTTGACAGGGGGACAGAGGTCGACCCCGAGGCCCCTCATATGTGGGGTGCCGCAAGGATCGGTCCTCTCACCTCTCCTGTTCAACATTTATGTGAAGCCGTTGGGCGAGATCATCCGTGGTTTCGGGGTGGAGTACCATCAGTACGCTGATGACACCCAGCTGTACATCTCCACCCCGGATCACCCCAACGATGCCCTTGAAGTGATGTCCCGGTGCCTGGAGGCCGTACGGATCTGGATGGGGAGGAACAGGCTCAGGCTCAACCCATCCAAGACCGAGTGGCTGTGGTTTCCGACGTCCCGATATAGCCAGTTGACGCCATCACTGACTATTGGGGGCGAATCATTGGCCCCCACGGAGAGGGCTCGCAACTTGGGCATCCTCCTGGATTCACGGCTGTCTTTAGAAGAGCACTTGACGGCCGTGACCGGGAGGATTTTTTATCAGGTCCGCCTGATTCGCCAGTTGCGTCCCTTTCTGGATCGGGACTCGTTACGCACGGTCACTCATGCCCTCGTCACCTCCCACCTGGACTATTGTAATGCTCTCTACATGGGGTTCCCCTTGAGGAGCACCCGGAGGCTCCAACTGGTGCAGAGTGCGGCCGCGGGGGTGGTAATGGGAGCGACATGGCGCTCCCATGTAACACCTCTCCTGCGCGAGCTGCACTGGCTCCCGGTGGTCTTCCGGGTGCGCTTCAAGGTTTTGGTTACCACCTTTAAAGCGCTCCATGGCTTAGGGCCTGGTTATTTACGGGACTGCCTACTACCACCAATAGCCTCCCACCGGCCAGTACGCTCTCATAGACAGGGACTCCTCCGGGTGCCGTCAGCCAAACAGTGTCGACTGGCGGCCCCTAGGGGGAGAGCCTTCTCTGTGGGGGCACCTACCATCTGGAATGAGCTCCCCCCGGAGATACGGAGGATCCCGGATCTGCGCTCCTTCCACCGTGCTGTGAAGACCTTTTTATTCCATCAAGCGGGCTTGGCCTGATCTCTTCCCTTTTTAAATATGTAAATTTTAATCTGTTTTTAAATTATTGGGGTATTTTAATTTGTCTGGGCCAAAAAGTTTAATTTAATTTTATCGGGTTTTTTAAATTTTGTGTATTTATGTATTTTATTGTTGGCTGTTCACCGCCCTGAGTCCTTCGGGAGTAGGGCGGTATACAAATCAAATAAACTAAACTAAACTAAACTAAAAGAAAAACAACATGATTGTGACTCGGCTCATGATTTTGCTTCATATTTCTTTTACTTTACAGCACCATAACCTTAACCATTAAGGTTATGACCTGGGATTCGACTGGAAGCATCGCGGTGAGACAGTTGGGGAATTAGTGGGCTCTGATGAGCTCTGCGAAAACCCGGACTGACGAACCGCTGCCGAGGGGTCTTTGGATCAGAACCATCCTGTAGGGACAGGAAAGAAGGAGAAGCACCTTGGAAGACCAAGAGGAACAGGCAAATTCCTCGAAGCTCAGAGGAAACTCTCTATGACTCGGCAGCGGGGGAAAGCCGCCATTGCGGCTGTCACGAAGCTGGGGCAACCGGACTAAGCACTGAGCAGGAGTGGTGAATGGAATGGAGTTTTTTGAAGCCGGGTGAGTAACAGCCAACCCATGGTTGAAACAACAATAAGGTAACATTTTTTAAACTTTAAGACCCCTAGCGATAAAACAGCGGCTAATGAGCACGGGGGGGAAGAAAAGAAGATTTTGAAGCGTAATCTTAAAGGGACAAAAACCCAATGGAAAATTGACTTTTGAACAAAATTATTTGGAAAATTTTAAATAACTAGAGAAATTGACCCAAGATTGGTTAAAGAATCGGAAAGAAATAAATAGATTCTTTCCCCCCTCCTTTCTTTTTCGAATTTCAAGAAAAACAAAAGAGAATGGACAATAAGCCCTATAACAGAAGTATTGTATAAATAAAAGGAAAAAAGGAAAAAAGAAGTGAGAAGAGCTGTTTAAATTCAGACTGGACTATAAAACTGATTTGATATTTTTAAAACTAAAAAGAAAAAGAGAAGCTAAGTAAGATTGTTAATGTAGATTGAAAC
This sequence comes from Pantherophis guttatus, assembly GCF_059756535.1. Taxonomy (NCBI): domain Eukaryota; kingdom Metazoa; phylum Chordata; class Lepidosauria; order Squamata; family Colubridae; genus Pantherophis; species Pantherophis guttatus. The sequence continues at coordinate 229,805,854 of NC_142063.1, read as the reverse complement.
AAAATGGATATTTGTTAGACAATCGGAAATTATGGATTGCAGAGAGACACCTTCAGGAGTAAAAAAGAATATTGCAACTTGGTCTTTGTTTTGGAAAATTGTGAACTTTACAGATAACAGCCGTGAGAATTTTTGGGGAGGATTTCTTTGTCTGCAAGTGGCTTGACTTTGGGGGGGGGGGGAAAGGAATACAACGGAATTTTAAAATCGGAATAATATTAAGTTCAAACTGTTAAAATCCATATTTCCACTGCTATTATATTTATTATTAAATATTCTAATACCCATGATCCTATTAAAATTTCTTTTTAAGCATTACTGCTTTCATAGCCTTTCTAAATATCAAGAGAAAAGTAGCTATATGGATGTAGGAGAGGGGCAGGGGTGAAATGCTCCCGGTTTGGATCGGATCGCCCGATCTGGTAGCGATGGTGGCGGGTGGTTTGGAGAACTGGTAGCAAAAATCCCTGTCCCCCCACAAGCCCAGCTGAGCTGCGCAATCAGCAGAGGCTTTTTTAAAATTTTTAAAAGCATTTTTTTTACAACCTCTTCAGCCGAAAAAATGCTTTTAAAAGTAAAAAAAAAAAAATCCTCTTATGATCGGCGGCTCAACTGGGATCGTCAGAGGCTTTTAAAAGCATTTTTTCTACAATGTCTTCGGCCAAAGAGGCTGTAGAAAAAAATGCTTTTAAAAGCCTCTGACGATCCCAGCTGAGTTGCCTGATCATCAGAGGCTTTTAAAAGCATTTTTTACAACCTCTTCAGCTGAAGTGGTTGTAGAAAAAATGCTTTTAAAAGTAAAAAAAAGAGTTGGCCATGCCCACCCAGTCACATTACCCCCCCCCCACCAAGCCACGCCCACAGAACCATTTTACATTTCACCACTGGAGAGGGGATATTATCTCAGGGGTTTGTGACACAACTAAAAAGAATTGCTTTCTGCTTCCTCCCCTAAATCTAACATAGGTAGGCAAAACTGTCAGCATTGCAGCAGTTCATAACCAGTTTAGTGGAGTACACTTAATGGAGTGTCTTTCACATGCACTGTAACTATAAAAATGTAGAATGAGACAAGTTGTCCAATACAAACAAAAACAATGAGAAGGTATAAAAATGTCAGTCCATTGGTATTTCTGAATGATGGGGAGCAAATGATAAAAGCAAATGACAAAAAGCACAGTACAACATAATCATACAAACTGTGCCTGTTTTCTTCATGCATTGCTTCATTGAACACATATGCATAATAGGCAGAACATGCACCAGAATCTCATAGCACATGATGAAAATTCTGGATTCTATAGATTACATTTATCAATGCATAATTTGCCATAATGTTTTGATCTGGAATCTTTGAGGAAATTGAAAAAAATTGCACATTTAAAAAAATTAAATGCTACGATAGGGTTATTGTCTAGAATGCCTATGATAGATTTAAAAAAGCGGTGCTTAACAGATTGATTCAATTTCTGTTGTCAGTAATCAGTTGTTATTCCAGAAAATCCTAGTTATTGGATAATAAAATCATTAGTAAAAATTACACACTACATACAAAAGTGATTTTCTGTTTGTAAATGAGCAATTATGTATATGATTGATATGACTGTTTAGTCATATTTAGTTGACTGTTTAGTCGACACATTAGTATTATGCAATTGAATATGTGAATAACAAATTGAGTCCTTTCCTTCTGCAAACTCATGCTATAGTATGTGAAGAGGCCATTATTCATGGAAGCCTTTGTAGATAAGTAAAAGCTTCCTGCTGCAAACAGTCACACTATCCATGAAGAACAGTTGTGAGAGATTATGGAGAAGAGGGTAAAGGTATGATTTAAAGAGGGAATGACTTGCTCACTTCTTCTTCTGAGCTACTCACTTGCATATTGCCTGCACAGGGGTTGTATTATTACTTGAAATGTACGGTAAGTTTCCAATTTGTAGAAAGGCTTTTTTTTTAAAAGGAGGAATATCTGCCTGATTCAGTTACAAATCCTAATGTAAGATTTTCAATTTGACAAAAATAATTTGTTTTAAAAATCCTCAATAATTTTTTAAACTTTAATTTACACAATATGAAGATTAATAACTAATGTTCTTTACTACTTTGATGGGTGGGAAAGGAGAACAAAGCAATAATTTTATTTTCTCTAACCAGAATAAATTTAAATGTAACCAATCTTATATATTTTTTTAATGCAGTTAGGGTTTTTTTATTAATAAAAAAGCTGAGGAGTACAAATGAAATAATGACATAATAATATGGTTTCTGTAAAATAACATAGTATCAGTAGCTTCCTAAGTTAAACCAATAAAAAGAACCTTTGGAGGGATAACAGGTATTCTTCCTCAATATTTTTGTTTTATACCATACTTTTAACATGTATGTAAATTCTCCAAATTTTCATACAAAGTGTCGTATTTTGATATTTACCTTAGTATATTGCTCATGTTCAAGTTCTTGACTAGAATCACACCCTGTTGTCTGATTATACCGGTGCATTTTCATTTTCATCTGTCTTGTTCGCTCCTCCACTACTAAATTTGCTGCAAAAACAGATAATGGAAAACTATTAAAAAAACTTTGAATATAGTTTGATTTGATGCAAGTGTGACTTTATTTTGAACTGAATAAATATTCAAACAGTATCTCCATCAGGATGTGAAAGCAAAACATAAGCATGCTAATGCGGATCAACAAGGATTGCTTGCAAACCCTATCTACCCATTTCCAAATTTCCAACATATCCATAACATGCATTTTTTTATATAGAATATTTCTTAAAATTGGAAAATATTATTTTTTTTACTTTTCAAAATATGTCTCTCTAGAATATAATTCTACAAGGATAACGTTCCATCCATGGTAGAATATTTAAAATAATTTTAATGAGGTTCTTAAAAGAAAACAAAGTACTGTATGACATTTGCAAATGTGGTAGATATGGCTTCCAAACAATTTTGCATCATTTTGTTTATAACTGATTTAAAGCCTCAAAACACCAGCAAAGCTTTTCTCTGTATTGAGTGGGAGTTACGCCTTACACATATATTTTAATACAGGAAAACATCCTGGCTGGATTGTGTTTAATTTGACCTTGGAATATAGATTCCTGAAAAATATATATTCCTTCCGTAGAATAAGAACAGTAAATTCAGTTTCTTTGGCAATCAGTGTTTAAAGCCATCAGTGTAAATGATCATATACTGAGTTTAAATACCCCCTGACACCTGAGTATGCAAAATCTAATAATAAAAGAAGGGAAAAAGGAAAGGAAAAGTATGCAAAGGATAGATGCAGGTAAATACATAATCAGAACTTAATTTCTAGCTGAGAAAGACATTTAATTTATGTCAATAAATTAAACCTTTGTGAAATAGCAGATTTATAAGACAGTAAAAAAAGATTGCATCAAATACATGTGCAATATTACATAAAATGAAGACATAGGATACAGGTAGTGAATAAGTCAAATCAGGAAATTTGGGGCATAAGGCGCTTTGGTGACGCAGTGATTAGAATGCAGTACCGCAGGCTACTTTTGCTGACTACCAGCTGCCAGCAGTTTGAATGTCACCAGCTCAAAGTTGACTCAGCTTTCCATCCAGATTTTTGGGGGCAATATGCTGACTCTGTAAAACTGCTTACAGAGGGCTGTTAAACGGTATATAAATCTAAGTGCTATTGCTGCTATATTACTTTTTCGGAAAGCACAGATGTGCTCTGGTTTAACACTGCAAGCAAAAGACTTAGAAGGCAATCTAAGAAAGTATTGGCACATTCTGGATTTTTGGAAGGGTAACAGTAACAGGTAACAGTAACAGAGTTGGAAGGGACCTTGGAGGTCATCTAGTCCAACGCCTAACACACTTCACTAAATGTAGAGTTTATATTTTAATCAAACAAAAGCAAAAGACAGATATTAATAACAATCATACATATTTCCCGTATATTTTCCTTTCCATGCATTCTGTCAAATAACCTGACTAAATGTATTTACTTGGCTCATTGTGTTTGCAAAGGCCTACTTCTAACTAGCCTGGTATAAGACCCCAGTTTTAACATTCTCATTGCCATCTAGACAGTGGTGGGATTCAGCCAGTTTGCACCACTTCGGGAGAACCGGTTGTTAACTTTCTGAGAAGTTTGGTGAACTGGTTGTTGGAAGAAATTATTAGGGCAGAGAACTGGTTGTTAAATTATTTGAATCCCACCACTGCATCGAGATCATCTGGATTAGTCATAGAGGCCCCTGACTAGCTCTTTGATGAAGACGTGATAGTGGAGATGAATGAATCCAAATCCAAACAGGTGATCAAAAGATGTTAAACTTCTCCAGTGATGATAAATTCTCTCTTCACAGCATAATCATTTAGATCAGTAAGAGAAGCAATATGCCTAAAACCTGTTAATATTGGTTTGGCAACTTGCTTCTAAGATAGCTCAAAATCCTTCTGTTAAAACACTAAGTGATTAATTCACATAGCTATGCACCAGGGGTGGGTTCTACTTACCTTTACTACTGGTTTACAATGGGAGCGCGCGCGCACTTCTGCGCATGCACAGATCATCAATTATGACGTTCGGGCGCATGGGAGGAGCCTCCCACGACTTTTACTACCGGTTCTAAAGAGCTATGCACCCTGTGTTAGGGAATAATCTGAGATCTAGAATTCCTGCATTATACAGTTGTAACACAAGCTACAGCACTGCTTTATTTAAAAAATCCCATATTCATATTCCCTAGTACAGAGAGAAGATACAAAACAATGGTCCTGGTGACACAGAAATCTGAAACTTGGGCCATGCATATTCAAGGCACTGTGATTATTACAGAAAGTTCTAAGTGTAAAATGTATAGGGAGCATCTTGGCTAATAATAAAGCTTAAAGTTAGTACACCAATTGTCACTTGGTGTTTTTGCTCAACATTCACATTGCTTCATTCATACAATGTCACAGAGCAGTTTTTATGTGTAGCCCTGCAATTTTTCTGAGTTTTCCATTTTTTTTCTTTCTTAGACTGCCCAATAACTTCAGTAATGCAGGAAGCTGTACAGGGTAGAAATATAACAGCTAAAACCTAAAGCAAAGTATTTGTTTCATCACAGAATTTCAAAATAAGCTATCTGTCTTGTAGGATAGGAAGCGGTCTGCTTTTCTAGACCATGGTGGAGTGACGTACACATCTGGATGTGAGCATTGTATTTAGATTATTACTCATAATCTAATAAATTGTCTTTAGCCAGTAGGATACCAGACCCTTAGACTGTACCCCAACTAGGAAACCAATTATTTGATATAGTCTAATTTTTGTAAAGTTCCAACAATGAAATGTTTATCCATGTTATTCCATAAAATTAAAGACTCAAAATATAACTTAATATAGATTTGTCATCTCAAAACCATAGCTGACGCAGCGATCGAACAAGGTACCTTTTTATTAGAAAAGTCTGAAAAGGTACATTAATGCATGCCTGCCTCAAAATGATAAGACAACCAGGACTCCAAAAAAGCTAGGTTTTCTGAGTCTTCTAGGAAAACAGCACATTTGTACTCTGGACTGAAAACTTTTTACCACTTTATTCTTGGAAAACAGATAAAGTGTGAGTTTGTGTATATGTGTGTGTTTGCGTGCAAAGAGCCTCAAATGATAGTTGAGAACATAATATTTGTATATTAAAATACTCAGTATTTTTCAAACCTTTCATGATCTTTACTGACAGAGATTTTAAAACAGACCCAGCATTGAAAAATAAGAATTTTACATTGTGAGAATTCCTCTTGCCCCTTCCAGATCAGAGGTGGGTTTCAGCAGGTTCTGATCAGTTCTGGAGAACTGGTAGTGGAAATTTTGAGTAGTTTGGAGAACCGGTAGTAAAAATTCTGACTGGCCCCGCCCCCATCTATTCTCTGCCTCCCAAGTCCCAGTGATCGGGAGGAAATGGGGATTTTGCAGTAACCTTTCCCGGGAGTGGAGATGGAGATTTTACAGTATCCTTCCCCTGCCACGCCCACCTAGCCACGCCCACCAAGCCATGCCACGTCCACCAAGCCACACCTACAGAACCGGTAGTAAAAAATTTTGAAACCCACCACTGTTCCAGATCATCAGATATCACACTATGATTAAGGGTAACAAAACTTTTAGTAGCATCTACTTCATTTCTAGTATTTTTACCTTACTTATATTATTTTATATACAAAATGCAGACAGCCAATTATCATGGCCAATTGGTTCTATTTGCATATGAAAAAGCATCCATATACCAAAAGCCCCGATTTTCATCTATGTGTTTGATTGGCATTTTAGCAGAAAGTATACCATCTTAAATCAACATGAATGTTCAGTCCAGATTATAATAAAGAAATAAGTGAAGGAATCAAAGTTAAATTAAAGAAAATTGGACCCTTGAAGATGCTAAGAGAAAGGAAGACGAAAATAGACCACAAGATAAAGAAGCTCCAATTTTTCAGTCTTAGCAAGAACATCAGAAACATGAACCTGGGCAATGGACAGTTGATCCCAAGGAGCATAGAAAAAGGAAACTAGGAAAGATATTAAAAACTGAGGAAATTTGGATGAACACATGGGCATATATGAGAGGAGAAAGGAGAGAAGCAGTAGTTATCTTGGACCTGTGGTTAGGAAAAAGAAGGGGGGAAAAAACCATTGGCCTAGAAAGGGCAGTTAAAGGAAAAACAAGACATAACAAAAAAAAAAAAAAAACCTTTAAACCAAGACAGAAAGACTACTCACAAAGAAGCAAAAGTTGAGAGGGAGAAGGCATAGTGCTACAAGGCACCGACTTTTCTAAATATACGGTAAATGGAGCAAATGCTTCTCAAAAGAGAAAAAAATAATTTGAAAAAATTAAAACAAAACGTAATTTGCCTACAAGGGACACTTATCAGAAAAAAAGGACATAAAATATTTGATTTGTAAAAAATTGGGGGAGGAATTTATTTCAGCAGGAACTTAAAAAAATAAAAGAACTGCTTTGAATATAAAACCTTAAATAAAACTCGAACTTGTATTGACGGATGAGCATGATATATTTCTTAGGGTGGAAGTTAATTTGTCTGAGACGGTGGCTTTGATATTGGACATTTATGCACCAAATGAGGATAAAGTACTTTATTATTCTATAAAGTATTTATATAGAGACTAATGGTTTTTCTATGAAAATTGATGTTTGATGCTGGATTGGAATTTAGTAATCTCCCCAAAACTGGTTAGAGAAAAATATTAAAATTACTCAAGGCAAACTACCCAAAATTTTCTTTGATTTGATGGACAATTGTTAATATATGGAGATAGAAAAATAACAATTCAACACAGTTTCTGAATCACATAGATGCTTTTCAAGAATAGATATTATTTGGATTTCAAAGAATTTGGCTACTAAGCTTCATAAAGTAGAGATACTGCCAAAGACTTTTTCAAATAATAAACTTGTGAGTTTGATTTATAAAAGGAAATTCAATTCTTTTATGTGTAGACTGGAATATTGCTACAGAAATAAGCAAATGGAGGGCTGTAAATAAAAAATAAAAGAATCCTTTAAAATTAATTTAAGTAAAGTTATTGATTTAAGAATGGTTGGGATGCAAGTAAAGCTTTTATCAGAGATTATTTCATACAACACAATACTGAACTCAAAAAGAGGAGGCAAGGAAAAACAAACCTATTTTGGATTTTTTAAAAAAATGAATTATAGACATTTCGAGAGAAGTTAAGCATTTTTGAACAAATTAAGCTTTTATAATGAGTTATCTATGTAAGAGAAATGGAAATAAAAATGAGCTATGTAAAGCAAAAAAAAAAAAAAAAAACCCGTTTGAATTTTCAAACAAAACAGGAAAATGTTTAACATATAAACTATGAAAAGAAAAACTAAAGAAACTGATATTGAGATTACGAGAGGAATAACATGGCTATGCAAAAAGTGTCTCATCAATATTACTCCAATTTGTACAAAGGACAAGATATTTCTCTGGGGAATCAGATGAATACCTAAAGAAACAAAATTTACAGAAGATTACAGGGAAGAGAAATAGATTACGATAAAGGAAGTGTGTGAAGCTATAAAAGGTATTAAAACAGGAAAGGTATCCGGACCAGATGTTCTTATTATAAATGTTTTGAGGATGAACTTTTACAACCTTTACAAAATATGATGGATTCTGTTTTATAGGGAGAAAGGATGACAGAATTGGAAACTGGCCAATATAGCATTAATTATTTTTAAAAGTAAATATATTTGCTCTGTGTAAGAATATGCTCTCTTTTTAAAATACTTTAGTCCATTAGACAGCTCAGTTTGTGTTGTGTATGAGAAAGAAAAAAACTGTTGGCACTGAGCAAGCATCTCTGCAGGACATAAGGAGATTCATTAATAGCTTCCTGATATTTAAAGTTCCGTAGTTCTGTGATACTTGTTTATCTGTATGTTTGCTTTTTAAAAGGTAAAGGTAAAACTTCCCCTCACACATTTGTGCTAGTCGTTCCCGATTCTAGGGGCCGAGCTCATCTCCGTTTCAAAGCAGAAGAGCCAGCACTGTCCAAGACATCTCCGTGGTCATGTGGCCGGCATGACTAAATGCCAAAGGCGCACGGAATGCTGTTACCTTCCCACCAAAGGTGGTCCTTATTTTTCTACGTACTTGCATTTTTTACGTGCTTTCGAACTGCTAGGTTGGCAGAAGCTGGGACAAGTAAGGGAGCTCAACCCATTACGCGGCACTAGGGATTCGAACCGCTGAACTAGCTGCCTTTCGATCGACAAGCTCAGCCTCTTAGCCACTGAGCCACCACGTCCCTCCTGCTTTTTAAAAGCAACTGATAAATCTATTCTTCCTATTCATAATATTTTTTTTACAGGATGCTAGAGGAAGGAGGGAGAAATTGCTGCTGAGAAATTTCCTTTCTGGCTAAAGACTTTATTATCAGGGTTATTCAAGGTGAACTGCAAGGACCTGGAGAGATCCCTACATGGGAAAACTTAGAAGGAACCAGCACCTCAAACGTTCTGTGTTAAAACAGAAGCTATATATACAAGGTTGCTATTGACTACAAGAAAAAAAACGTCGAAGAACTCTAATTCTTCATTGAAGGATGGAAACAGAGTGGATAACAGGAGATTTTGTATTTTAAAAACATAGTGGGTTTCTTCATTTCATCGAAGAAATCTATGGATTGACAAAGATGTAATCTAAAGTACCACAATATAGGGTACAATTTATTCAGAGTATTGATTTTATTTTGGAATTGAAACTAGGTACCATGTTGCTGATGAGTTAGGAAAATTTAAGGCTTGCACATGGTATTTCTACTCATAATGTAACTATTAAAATACAACTCCATATGCAAAACCCACAAATTAATAAAAGATATTTTTTTAAAAAAAGACTTATCTGTAAAGATCTGCTAAGAGATTGGAAGACATATTTGATACTTGTATTATTCATTCCATGTATTCTTTTTGATGAATTGTTAGTTTTGTGCCCAGAAACGGAAATAGTTACTGTTTAGCAAAGCCACATGCAGTATTAAAACAACTTATACATCATTCATCTTTTAAAGTTATTTATTCACTTGAATCCTGTTATGTAGTACCAAATAATGATCATTCTTTCTCACGATTCTTGCCTTTTTTTTTTGCTTTCCATGTCCCTACTTTTATTTCCACTCCTACTGTTAAATAATTTAACTAATTATTTAAATAATATTTATTTATTTAATAATTTAAATAATTCCCTTCCAGAGGAAAGACAACCGATTCCTACATATTCACTTTGTAAGCAAGAATAAAACTATGTTTATAGGTTTATGCAACCCTAAGGGTGACATGGTCAGTTCGCTCTTCTGTTATTGATGGTACATATATTTTTCTTCTTGATAAAGTAGTTTTATTGCTTCATGCATTGTTCTTGGTTCTTTTGAGCAGAAAGTCAGAAAAATAAAACATTCCAGTAATAACTTCCAATTTATACCACAACACCCACATGCATACCCAAAAGAATAGCCTTCCCAAATTGGAACTGCTTAAACTAATTATGAAATAATCTGCAACAGTTTATTACCTAATATTGCTTAAGCAATTCTTTTGTGGAAGCAATTTTTAAATATCAGTTTAAACCTTTTATAACCTTTCCCAGACAAATATGTAGAGGTGGTGAAAGTGGCCTTAACTCTTTTGATATGTGAGGCCAACTGTAGCAGAAGAGAAGCATTCAAAAGAATAAGCTTTGATTAGTTTAAATGGAGACTTTCTTGGCCTTGCTAAAATGTGCATGAGTAAGAGAATAAACAGGACACTACTCTGGGATGCAGTGGTGGGTTTCAAAATTTTTTACTACCGGTTCTGTGGCTGTGGCTTGGTGGGCGTGGCGTGGCTTGCTGGGCATTGCAGGGGAAGGATACTGCAAAATCCCCATTCCCTCCCAATCAGCTGAGACTTGGGAGGCAGAGAATAGATGGGGGCGGGGCCAGTCAGAATTTTTACTACCGGTTCTCCGAACTTCCGCTACCCATTCTCCAGAACTGACCAGAACCTGCTGAAACCCACCTCTACTGGAATGCCTTAGAATATTCTGTATAGCCAATGAAAATCAATTCCTTTGTTTCAGGATTGGTAACATTATGGTCAATACTAATTCTTGAGAATGACAGTAAAGGTTAAATATATTCAGTTGCTCAAGTAAAGATCTGCTCTACAGAGTTACATGTCTAATAGTTACATTAGAGTAGATTGAAAGACAGATATGATAATCACTACTTTATAATATATTGATTATAAATAGCTTTTCCTTATAGGAAGAAAAAACAGATAAAATATTCAAGTCTTTAGTATAAAATATGTTCTGGAAAATACATTTCAAAATAATTAAAAAGAAAAATCATACTACTTATTTAAACGGCTTTCTCTCTATGAAGGTGTATGGAGATTCTTGTGATAATTTGTAAGAAAAAGTATTTGGTGAGACTTTTAACCAGTTCATATCTCAGAGACTCCAAGATATAATTTATTGTTAGTTGGATGGGGGGGACTGCAAATGATTGATTGGTTGTATGACAGAAGTTCCCTTACGGGAGCATCGTAAATTCTGCAGGAATTTAGGAACACAGCACAATAGAAGTGCCATTTCTCCAAGTACCTTTCAACCATACCTTCCAATTCGTCATTCGTAATAAAAAAAGTTGGGAGAACAATTGGACTACTCAGTCTTAGCAACATAGAAAGACAATGTGAGTTGATTAAGAGGTCTTAACTTTCTAAATATTAAATCTTGAACAGTGGTTTTTGAATTTTTTCCCCTCTAGGTCTTAGATGGCTCTTTCATGCATTGTTAACTTATAGGTCAAGGGGCATTTGCACAATCCAATGATTCTGAGCAATGTTGTTTGGAATATACATTCCCCAAAGGTTCATTCATGACAGGCAGGTCATAGATGAGAGATAAGACCAAATATGAGTCATTGGAAAAGGAAAAGAGAACCCACTCTATTATTCTGCCAAAAAACCCACCCTCAAATGGACATTAACAACAAGCCAGCATTATTTTGGAAGTGGAGGCCTCTAGCAAGCTACCAGGAAGAAGGAGAGAGCAAATATGAATAGCACTGATGCTTATTATGTGGCTGTATGCTGATGTGTCCAGACACACACACACACAAATCAGTATTGCAAAGATATGCAAAATGTTGCTCAGAGTCACTTGGTTGTGAGATGGGTGTTAGATAAATACACAATAACTAACTGACTGACTGACTGACTGACTGACTGACTGACTGACTGACTAACTAACTAGCATCTGAAATGGCTTAACTATAAACCAAGACAATATTGATGTTGTCAGAGCATAAAGGTCAAGGCTGATATTCTGAGAATTAGCAATAGAATGGAATGGATTGATTTGCATCAAACATCAGAACTTCACAGAAAATGCTCAGACGCAACCTCCCAAAATGATAGAGTTATTTCAATTTGGGTCTAAAGTCCAATTTCAATCAACATTATGATAATTTGTCCGTGCTCCAACTACAGTTGCAGAAGAAATGGAAGCTGAACATTTCTATTGTGAATTGTAGTATCCTGTCAACATGCTGCTCCCCCCACTCCAAAAAAAATCCCAGCCAGATGTCTTACAAGTTATGGAAGTTTGGATTGATACAGTTGTACATAAAATAATGAAAATTTTGTTTTGGTGCATAAAATCAAGCAGGATATATATTAATAGAATTCTGTAAAGAAAATTCAAATTTTGTAGCAACTATCCAACAATCTAAAAGGTGATACTACATACGCATAGACATCACTGAATGGACCACACTGAAACTGAATTGACTATATATTCTGCAAAAAATACAGAGTTCTATTCTGTCAACAAAAATAATACTTGCTGCTCTATTTGACTGCCCAAAGAACTCTGAATTGAAATTTATGATATCATTAAAGATGAAGCAAGCAAAAATATTGCCAAAAATATACCAAAAAAAAAAAAGTAAAAGACTGTATACAGGTAGTCCTCGAAAAGAAATACAGGTAGTCCTCAAAAAGAAAAAAGTAAAAGACTATATTAGGTAGTTCTCGAATTACAACCATTCATTTAGTGACCGTTCGAAGTTACATTGAAGAAAGTGACTTATGACCATTTTTCACACTTACAACCATTGCAGCGTCCCTGTGGTCCCATGAACACTTGCCAATTGGCTCCTATTTATGACGGTTGCAGTGTGCCAGAGTCAAGTGATCAACTTTTGTGACCTTCTGACAAGCAAAGGTCAATGGGAAAGCCGGAGTCACTTAACAACTATGTTACTAACTGCAGTGATTCACAAAACATCTGTGGCAAGAAAGATAAAATAGGTCAAAATTCACTTAACAACTGTCTTAGAAGTTGGGCTCAATTGTGGTCATAAGGAGAGGACTATCTGTACTGATATATTGAAAATAGCTGAAGAAAGATGCAAATCAAGAGGCAACAAATAAGATTTTGTCCAACCAAGTTTCAAAGAAGAGTCAATCAATTCGATCTAAACAAGCAATGCAATTGAAGATAACAACCTAAAGGTCTAGAACTTTATTAATAACATTACAGAAATCAAGAGAAACATTTATGCAAAATAAGCATTACTAAGTAAAAGAAGACAAAGATCTGATGGAAAAAAAGACATAAAGAAAAACTAGCATGACTATAGGAAAGACCCCATAATCTGTACACATGCAAATGTTTGAACACTAAATCAGAATCAGACATTATGGACTGTAAAGTTAAATACTGGAAGCAACAAAGATGCAATTGATGTAATTCATGCCGATTTGTTTAAAAACCTATACAATTACACAGTTAAAAGGGTAGCTTGTGGTCTGCATGCAGGAATGAAAAGCAGAGTGACAGCCAAAGGACTAGAGAAGATCAATTTATTTTCTGCTGTCAAAAAGTGGCAGTTCTAAAGAATGTTTAAACTACCAAACAGTTACAAATTGACAAGATGATACTCCAGACTTCAACAGTATAGACATACATACTGGATTTAGAAAAGTTAGGACCATCCTATATCACTTTGGTAACATTTGATGGACAAGAGGAAATACATGGACGTTTCAGTAGATATATTTTGTATTCTTTTATTGATTATAGCAAGGTTTTGATTGACACAGGTACCCTCATCATGTCACGTCTGGACTACTGTAATGGTCTCTACATGGGGCTCCCCTTGAAGAGTACTCGGAGGCTCCAACTGGTCTAGAATGCAGCCACGTGGGTGATTATAGGGGCGACATGGCGCACCCATGTAACACCTCTCCTGCGCGAGCTGCACTGGCTCCCGGTGGTCTTCCGGGTGCGATTCAAGGTGCTGGTTCCACCTTTAAAGCGCTCCATGGATTAGGACCTGGGTATGTACGAGATCGCCTTCTGCCACCGATAGCCTCCCCCCAGTCAATATGCTCCCACAGAGAGGGACTCCTCAGGTGCCGTCGGCCAAACAATGTCGACTGGCGACACCCAGGGGGAGAGCCTTCTCTGTGGGAGCACCTGCCCTCTGGAATGAACTGCCCCCGGAGATTTGCATGATCCCCGACCTACGTACCTTTCGCCATGCCCTTAAGACCCTTTTGTTTCAACAGGCCGGGCTGGCTTAGAAAATGAATTTTAATTGGGTGTTTGTAGTTTTTAATTTAAGGGCCACATTTTAATATATTTTAAATTGTTTTTAAATTTTATGGGTATATGTTTGTTTTAATATGGCTGTACACCGCCCTGAATCCTTCGGAAGAAGGGCGGTATAAAAGTTTAAATAAGAAATAAATGAATAAGAAATAGATCCCAACAAGCAGAACTTTTAAAAAATGGATGCATTAAGCCACTTCATCTGCCTACAGAAGAATTGATAATGATGATCATGAAGCAACATTAGAAAAGAAAATGGAGCAATTAAATGGTTTAGAATTGGGGAAAGAGTGATGGACTATATACCATCATTTTATTTCTTTAATTAATGAGCAAAGTATCTTATCAGAAATGCCTGATTTGAAAAAAATAAAAATTGCAATCAAAATTGTTGGAACAAACATTACCAACTCTAGATATGGTAATATGACACATATATATTTGGAAGCAAAGAAGACTTAAGATATCTCTTGTTGCAAGTGAAAACAAGTGTAAAATTAATCTTTATTTTCCCAGGCTCAAAAACACTCAGGGATGGTGGCATAATGTTAAGAAGTACCTGCTACTTGGGGGAAAGACTGGGACAGAATTAAGCTGTCATAGTGCGAAAAAGATCCACATGTCAAACCATGGCAGTAAAATATTGCAATGAAAGCCGAACCATTAGAAAGATTAAACAAGGAAAACCTATGGCTTTTAACTGTAGTGCTGGCAAAAATTGCTGGAAATATTTTGGATCACAAGAAAAACAAATAATTCAATATTAGATTAAATAAACTAGACCTTTTTATTGGAAACACTAATAATGAAGCTAAAGTTAATTTTGTCCACCTGGTTCAAAAGCAAAAGTTATTGTAGGAGATTCTGCTGGTTGGAAAAGCCAAAGGCAATTGAAAAAGAGATGGACACAAAACATAGGAGCTAGATGCTGTCACTGATGACACAAGCACAAGCTCTTCAAGACTCAAACAAGCGATTCTAGTGAAAATATGATCATTTGGACATAATTATAAGTAAGGGAATTATAAGACCGGGAAGATGTCTTTTTACATATTTCCTATGCAATTAAATTGGTTTGTAAATTTTGACTGGGGGGAGGGCTTGAGCACATTTCTTGTGATTATTACAAAAGGAATCAGTTGTGTTGCCAAACATTCTCTTCCACTATATCGCTGCTCCAATGTTTTGGTTGTTTAAAAACCCAGCATTTCATCATACTTTATTCTAGAATAGACAGCAAGGAAGTGGCAGAAATGCACTCTTCTGCTAATGTTTGTGGGAAAGCCATTCAAATTACGTGAATCTAGTGCTTGACGATGCTAAACAAGGCTTACCTAGAGAAGTAGATGCATGTCTTTTGGTTTCTTCTGGCAATTGTGGGCTAGCGGCCTACATGAGATCCCAGTCAATAGTCCTCAAAGAATGGGCTACAAAGCGAAAAGAAGGTCTTGCTCTATATAGAGTCAGCCACCTTCTGTTGAAGCAGAAGATGAATATGAAATTGCAGGAAAGAATACTTTCTATAAATTATTCTTTTTTCCTGAATAGGGAATACATCTATGTATATTGGAGCAGTAACTTTGCAAAATCAAGTTTCATAGGCAATAATGGAGCTGTAATATTGGTAACTAAAATTTAAGGTACTAGATAACAGTATTAGGTGTGGGAGAATTTTCACCAGGATCATAACACAAAAGAAAGAGACAAGTTACAAACCTGATAAAAATTGTCCATGATATCAGATACTGGTAGTGTGTGTACATAATGTTAGGAATCTGGTTCATGAAGTTTCAAACAAAGTTTTCCTTTCCTTTCCTTTCCTTTCCTTTCCTTTCCTTTCCTTTCCTTTCCTTTCCTTTCCTTTCCTTTCCTTTCCTTCCCTTCCCTTCCCTTCCCTTCCCTTCCCTTCCCTTCCCTTCCCTAATCTTTATTTTAACAAATCCCTTGGTGTTTCACTGAACTCTTGGATTTTATACTTGTTTTGTTAACGAATATATTCCTTGCTGACATTTCTAATAACTCACAGTATAATCTTTATGCTTTATAATTATGAAATCTGTTTATCCAGATTATAATTTATACTGCTTCCAAATTGCTTGCAATAGCTCTGGAGCTTTGAATTATCTTTTTTTAGTGATCCTATTACAGAAGACAGTGTTGAAATAATCAGGGACACAACAGGCTAAGCCTGAGGGAGAGGTATTTCATAACAAACCCAGAACAACATCCTTTATGGCATCCCAAGTGACACAAGGCATTAAACATCAGAATATGTATTAGCCTTCCATCATCCAGACTCTTCCAGATACGATAGGATGACAATGTTAAAATTCTATAACAGCATGAATTTCAGCTAAGAATTCGAGGAATTGCAGTGTCACCATAGGTGGAAGCCATTGGTGGAGACTGATGCTTCTATATCATCACAATAAGTCTAGGTATCTTCCCTTTTTATAAATTGCTAATCACAGTTAATCATACTATTTGTGTATGTTTGATATTTACAATAAACATATGATAGGCCACATCTAACATACATGTTCTATAGGGAATATTAAAAAGAGCATTTAGGTGCATCCAGCTGCATAAAATTTGATAATTCTTTTTAAATATCTTTTTTACAAGTTCCATTCAATAGGATGGGGCTAGAACAGAATTATAGAGCCAGAATAAAGCCCTTCATATGTTTTTATTATGTGCATCAAACACACACTGAAAACTTACGATGAAGACTTTTAAGCTGAAATAACAATAAAAATAAAGCCAATTTTTAAGGAAAAAATTAAAGTGCCTAGATTCATACATTTTGCAGCCTACTGAATTAAGGGCTACAATTTTCTAAAACTGTAGGACTTTGGATAACAGCACACTATTTCCATTTCTGCCCCATAGTGAGGAAGTTGCCCTAGTGATGAACCACTAAATTGTGGGTAGCAAGTTCTCTGTAGCCTTAGCTTAATGCAGTGATTTAACTGAATGTAATCTACAGAAATGGATTAATATGAAATTAGTGCAGAATAAAGATAACACAGCATGAGTAATGTTAGTAAAATTGACATGGATATTTACCTTTGGATGATGAACTATAAGTCTCTTGTTCTTCAATGAATAAAATGCACGGAATGATGGGAATAAAAGAAAGAAATCAGCAATTTAAAGTTAGACAAAAATGGTGTTATACATGAGAATGAGAAACACTACAGGCTCTGTTGCAACATGCAGAAAATTAATGTGGGGAAAACAGATGAAAATAAATCATGAAAAGTTATAAATTCTGAAGTCAATACGAAGGTAAACATGCTCAAGCTCACTGAAATTAATTGTCTCCGGTATTTTTAATACTGTGCTGGATCATGGCCTGGAATATGAATTTTACAAGTTCCAAAGTTTAAACATCATTCAAAAACTGCATTTGATGTGATAAGCCCATAAGAATTGCTGTTTCAAATGTTTATGAATTCACATTCATCTGTCTATTTTTTCCACATCATTTATCATTTAAGACTTTCACACATTAAAATAGAACAAAATGCAGTCTTATCATACAATACACAGGTATTTTGTTTAATCCATTCAGATTACAATGCAACATATTGTACTTTAATTAGACCTGCCTTGCTTTCAAGTGATGGTATTAGAAATAACAGTCAGACGAACAAAGTGGGGGGAAAAGTTTCCATTGCAAAAATGGAATAGCAAAATCACACACACAACCAATAATGTGTGTACATTAACAAATTTAAAGAACTGATAACTATTAATTTATGACTTTTCAATGAGCTATTATCACATAATATTTTCCCATCAATTTTTAACATATTTGAATAAGAAATGCCTTTTCCCTATGGAGCCACAATTTACTACTTAAAGATGTATTGTCTGAGTAAAATTAAGTATGCTTTCTATAATACAACACTCCAATGGAATTTTTATGCAAGATTTAAGAGGAATTTCAAACGAAGTATAATAAGATAATCTAATATATACTATCAAATACTGATATGGTACTAATGATAACACAACGTCAAATATTGCAGAATCAAACATTGTCTTAAACTCCTAGGTACTGATGATGTTACTTAGGTAGTTAATGAGAGATCTTCAAGCAAACAACTCAACTGAAGCTAAGAGAGCACTAAGGACTCCACACTGTCTTAAGTATATATCAATTCTAGGTTTTGTCTTTTGAATCTGAATAAACTATTCTTAAGATATAAATGAGCAGAATGCCACAAAAATATACATACACATGAAAGTTGTAGCGTAAAATATACACAGAAAGAATGCACATGTTCACCCTCAATATATGTCTTTTTGGTAACCAGTTGTCTAATAGGTGGAAATTCTTTATTAAATCAAACAACAATATTCAATTCTGAAAAATGAAAAAATATGACACTATTGGCCTCATAAAAGAGACCAACAACATGTGTATGTATGTATGCATGTATGTGTATGTGTATGTGTATGTATATGTATACATACATATCTATTTCTCTTTAGCCAGGTTCTTCCTATATAAACCAAGATTTTTATGCAGCCCTAGTTCAGTGAAATCCCAATCCACTAGTTTCTAGGCTTTTTTCAGGCAGCCAGCAAGCACCCTGCTGCCCATTGGGAGACTATTGCTTGCTGGCTGCCTGAAAAAAGCCTAGAAACTAGTGGATTGGGATTTCACTGAACCAGGGCTGCATAAAAATCTTGGTTTATGTAGGAAGAACCTGACTAAAGAGAAATACACATAAAGGCCTACGAAAAGAAAACAAATACATACATATACACACACACATATGTATATCGCCAATATTTGCAAATCAGAACATATTAATGCTTCTTTAAAAGATGTACTGTCTGTTGCAACCCATGACCATCTCTCAAGCCTATGTGACATGCATTTTTTACAGATGCTGCAATTAAGCAAGGTATATTAAGCAAAAGTTCAAGCATAAGAAATAATACAATTCCCTCATCAGGACATTTTCACTTGGAGGTTCAGAAATAAAGATGGGACCCAGCCTGCAACATTACTTAGTAAAAAAAAAAAAAAAAAACCCTCCATTTTCAGAAAAAAATATCTATTCTAAATCCTGCAAAGACCAAATGTTTGCAGATCTGAAATGACATATTAAATGACAGTCCTAATTCTTCCCTTACTGGCACATGATCTTCTGCAACAAAACATTTTTCCTTTTTTTGCAGAATAAAACCATTAGCTTCAATGAAAAGTGTCAATTCATGCATGGTGAACATGTTTTAAGTTTTTTAATAGAAAATACTGCATTACATCAAATGTTATGATCATGTATTATCCACATAGAGAACTGAAAATTCAGCAGATATATACATTTTAATTAGATTCAGTCATTTTAGAGAAAAGTGGTGTGTTTGAAATGCCATGAAAAGACATTGGCTGTCATCCAAACAGAAGACTGATCACCCTATTCCCACTAAAATTAATGAAATTTATAAACTGGCATATATATAACAATTATAGCCACCATTAATCAACAGATTCACAATAATCAGGAAATCAACAAAGCAAATCACATAATCTGTATTTTTGTAATTGCATATTTTCATTGGACCCATTTCTCTGTAATCAGCTATATGTTGTATCCTCTGTATTTTTTCTTGTTTCTCATTATTTTTGTAAGCATTTTTTCAACACCTGATATTGTTTCCCAGAATACAGAAATATTTCAATATGCTACAGCCAAATAAGGACAGATGCCATATAGAATAATTTGCTAAATTCTGCTACAATTTCAGTGTTCGCAAGAAAGGTATGCATTATCATCTATGAATTATCACACTGTACATTTCTAATGCTACTATTAAGTTCTCTTCCTTATGACGCATGTTCCATATACTCCATAGTGCAAAAATGGCTGATCTATTTTGATCCCATCCCATTTGTAAAAATAGCAGATATTCCAAATGATAGAAATCAATTTCTGTTCATTATTAAGAGTCAACTAGTTAGAAGTCAGTTCTGTTCCAAGAAGCAATCTCTTTGTAAAATAGCCAAAGTCACATTATTGTCCGCTTTACATTTGCAACTGGACAAGAATAGTACATGGCAGAAGTTGGGCAAAAGTCAAAACATTTTTCAAGCCATCTAAGGTACACATTTTAAAACTGCATTTCTTTACTATATTTAAAGTGACAGCATTGAAGAAGGTGCAAAAATAAGGGGAAAAAAGGAAAGGAAATGTACTAGGCATATATAAGGACTCACCCTGAATGCCAGCTATGCAGATATGGCACCTTTTAATATAATAAATTGATTAGTGCTTTCAGAAACTAACCAGAAAAAAAATCCAGATTCACATTAAATTTTTACCAACGTGAAGAATAACAAGTCAGCCCTGAGAAAAAGTGAAATTCAGTATACTGAAGTGTAAGAGCAATCATGTTAGGAAGCCTTTTTTTCTATTTTATTGAAATTGACTGATTCCCAACCAACAAAATCCTGTAAGCATAAATTTGATGACACAATGTTTGTAAGGAGAAATTGCATGGACAATTGCCACTTAGGAAATGTTTCTTCACAATATGAATTATATAACACATAGTATGTATGTATGATTTTACACTAAGAGAAAAATTATATATGAATACCAACAAAAAAAATTACTCTCTCCTCCTAGAAAAATGGGGGATGGAAATTGGCATAGTTTCACATTTTGATACTCTAAAGAAGCACAAGTGGGTGAACAAAGAACTGTATTAATAAAACCATACCATTTATTTAAAAAGAGAGATCTTAAACAATAACAATACGAATTAGGAGGCACATGTGTAGTATATACCAAAATCCTAAAATAAAATGACAAATTGATAGGAAACCACATATTGATCTGGTGCATATTGTATTTAACAATTCTTCAACAAGTCTCCAATTTGTTTTTCATTAGGAAACTAAATTCACAAATTATAAATATCGGCAAAGGATGAATATCTTAATATTATTATTTTCTAAAAATATACTAGGATATTGATTATTATATATATTTATAATATACAGAAGGAAAAATCTAAAAGCTGTTATTTTTTTCAGTTATGAAACACATAATGTAAAAAATATAAATTCTATGAATGCATTGTGTATGATTTCTAATTCAAACCTAACAGTTGTGGATTTTCACAAGAAAGTTACCGTATGTATTTTTGTAATGCAGTAATTATATTGTTATTATGGAGTGGACTAGTGGACAACACTCTTTCTTTCCACAGCCAGCCTTCTAAAATGCAGTTCCCTTATATTCCTTTGTGTTTCACCCAGTAATTCATTTCCCCCATATTTTCATTGGATTTTGACATGCTCAGAAAGGGATTTCATTAGCTTTGTTCACATTCCTGTCAGCAAATTGCCATTAATTAGCTTCAGCTAACAAAACAAAATAAAATTCAAGATGTCTCAATAAATAGAATGAAAACCTCGAACCATCTTGGCAAGAAAATAAAGAATAAATGAACACACAAATAATTGATATGCATCTGCACAAATAAAACATGAGCCTTTTTTTATCACCCATACAATTCACAATACATGTTTTAATGTTGTCCTGCTCTATCAGTGGAAACCAATAAAAACCTGAAGAGTCTATTAAGCAAGATCCAAGATGTTTTTGAAAAACAAGAAGAGAAAGGAAGAGGAAAACAGAGTTAAGACTTTCAAACTATAAACCAGTTTTTTGATACCTTGCTCTGTACTGCCACTCCTGATGGGAACTTGTGGAAGCTGTCTCCCCTTACGGTTGAAGGATGTATCTGCTGGAGATGACTGCATGGGACTTCCTGGTTGGCGCATTCTGCAGGAAAAAAAATATTAAATACAGTGGCAACTCACACACAAACAAATCAATGAGATATTAGAAATACAAAATAATAATAATAATAATAATTTTATTTCTATACCGCCCTTCTCCTGAAGGACTCAGGGCGGTGTACAGCCAATTTAAAAACACAAGACACAACAATAATTAAAAATTAAAATAATTAAATAGATTTGGCCGATTTAAAACCCCAAAAATTAAAATACCCCAATTTAAAATTATTATATTGACAGCCCTGCTGTCAATATATGTTAAATGTTAAAATATCAAGAAGAAAATAATGACAAACTACCTTACTATTTATGTTCTTAATATGAGAGGTCTAGTGGTTGAAGTACTAGGCTAGAAAGTGGGAAACAGTGAGTTTGAGTGCCACCTTAGCCATGAAAGCCAGCTGGCTGATTTTGGGCCAGTCTCTTTCTCTCTCAGCCCAACCCATCTCACAGGATTGTTGTTGTAGGGAAAATAGAAGGAGGAAGGTGGGTTGGATATGTTCACTGCCTTGAGTTATTTATAAAATCTATTTGTGAATCTGTAAAACTATCAGCAAAAAAGTAAGCATTTGACAATGTTGTGGAATCAGTAGTATTATTATATACATAGGTCAACTCTTTTATAAACAGAATGACAGAACATGTTCACACATCACCAGGTGAGAAATCTCTCAGAATAGGATTCCAGGATATTCTTTCAGCTGCTTTTATCATTTCTACATTTCCTCTTTTGAAATCATTGCTTTGTAAAATCATTGACATAATTACCTTAATATTGCAATTCTGAATGTGGCATTATTAGGAAACTACATAAAAATACCCCAGATCATTTAAACGATAATAGGAAATATTACAGAGAAATTACAAAAAATAAAATGACCGTTTAAATGGAGCTTTTGTATAAACAAAAACTACCATTTGCTTCTTCTGATATATGAATGAAAACTACTTCTCCAAGATCCAAAATTATTCCTGACAGATCATTTACTCTTCTCTCAGTGTGACAGCCCTACAGTTATAAGAAACATAGGATTTTGCAGATTTCTCTCTGCATCTCTAATGAGGGGAATTCATAATGTAAAAACATCTCCTTTAATTGAATTATCAGGGTTTTGCACTGAAGTACTGCAACATTCCAAAAATTTTCATTATGAATCCACTGTGCATCAGAATAATGGGAAGACAAAACACAATCAGATTTTAATTACTAATTCCTTTGTACGATATAAATAATTCAGTGAATGAAGATAAACTGAGCAAAGGATGTAAGAAAACATTAGATATCATGGAGGTGTTAGTTCACATCTATGAGGCAGAAACAAATCTTGTGCAGTATATTTAACAGCAATCTCATGAAAAATAGAGAAGTTGGAGGCGATTCCAATAAGCACTGTGTCCGACTGGTACGTGTTTATAAGAAAAACATAGGAAGGAGACTGTTAATCCTTGTGAGTAAATTGCAAGTAGACTGCAGTTGAGTTATGAGTTGAGTGGCTGGGAGTTGAGGGCTACCATAAAGCTCATAGCTGTAATGCAGACTTTCAAGGGATAAAGCATGGCCAAGTCTCATTTCTTCAGCACTTTCTGAATTTTTTTTTAAAAAAAACTCTATTGTAAATATTAATACCCTTGAAACCAGCAAGGTTTTACTATATTCATCAGGTGAACTACTTTTTCCCTGGAAAAAGGATTTTAAATATGATTTTAAAAGTTCTGGAAAATATTATATTTTGGATTAAACAGTAAAAGGATGCTTAGAATGTGGATTGTAGAATGTTAACAATAGATTAAGTATTCAGATGGAATTGGAATTATAGTTTTGAATTAATTAGAAGAATTCTTCTCATGCAAACAGGTTATTGATTGGGGTTTTTAAAGAGGAAATATGGTAATGGGACCTTGAAAGTCTGACATTAAAGGGAGCTTGAGGACAATAAATTCATCTCATTGAGAAAGAATGAAGCTCAATCTCTGATGGATGTTTTTCCATTTTGGTCTTCAAAATTACTTGGTATGATAGATAGATCTGCATCAATAAAATTTCAAAAGAAGAACAAGCAACAATGGATAACTTTGAAATTAAGTTGAATATAGATTTAAATGTGTCAAGTAAAGACAAAAATATGGAAAAAAATGTTTTGGATATATAAACAAAACTGATGGATGTTTCACTAGTTAAAGGAAATATACATTTATTAAACCAGAAAAGTGATTTGGATAAATCTATCTCACTAGCTCCATGAAAGAGGCCTGTTGAAGTCCTGAAAGATTTTATGAGAAGTAATAATAAAAGCACAATTTTTACTTACTAGATGTATAATGAATAGGAAACAAGTTCTGGGACTATATTTGAGGGGGTTAAAAATTAACATTGTTAAAAGTTTAGGGAAGGAATACAGGGTTGGCTTAGAAAATTAGGTTTCCCTTACTTGACTTTTGCTGATAAAGAACAAATGATGAGGCTTTTCTATTTTAATTAAGAATTACAAATAGAAAGTATAAAAACTAATACAAACTATACAAATATAGGAATATAAAAAGAAAAAAATATAAAAAAGGAACAAAACTATAGAAAAGCCTCATCATTTGTTCTTTATCAGCAAAAGTCAAGTAAGGGCTTTTCTATAGTTTTGTTCCTTTTTTATATTTTTTTCTTTTTATATTCCTATATTTGTATAGTTTGTATTAGTTTTTATACTTTCTATTTGTAATTCTTAATTAAAATATTTTTAAAAGAAATAGAGAAGTTGGCACTGAATCTCCAGGAAGTAGGTGTTGAATCCGATACTAGAATGCTTTCTAGACCTTGACTGAGTATGATGTTTTCTCCTAATTATGACTGGGTGATTGCAAACTCTTAGGGCTGGAAGTCCCCTTCTAGGAACACATGGCAATAGCACCCTTAAAATAACATAATGATTAATACAAGTCTTCGTGAATTTCTTAAAGATTAATCTTGTCAGATTAAGTGCATGTCATTTTGGCCAATTGGAAAAGTGCTGCGGTTATTATAAATCCCGATTTCAGCAAAATATTGGGCAAAGTAATTCATGATATTCCAATTAGCAAGCTCATTAACATGGGCTGAGTAGCAGCTCTATGGTTGACACAGCCTTCCATCCTTCCAATGTCTGTAAAATGAGGACCCAGATTGTTGGGGGCAATATACTAACCTTGTAAACTGTTTAGAGAGGGCTGTAAAGCACTATGAAGCAGTATGTAAATCTAAGTGCTATTGCTATTGCTATTAGGGCAATACATAACTGGATTGAAAACTATATTCTCAAAATATTCATCAACAGTTCCAACTACAAATGCCAAGCTCTTCATTAGAAAACAGAAATCAAATATACAGGTATAGAATGAAATAGGGAACACTGGTAGCGCAGCAGACTAAGGCACTGTTATTAACATCAGCTGCCTGCAATTACTGCAAGTTCAAATCTCACCAGGCTCAAGGTTGACTCAGCCTTCCATCCTTTCTAAGGTAGGTAAAATGAGGACCCAGATTGTGGGGGCAATAAGCTGACTTTGTATAAAATATACAAAAGTATGAAGGCTATTGCTTAACGCATTGTAAGCCGCCCTGAGTCTCCAGAGAAGGGCGGCATATAAATCAAATAAACAAAAAAGCATAGCTTGATAAGGTATGTGCACGAAGGTTCTCAGAATAATATTGATCAAGCTGAATGGAAGTCAACAGAGGGATTTATCTGCTACAATAGCAAGTGAAATTTTAAGCCACATCAACAGAAATAGCATTTCCAAATTAAACAAAGTAATAGTTCTACTCTATTTTGCATTGCTTAGATCCACTGTATCTAGTTTTGGCACTTTCTCCGTTTAAGAAAGATTCAGAGAAAATGCAAGAGATTCGGGGAATTTGAAATTAATTCTTTGACACTAAGGGAATTATGTAAATTTAGTGTTGAGAAAAAATGACTTGGGGAGATGTCTTTGCCCTTTTGTAGTACCTGAAGGTTTCATACTGAAAAAAATCAAGACTTGTTATCTGTTGATTTGAATGGAAGGGACAGACTAAGCATCCTGTCTGCCTGTGTTAATTCATGCATATACCTCCTAGTCAAGGAGTTACAAAGAAAAGTAAAATTGGCCTAGGTTAGCAATCCATCTACAGGTTTTTTTCCTTGTAAATGACATCATAAGCTTTTTGCTTTGCTTCTCTTAGCTGCCAAACTTTGTTTTCTGTCCTCTGTGAGCAGTTCAATAAACTTGGCTCAAGCAGATCGTATAGTCTCCACTCATCAATCGGATTGGAGGATTTTTACTCTTTAATTGGTTTGCTTTGACACAGCAAACACCATTTCAACTTTAGAGAGAACGGAAATGGATAAAGAAATTCCATTTTGCGTGAACAGAAGTGATACCTATTGATGCAAAGTCACTAATGCAACCAATTCTTAGCATTCTCAAGCTTCCTGCTGTCTTTCATTATATAATTATTATTTAATTACTGTAAGACCAAAATTACTGTGCTTTGCTGTCACAAAGAGATCCCATGCCAATTGTACTTCAAGATTCTATGATTCCTTCTCATAAGTAGACCACATTGTAAAGCCAGGGTCTCCAAACTTGGTAAATTTAAAACTTGTGAACTTAGTAGCAAGTCTTTAAAAGGCTTTACGTATTTAAGATTACGGCATGTGAGTAATCATATTAACAAAACATTTTTCTTATGACCAAAGATCAGCATGACATGTGCATAATGACAATAACATCAGTAAACTGATCAAGGCACATTGTTGTTACATACTGTAGAACCAATCTTACCTTTCTGTTTCTGATGCAGAGCTTTTTCTAATCTGTTTTTGGGTGCTATATCTTTCCACCTTTCTGGGATGCCTGTGAAATGAGACACCAAAAAAAAAAAAATGAAAAAGAGAAGCAAGCAATCTAGAAAACAGAAAACCACAAAGATTTAGCTTGATTTCTTGAAAAGGAAGTGCGAAAACTAGGTTTTCTGAATGGCTAGTAATAATGGACTTTGGAGAAAATGCCATCTTTGCCCATTACTTTAATTCAGTTTCTTTGGTATAGGTAATGCTAACCAGGCCATATATTTCTCAAGTGCTAAGCAATTCTAAAACTGATGCCATGGAAAACTTCCATTACTGGTTAAAATTCAACATTAAGGATCTGGTAGAGAAGCGAAATTCTCCTGGGTTAAAATTCAAAAAGATGCTCTTGTATTATACTTGTAGGCAATATAAAAGAAAAATAGCACAATTTAACTATGTTAATAAAAACATTGTTAATAAACTTGGGTAGATATATGTGATTTGAATTATACACTGGTAAGCTATAGAAAACACATTTGCATGTGGTAACTGTGAGACCTAGTATATACTTTGGCTATAGCTTATACAACTAAATAAAAAGAATATATGAACGTTACATTTGGAGGTTAAATTCAAATTGAGTCATCTGATCACAACCCAGCTGGGTTCTTGCTATATTAAACTGTCAACATCTCATGCCCTGTGGCTGTTTTTAAGAAATGCTAAGATTATAGATAGGCTGATTTCAGAATCTGAAAAAAGAAAGTAAAAGAAAGGGGGGGGAATGGGAGCTGCTTCTGTTGAGTTGTTTAAAAGTATTGCACCCTATATATTTTTCACTGACCCCTGGTATTCAGAGCAATGTTGTTTTGTCATAACCTTAACATGACAGCTGAGAACAAATTAGGTGAAAACATTTTTTATTCTTAAATCACAATAAAAAGAACCCAAGCCTGCAATCCACTATCAGCATGGTCTTAAAAAAAAATTAGAGGGGTTTGATCTATTGTGGTCAAAGGAACATGAATTGAAAAGCTGGCTAATTGAGATTTTCTATATGCATTGAAAGAGAGGCCTAAAATACAGTAACATCATTACAGGCCAACTATTAACTTTGGTTTTTATTCCACAGTCTAATCCCAAGAGCCATAATGCAGGTTTCAGAATCTTGAAACTTCATATTTCTCTTCAGAATTTCAATACAGCAAATCAATCTTGGGATCTAAGATGATGCATTTCTTGGAGTTTCATAGTGGGGTGACTGTGCCCTCTCACTGACTATCTGATAGGCATGTTCCTTGGGGTAACATGTCCTCACTCTTACTCCATTTTCTGTTACATTTCATTGGTCTTCTTGATGTCATTGGTCTAAACTTTTTAACGATTCTTTTGACTGTTGCGTTGTCTTACGTTTTTTCATTCATGAAACCCTCCTTGAAATATCTGTAGACATTATTTAGCTATACTATCTACTATGCTTTTTTCTATTTTTTAAAAAAAATATCTGCAGCAGGTTTTTTTGGCAGTGTTAATGACCTTCTCACTCTTTCTGTTATACACTGTTAATAGAAGAGCATCTTATATGTAATAGTTTTATGTTTTTATGGTAAAGAACTAAAAGCAACTATGGTCCATAAACTCCCAGCATCCTTTAAAGATTTGGTCAAAGTGAAAATCTTAAATAATCTGCTGACCTGATCAAAAAGGGCATCCATTAAAAATATAAAGATACAGTATTTAGGAGTCACTTAATGAAACCCACACACACATAGCACACATACTTATCAAGCAGTAGAACATTCTTCAAAGATGTAGAAAATAACGATATAACATAGCAGAGCTAGGTTATAAACTAAGATTTTAGTATTTAATTTCATGTATTATACATGTGGAGCTGCAAGACAACTTTAGCAAGGATACCTCTGTATTTCTTCTGGATTAGCACTTAGGAAGTTTAAACTGTCTTGTTTTGGATTGCAAGACTCCGGCAGTGTTGTTCTTCACAAGTTTTGGAAACATGGAAGTGAAAGTTGAACAGAATGGATAGAAACAGATAGAAACAGAGAGATGGTCACATGCAGTGAAGATGGAGACATGCAATCAAGATATTTATATGACAAGAGCATTCCACTATTACACCCAGCAATACCTCTGTTCTCCTTTTCAGTGCTTTTAAGGAGGATTTTTTTAAAAAAGAAAGTGATGTAATAACTGCTATAAAACAAAATGAAAGCCAGTAATAAACACTAAAGACAAACATATTCTCAGCAATAACACCAAAGAATATGCAGAAATTCAGAAATAATTTGGAAAAGGCCATTTGGAGTGCAGAGAGTTATGAATTTAGCACCCATGTGCATTTTGTTAAATGTATACATTCTGATCCTGGGAAGAGACGTAGCAGCTTTAAAACACTGCAGAAAGGTGTCTCATTTGAACTTATCTACATTCCAAACAAACTTTTCCAAATTATTTCCAGAACTTTACATAATCTACTGATATCTCCCCATCCCTGTCAGAGAATGCTCTCCCAAAAGCTGCACATGAGCGTATTTTTGTGAGGGGCTTTTAAAAATCTATGTATTTGTTTTGACAGCCTTTATGATTTTTCTCTTATGTTGCCACAAAAATAATTTCTTTTAGCAATACAAATTTAATCAAAACAATAGTGTGAATTTATTTCGAAGAGAGCAAAGGTTGGCTTACAATTTGCAAGATAGTACTGAGCATTTTTTTGTAGTTATTCTAGGCTGAGATACATATATTAAGTTGTTACACACACACACACACACAAAACACACACACAAATTCTAACAACAGTGGACCCAATGCTTCCCTTGTAGATCAACAGCTGAAAAGAAAACATTCCTTGAGTTTGGATTGAAGTATGGATATTTACTTTATATACAGGTTCTTATAAGCAAATATTTTTTCAACTGTTACAATAGGATTATAGCATGTAAAAAAAAGTTCTCATTCAATATCTAAGAAGAAACTAAGCTCCTTTTCTCTACCTAATTGCTTAACTAGGGGCACAGCTAGTATTTTTCTACCTGACATTGTATAATCTGGCCAATATCAGAACTGAAAAGTTTTTAATTTTTGGTTTGGGTTTTTAAACTCTGCCACACATACACTTAAGCCTACTAATTTTATCTGGTTTTGCTTCTCAAAAACTAATTGAAATGTTGATGCATTGAATGAAATGCTTGAAAAAGATGGCTAACTTTGGCAAGAATGAGTGAACACAAAAATTTCTACAAAAATTATTTTATCTGTAAGATAAATCCTGTCCACTTCTACGCTAATCATTTTCAATAAGAAAAGACGCCTTCTTAGGATTAAAAAAAAAAAAATGACATTTCAATACCTGCAGTATTTTGATAATGAAAATATTCCAGGGATTAATTTGAGACAGTAAAGACTTTATATTTTCAATTCAGGTAGATATTATTTAAATGTAATTTTATTAAATAATACTTGTGTATAAAAGAAACTGCTTTGCTGATGTTTCATGGAAAATTAAACAAAGGCTTACTACAATTAATAATACCCAGAAACAGAGATATACAATGAATAGATTTTCTGGGGATCACAATCTCAAATACATCTGGAAAGGATGACGCCTCTTTCATTCAACGAGACTTCCCTTTGCTCTTCTTCTTGCATATACACACAAATCTGTTTCTGAGAATCCTCAAAGCGTTTAGAGCATATTTATTGGCACAAGGATGTGCTGATGACAAAGATGTAAATGCTAGCACTTATAATGTGAATTATCAGATTTGGGCTATAAAAATCCAGTCAAGTAATAATTTGCAGCAAAGAGATAAGAGAAAATAGTGCTTCGTTTCACTGTTTGGTGTTCACATGGATTTTTGCAGCCATAATTCTACTTATAATCCAGAATCAGATATTGAGAAGAGTTGAAAATAAAGATTATCTGAATGTCTAAGTTGGCAGCCCAATTCAAAAGAGCAATTTGCTTTAAGGGACATGAAAAAAAAAATTATTATCCAAGAATGATGCAGCATCAAGATTCAAAGAATAAAATCATAATACAACAACAAATCAATAGATGATATTTACATATATCACATTTGGCCAATCAGCATATAAAGAGAAATCCAAAGCACTGGATTTAGCAGTTGCCTTGTTCAGAACGTCTGCCACCAAAAATTTTATAAAGTAAAAAATTATAAATATGCCATTACACAAACTCACAGTTGCGAATTGAATTATGAGCCATAAATATAGGGCATAATTTGGCCTGATGTTAGGAAGCCTTAAATCACTGATTTCATTGAGGTTCAGCATGCCAAACTTTCCAGAGCTACAATCCCTAGTAGAAAGAGGCTGAATTCCATATATTACAATCCTAGAGAATTTTTACATAGATGTAAGTCTCAGTACTAAACTAGTTAAAAGTTGCTTTATAATCACTGAATGAATTTCAAGGATAACCTCTCATAAAGTTGCAAATTTGGGTTCCTGGAAACTGAAACACATGCTGTTCCTACTCAATGTGCATGATTCAGCAATCTACTTTTCAGCTAGGAGGAGCTGACTAGTACCTGTCATTCTCCGGAGATGCATGTTGGATATGAATCCGGGGACTAGTGGGTCTTCTATCTAGTGAGGGGGACCATCTACTTCTGTTTGTTCATTGAATAAAATAGGAAGAAAAACAGAACATTTAGTGAACGTCATTTTTAAAAAATGCAAAAAAACTACAAAGTACCTCAAGAAAAATCAGTGTCTATTTTGTCTAAACCATGTTCAGCCTACAGAAATTTTGTCTGAATTTATATTAACCTGAATTACTTACATTGAATTTCCAGACACATTTGCAAACTATTCTGCATTGGGGGGAAGGGGGTGCAGTGGTGGGTTTCAAATTTTTTTACTACCGGTTCTGTGGGTGTAGCTTGGTAGGCGTGGCTTGAGCATGGCATGGGAAGGATACTGTAAAGTCTCCATTCCCACCCCAATCCAGGGGAAGGTTACTGCAAAATCCCCATTTCCTCCCAATCACCTGAGACTCAGGAGGCAGAGACTCAGGGGCGGGGCCAGTCAGAATTTTTACTATCGGTTCTCTGAACTACTCACAATTTCCGCTACCGGTTCTCCAGAACTGGTCAGAACCTGCTGAAACCCACCTCGGGGGGGGGGGCGGATTAGCAGTCTATTAGCAATCTTGTGCAGAATTTAATTTGGTTTTAGATGGAGTTTGCTATCTGTTTGGGGTTCCAATCCCAAGCTTTTGACTCTAAGGAGGTACACTTTCTGGCATGCTCATAATCCACTGGTCACAGACCCTAATCTTTGATAATTTATTTTTCACATTATACTACATTATGCAATGCAACTCTGCATGTTTTGAAAGTAATTCAGAAGAAAGCAAGCACAAGCCCAGCCAGTAATTCTTTAAAGCAGCGATGTCGTTTTCAGGCTTCCATGCAAGCTTTCTTTAAAGAGGTATTGGACATATGCTTGAACTCACATTCCAAAGCACCATTTCTGAATCCTTTTCAAAACATGCAAAGTTTTGTTAACCATGTATAAAGTACATGGTTAAAATTGATATGCCATTTAGATCATTAAGATGGCTAATGGACCAAACATCTGCATTTCAAAAATCTGTGTATTTTACAATAAAATATTCATTCTTGTTAAAATTTAAATTAATACTTTAAAACTATTAGAAGTATTAAAACTATCAGAAAGGATATGTTACTATTTCTCTATTTTAGGTATTCATAAGCTTTTTGCTTGCTTACTTAATCAAATAATTCTGGTACTGCAGTTTAAGCCCCTTATCACACAGATAAAGTGAATCTTAAATGAAATATTTTCCTTGTATGCCTCATAGCATATTCTTATCCTGACTGAAGGAATTGTCTGGAGGTGCATCAAATAATTTACACTGTTGTCATTTGGTCAATGGTTATTCTGGGAATTACTATTTTTTTCCTTAGTTTTAAAGAAATCTCTTCCATACAACACTGAAATGCTAATGGACAGATATATTGATAATGTGAACGTTTTAGAGTGTGTGTGTGAGAGAGAGAGGGAGGGAGGGGGAGAGAGAAAGAGAGAGAAGGAGAGACTTTTGATCATATATCTTTTATATTCCATTCACAATTTTCTGAATCTTTTCTCTTAGCATAACCTCATTATTCTTGGATGTTTCTTCATTATTAAACATATTGTAAATATTCAAGAGTATGCTATGTTTAAAAAGTGAATTGAACTATTCCTTTTTTTAAAAAAAGTTATGGAACTGACTTTCAACAATTACAAATCTTAGCTAGTGTCAAGAAAACAATGTAAAATTATTCTAATTATTCTAAAACTACTGGACTATCTGTTCTGTTTGTAATATAAGATTTCAGCAAACCGCAAACTGTCCACACTCTTAGTTATCCCTTCTCTTTTTCTTTTTTCTTTTTTCTTTTCTTTTTTTTTTTTTTGAGGTACTTTCCAATTTTGACCAAAGAGTTTTATGAAAAAAAGCAGATTATATCAGGGGAGTTAGCATTTTAGCATATTAGTAAAATTTTCAAGATACTTTAAAAGGCTGTTAATAAGCATCAGGTTTTCCTGTAAGCCAAGTGTTAAAGCTATATATAGGCACCAGTGCACTCAAAGCCCTTAATATGCTGATATTTTGTATAATAAAATAATAAAAATAAAAAACAATCATTTGCAAACATGCAATATACTGTGTAAAAATGTGATCTCACGCAATGCTGTGAAATGTACTATACACAATTAATACATAGGATGCCATGCATTTAGACAGTTTTCCAGATTGACTGTAAAAATTGTAACACTAGTAATCAATCATACCATTATGCACAACTATCACGTACACTGCTACATTAAAATAACAAATAACACCACACAGTAGAACTAATGGACTTTGGGTTTTCTCGTGGTCTGAAATAATTGTTGGGTAGAATAAAGAGTGTGAATGGACACACCAGAGCACAGTTAGCTACTCGTGCACTAACTTTTTCCTCCTTCTCAAAAAGACCACTGTCTATCTGCCTATACAAAGATACGGACAGCTCCTGCAATTCTAGAAAGCCCTTAAGACCTGGGTCTGTTCCCAGGCCTGAGATTAATGCAGGTGTGATCTATTGCACAACCCCATCACACTATTATTTTGTTCCGTTCTAGTAATTTTAATCTAGACTCTTGTTTATATGGATGTTAAATGTTCTGCTCATTTTGTGCATTTTGAAAGCTGCCCAGAGTCTTCTGGAGTGGGCAGCCGCAGTAAATTAAATTATATGAAGTATTAATGGGCAAAGTTGTAAGTGGGCCTTTGCAGAAGAAACAGAATTGAAATAAAATTGCTTTAGAATTGTAACATCTCTCTAGTTGTGGTCTCCTAAAGTATTCTGAAACTATAGCACTGTACTCTGAAACATGAGATATATCATGGAAACTACTTGAAGATAATGATGCTGTCAGCCCTGAAGCCATTTTGGGAGCACTCTACCAGGTGTTGGAAGGATGTGGACCAAAGCCAGCCAGAGTTGGGACTAGGACCTGATTGGACCATGTGATGGACATGCAACCTGGAGGGCAAGAACTTTGGATGATTTGGGTGGAGAAAACCCTGGGTCCTTCAGAGTCGGGTTTTCAGCAGTTGTGCCAATATGACATCCCAAATAAAATTATTCTTTGAGGAAACTCTAGGCCTCAGAGTTTTCATTGGGGTTATTACTTGGAATCCTGACAGATGTCTAACTTACTTCAATATGAGCTGAACCATATCTACTACATTTGAAAGCTCCCTTGCTCACACAACTGGGTGGAATCTTTGATTTCTGACCCTAGATTCACCTCTTAATAGCACTAAGAATATGAGCAAAATATTTCTGGAAACACTTTTCTCCATTTTTCCCATATTATCTTTCATTGTGAGAATTTGTTTATTTATGGCTGTTGGTAAAAACATGAATTGAACATGTTCAGGCAAGTGCTGGCTGCCGTCTGAACGGACCAAAGCCATATATGGTAGTAGATAAAGTCTTTAACATGGTGTCTTAATGGGAAGACAAGGCTCCCTACCAGTGCCAACATTTCATACACGTTTATAAGAATGGAACTTTACTAAATGTGGTTTCTGCATCCTAAAACAAAGACAAGTTTATAAATTGAATGAAATTATATATGCAGTTGTGCAATCAGGCTAAAAGAATTGGCTTAATGTTGCAGAAAATGCTTCAGTCATAATATTAGCTGATTCTAATTTCCAGATGTCAGGCCAAAAGGCCAAACACAGTTGAAGATCAGTGCTGCTCCCAAAATAAATTACGTGAAATAAATTGCTACTATCAGCCCATGCAATTCTACACAATAGGCAAGTGGATCTTTTAAATTATATAAAACACTTTCTGAAATAAACATTTCTATAAAGTTTCCTCCATATTCATAGCTCCTGGTCCTGTATGGGATATTTAAGGCTGTATGAGGTGTTCTGAGGGACCTGCTGCATCATTTTTAGGGCTGCTTGTTCACCCAGTGCTCAGCTCTCACCTGAGGCGTCAAGTAGCTTTAACATCACAGCAGCCATACCCCAATAAAATCATCTCAGCAAATGGCCCAAACCAGGCGAGGTCATCCAGCTGGCAAATGTAAACAGTTTCAAATATTGAGGAAGCATCATCTTGAACAATGGGGCTTTAGATAAAGCAACTGAGACAAGGATCAGTAAGGCCAGCCACGCATTAGGTCAACTACATACTAGAGTTCTCAGTCAACACACCAACCATATTTCCAGAAAGCTAAAAGTCAACAAAATTGTGGTTATCCCTTCCCTCCTTTCTGGATGTAAGTCCTGGATTCTGTACTGATGTCACATCAAACAACTGGAGAAATTTCACTTGCACAATCTCCACTCCTTCCTTGGCATTTGTTGGCAAGACTACTGTATGTTTCAACCTGGAGGTCTTGGATGATGCGAAGTCTACCAGCACTCAGTCCCTGATTATCAAAGCCAGAGATTGTGGGTGGAACACATCATCAGAATAGATAACCATTGTATGTCATACTGGTTGCTTTACAGTATTTTGAAACCTAGCTCCTGGCCGTCTAAGAGAGCCATACCCCTGAATAATTTCTTCCCATTTGGATAAACTTCCTTATATAAAGCACTGGGCAGAAAATGGAAAGATGCTCACAAAAGTATGGTTCATTTCTATAAAATTACACTTTAGCAGTACAACTATTCAAGGAACGTATTACCAGATATTTAAAACTAACTCTATATATGAATTTTTAGCTACTATATATAACATGTTAGAACAAAACTACATGCAAATACCTGAATTATGACCTTTTCCTCTCTGCTTCGATTTTTAAAGTGAAATAATTTTATTTATCAGTTATTTATCAGTTAATGATAATGTGATCGGAGTTTAACAAGTATGTTGGGCTAAAGTTTCCCCGACAAAAACGTAAAGATTATAAACAACCACTTCGAGTTGATTGTGGAAAAGATAAGGACAGTTCCCATTATTCCAATGAAAATGTCAGGATAGGACATGGATTTGAATTCAAGATGGTATATGCTGAGGTATCTGTCTTACTATCTTTTTTGTAGTGCAGAACCTCTAATTTGTCAAATCATATCATCTAGATCAGCAGTTCTTAAACTGGAGGTAATTTGTGTATTTTGGGGTGCAATGGAATAATTTATAATTGCTTGTTTGTAAATTGAGGATTCATTTTATGCTGCCATTGCAGAGACGCTTGTCTAATATAAAGAGCCTGTTTCTATGTATGTGGAGATAATGACATTATTTGAGACTGGCAGAAGGGATAATTGAATCAAGCAGTTTAATAACCACTGATCTAGATGTATAGGACAAAAAGATACACCCTGTGCAGAACAAGATTAATAGGAATTCTCATTTCCTATTTTTGAGAGATACTTCTGCGATCTAGTACTATTTCCCACTAAAAAGATGTATTTTCCAAACTTTGTCTTATGTAAATCTGGTATTTTTATGAGAAATAGATATTCAATTAAGTTAGAATTCCATAATAATTTATGATTTCTCTTAGTCTATTTAGTTACTGCAAAAACAATCTAATTTCTTTGTTGTTTAGCATCTCAGTAATTTTGTGCTCTGCTTATTTTTAACACTGTCCCTAAGAAAAGGATAAATATACTTATATACTAATTCTTCCTCCAATAAACTCAAAGTGCTTAGAATGTGGTTTACAAGCAAATTTGACAATATTTCAACTGAAGAATATTTCAGATTTTAGAAAATGTTCAAGATATTAAAAAACTGCCTAATTTTTGACTTGTCCTTTTTTATGTTCAATATTGAATGTGCCATAAAACCAAAAACGTTAAGATAAATGCTGTCAAAATAGATTATTTTCATATTAAAACAAAAGAAAAGTAAACCATAAAGCTTTCGATGCAATTATATCAATACATATCACCTCTATATCATCTTATTATAAAATATAATCAAACATTCATCAGTGAGCCCTATTTACTAATGTATTTGAATAACACAATGAAAGGTGATGAAACAGAAGCAGTCATGTTTGGATCAGTTGCCAATATGTTTCCTTCCTCTGGTTCCAGTACAAACTAGAATTTTGTTGACAAAACAATTGAAAGGGCCACAAATATTGGATCCCCATTCCCATTTTCTAAATATATTTTCAGCCTGATTCTAATTTTTATTAAACAGTTTGCTGAACAGCAATATCTATAACCAATGAATTAAATAAATTAAATATTAACAATATTTTTGAATGTTGTCAGTCATTCATTTGACATTTTGCACATATGCAAATTTATTGTTACCCAAACCTCCATGGACCAGTTTCCACTTCGCCAGATGGAGAAACAACAAAAATAGTGTTTAGTTAAACTATCTCAATCGTGAATGAAGTGTTATCATCAGCATACCGAGGACTTTTGCAAACAACAACGCACATATTCAAACCAAACCAAACCAAGCCAAATCAAACCAGAATGTGAGTGAAAAAGAATTGTGACCAAGAGCTGAAGATATTGGATGTTGTTATAATCACGTCAAAATATGTTAGAAG
Source organism: Pantherophis guttatus (assembly GCF_059756535.1). Lineage (NCBI taxonomy): Eukaryota > Metazoa > Chordata > Lepidosauria > Squamata > Colubridae > Pantherophis > Pantherophis guttatus. The sequence continues at coordinate 229,767,953 of NC_142063.1, read as the reverse complement.
CATGATATCTATGACTGTTGAATCAACAGATATTTACGTATAAAGAAACAGGCATGTGTGATATCAGTGAAGCAAATATAAAGCTGATACGGAAAAAGCAACAAAGGTAATAATGATCTCCAGCACAAATGACACAATGTTGAGAAGTCTTTCTTTTATACCTTTCTTGTTCTGGTGAATGCAAACTAGTATCAGGCTTCAAGCAGTTAGTACTAGCACTCCTAGCCCTGTCAAGCGAGGGCTGCAGTTCACTAATGCATCCAATGGAAGAGAAAGAGAAGAAAAACAAAAAGAAAACAAAGAAAGGAATAGCATGTTAGATATTAAATCAAAGTAATGTTCTTTCTACACAAGATGTTAAATCACAATAGTCATGGAGATACAATGGAACAGGTTGGATGAAACATGGCAAGAAGATTGTCCAAAAATATATATTTAAAAAAAACAACAACTAAATTTGGTTGCATAAAATGGTATCATATACTGCAATCTTATCCTATGAAGTCAGTCTGTTGGCTTTCATAAGCAAGATTACAGCTCAGCAGTGGATAATGAATACCAATATAAAATTGAAAAGAAAATATCAAAATAAATAAATATCTGTGTCATTAATTATTTGAAGGAAAACGGAACACAAAATGATGCGATTCCATTGGTTTGAAAGAAAAGGATATTCTACCATGAAAACAATTATTCTAAATAAATCAATACAGGGAAAGATGCTTTGTCTGAAACCTTACCTAACCAACAGTCCTCCTGTAAATCTCGATACATGTGAGTTAAGGCAATTAGGATGAAGTGAATTATCCTGACTAAGCACTGATTTGGCCTTAATATATGCAGGCAGGGTTGAGCTTCACAATTCAAAATAATTCATGAAAAAGAAAAAAAAGTAAGTTTCACAATGAATGCAAATCACACAGGAAGAAAAAAAAATATACAAAATTAAAATATCCAAAACATTAGTGTTGTATAAGTATCAGAGATTCAGGAGAGAAAATGGTTGTGATGATAAATAGTCCTAGGAATATCCTAAGAAAGGCCATTCTATTCAATAGGAGATAGAGTTGTGTAAGTATGGATAAGTTTATAGATTCCAACTACAAACTCATTCAGCTGTGCAATGAATATTTTACACTGGCAAATAGCTTAAATGGAGTTAAAGTTGGATCAAACTACTTTGCTACACAGTGAGCTATACTGTTATCTAACAAGCTAAGACAAACATAAGTTATGTTCAATTCATGGTGATATAATAGACACATTCAAGTAGTTTTATTGACATTATGGATGTGGTTTGTCGTAACTCCTTTTGGTTTTTTTAAATTTCTGTGTCTAGTACAAGTTGTCCCTGACTTAAATTGGGTCATGAAGTGATGCCAATCATAAAATTACCGTGATCGAGTTTACGACCTTTTTTGCAGCAGTCATTAAGCAAGCCAGCTTCCCCCATTGACTTTGCTTGTTGGAAGCTACCCTGTTTCCCCCAAAATAAGGCGTCCCCTGATAATAAACCCAATCGGGCTTTTGAGCGCATGGCAATAAGGCCAAGCACTTATTTCAGGGTTCAAACAAATATAAGACAGGGTCTTATTTTCAGGGAAACACGGTATCTGGGAAGGGATGCTGTGACAGTACTTGTGAGGAGTGGTCAAAAGTCACATTTTTTTTTAGTCATGTAGTAATTTTGAATGTTACCTGAACCAATAGCTGTAAGTTGAGGATTGCCTGTATAGAAGCCTGCTATTTCATGGTAATCTCCCATCCAAGAATTTATGAGGATTAATCCTCCTTAGTTTCTATAGATCAGCCAAACAAGCTGGGTACTGCAACCTATAAGGCATTTCAAAGGTGTGGGTGTGTGGTTATGTGTTGAGATAGAGAGGCTGATTGACAAGTTTATTCAAAAAACATCTCCTTTTTTCTCTGGAATTCTATGTGAGAACTTTCATGTGACAGCAACAGATTTCTTACCTGTAAAGATTCCAGTAAGTGCCATTCTCAAATAAAGGCATCTTGGGAGGTAGTGATTTATAGTGCCTAACAGAGTTTCTTGAATGTGACAGAAAAGAAGGAGGAAAGAGCCATGCAAGAAACAAAAATATATAGGCAGATATGAAAACAGCACTAAACGAAATAGTAAATTATGATGCAGCAAAACATTTATGTAAGTCATTTGCTGTTTGTTGGCAAGTATTGTTAATAATTACATCTACTTGGACCACTGGAGCAGGAATGTTATGGTCCCAACTATCAAGGAAGTACACCTGGTAGGACCTAAAAAAAGGGCCTTCTCTGTGGTGGCTTCATCCCTTGGCAACATCACCATCCTTCCAGAGATAAGATTGACCCTATCGTATTGCTTTTCCTCAAGGCCTTGAAGACATGGTTTTGTCAGCAGGCTTGGGAACCTATTCAGAGCCAATCAAGTGACTTGTCTGATGCTATTGTTGCCACCATGGGGCGGCGTGCCTGTTAATTGTATATTTTTAACTGGATTTTTTATGCTATACACTGGCCTGGAATCACTGTGTATGAATTGGACAGCTACATAAATTTGTTTAATAAATAAATAAATAAAATTTAACAGTACTTGCCAATGTAATTAATAAAGTTTAAACTCTATCTGCTTAAGTTGTACTGCATCAAAGAAAAGACAAGAAATAGCAACTCACAGTCACTGAATTGTTCAGGAGAGCTTTATTCTTCAATTGCCCATATTTTAGCATAGTTCTCAAGTTTATTTTTCATGTATGTATGTATGTATGTATGTATGTATGTATGTATGTATGTATGTGCATTAATAAAATAAATTTAAATTGTGAGGATGGCTTGCATCAGATAGAGTGAAGTAGCTAGGAATCTGATTTTTAATTTCAGAAAAGGACACAGATCTTTTACAAAACAATAACAACCTATTCACCTATTACTTCTATTACTACTATATAATCATTACATTGATTTGTCTATACTGCTCTACTTTTCACATCTCATTTTTTAAAAAGATGTGACTACCAGGATTTCTTCCCACTTAGCGCTTATCCTCAGTATCTGGGAAAAGGCATTTACTGCTCTTCTTGTTTATATATTACCACCTTCCTGCAAATATCACCAAGATATTTATTAATGAATTTACAGTTATGGATCAAAAAAGAAGAAAGCAATATTAAAGTGCAAGATCTCCAAAATAAAAGCCAGTTTGCAAATGTTAAATAGGCTTCTGTAATGGTCAGATGTCACGTGGTTTCTGACCATCATTATTTTGATCCCTTTCATATCTTAATCATTTAAGATTAAGATCATTTAAATCATTTAAGATACCAGCAACAGCTTCCCATCACCCGGTGCGTTCTCACAGGGAGGGCCTACTCAGGGTGCCGTCGGCTAGACAATGTCGGCTGACGACCCCCAGAGGTAGAGCTTTCTCTGTGGGCGCACCCACCCTTTGGAATCAACTCCCCCTGGGGCTCCGGTTGGCCCCTGACCTTCGCACTTTCCACCGCAAACTAAAAATATGGCTGTTCAAATTGCCCAGCCTGGACTGATGGGGTTTTGATTATTTTTAATGTGTTTTATGTGTTTAATATGTATTTTTAACATGTTTTTATTTGGACTGGGACTGTATTTCTTAATTGTTGTGAGCCGCCCTGAGTCCTATGGAGATAGGGCGGCATACAAATCAAATCAAATCAATAAATAAATAAGATTAAGAAATGCACAATTGCCTCATTTGGATAACTTGACATTAGGGAGAGAGTAGCTCCATCTGCCAAGAGTGATGGAAATTACATTTGAAATTACACGTAAGGTTGTTTAAATTTCAGCATGCATAACGACTTTGGACAGGAGATATTACAATCTCCCAGTGGATAACCTCGAAGGTAGGGAATCTAAGGGTCTGTGTGTGAGATATAAACTTAAAACATTTAGGGATGGTGAAAGGTAGATACATTAGTTCACAGAAGGATGAGATGTTAAGTGCATCCTTTTGGACTGTACATGAGGTTGAAACCTCCCTGCTATGTCTATGAAGGGGAGTGTTTATGTTCCATAGAGTTTTGCAATGAATTAAGAGCATTTAATTTTACATCCGAAATGATCAATATGTATAAAACAGAAAACTCAAAATAAAGTAAAAAAAAAAAACAACTAAACAAATAATTGTAAAGAATGCAACATAGAATAATAACCCTGCCATACATTTGAAGGCCTGTTTTTTCTTGTAGTTACAGTGCTTGCAACTGATCAATTGCTAGATATGAAATTTGTCCTAACAGAAGCTACATAATCTAGATATGACAGGATACATAAACATAGGAAAAAGCTGCTCAGATCCATAGATTTGGATATATTAAACTCACTCATTATATTGACTGATTCTTCAGTATAAGAAAACTTGAAAAATAACTAAAGAATTAGACAGCCTTTCATCTGCAGTAGGACTAACAGGAATAACAGTTTCTGGGAAAACAGAATGATTTGTAAAATAAAAAGAAAAGATGTGAAAGACATACACCAGAACTATTTATAAGCAAGCTTAGTTACCAAATGCCTGTATTTACCTGGTTGTATGTAGGCACTCTGCACTTCTTCCTCGTTTTGCCCTTGGCAGCATAAGAAGCTCACTGCACAGACAGGATTGGACGATGAATGAAACAGTTACATAAATATGAAGCATTAAATAGCATGAATTATGCCATGATATGTAAATGAAAACACAAAATAAACTAGAAATTCTGAACTGAGATAGTCCTTTTGATAAGCTTTAAAGAAGAATTTATTAGACTACTCATTTTACATGTCAGCAAAAAGTAGCTGTTTAATACATTAGGTGATTTATTATTATTTTTTTTACAAATAAAGCCTTAGTTCAATTAAACCTAATTTGTTTCAACACATTTCTAAGCAGCCTAAATTTACACACTACTGAACCTTAACACCCAATATAGTTTTGAGAGTTTTGTTTCTCAAGTCACATTTGGCAAGAATTTCTGCTATTTCACATTGTAAACAACTGTAATGAAAGTAAAAGGTTCATTAAAAGAAGCACAAAAATGCTCAGAGTTAAGAAATGTAGCATGAAAGTGTATCTCTGCTCCTAGCAAAGAATTAGGGAAGCTCAAAAATTGCTAGCTATTTAATGCCTTATTAACACACTTAATGTTATGTTTTCAAGGTTGTTTTCATCTGTTCTTGATAGCAAATGCCTACATGTAAAATTTGAGCCCTTTTTTTTAAAAAAAGAAGAAGAAGGTGCCGCATATTAATTTTGGCCTGCTCCAGACTAGTGTTTCTTCATTAGAAACAGCTATAAGTTAGAGGAAACCATGAATCAGAACCAAAGAGAATAGTTCTTGGGTGTAGCATGCATACTAATAAGAACTCTTTATTTAAAAAAAAAAAACCTGGATAAATAAAAATGAATCCTCCATAAAATAATTATTTTGTCAAGTAAAGTTTATGTTTACGAAGCTATGATATTATAAAAATCTACTAAAGACCATGTTAAGCAGGCAGATAAACGTTTTTGAAGTAGCAAAACTCTGACCAATATGCCATCATACTATTATGTACTTAGAGAACATATAATTCACTGTCAGCTGGCATACAATCCAACAGCATTATAGTAATCTTAGTAGCAAAACTATGAAATATAATATTTTACACGTAAACCAAAGTAGTGCAAAGAAGAATAAAGAATAGTGCTATTCCATAAATTCCACACAGAAAATTATATGTAAATGTTACTCTTCCAATCTTGTCCCCAGGGAACCATTAAAGGAGGAGATATAATGTGTTCTTGATATAATAGTTGTCAGATTTGCAAATGTACCACCCCATACCACATTTAGTCTACAAATTCTAATAAAAAATTACTGATGTACACATACAAGCCACAAAGCTGAGATTGCTATGGAGAGATATTAATGTTCCCTTATTTTTAAATCTGTCCTCCCCCAGTTTATCAAAATGGCTGCTAATTATCCAGAAAATGCTGGATTTTTGTAAAATCCAGCAGACATCCTGCTAATTGAATTCATCCTGCTAATGTACAAATCAGAGCATCAGACTTCCCACATTCTGTTCAGAGAGTTCTTAACACATTTCTTACAAAGCACTGTTCAGCTCAGGGTTAGGGTAAGGGTGGAAGCTGTTCCATTAGTTAATTATTCTCATTGTCAGGAAATTTCTCCTTAGTTTCAAATTGGATCTCTCATTAATGAGTTTCCACCTGTTGCTTCTTGTCCAACCCTCAGGAGCTTCAGAGAATAAGTCACCCCCCACCCCCTTTTAGCTGTGGCAATCCCACAAGTACCAAAAGACAGCATAAAAAATGTTCGAGAAATTGACAGGAAAAATAGTGACCGTAAGTTTAGCAAGCTGGAAACAGTCCACAAAGAAGAGGGTAAACGGATTGCTCGATGTTGCCTTAAGATTTGAATACATACTTGGTTGTTGCTGTTGTTGTAGATATGAGGACTTTTTTTTCATCTATTTTAGAAAGTAAGTGTTTTCAAAGCTGCACTGGTACTTTTAATAGAAATATAAAGATAAAAAACATACCCTTCTTGATCTGATAAATACTGATTATCCATATCTCTGGGTCTGCGGTCAACTGGGCTTCGGGAGGCATCATGGTGTCTAGTTGGAGAACGTGATCTTCTCATTTGATGAATTTCATCTAAACTCCTGATTTATAGAATAATGAACAAATAAATTAATATAAATGTTTAAGTATAAAATTCTTAAGTCTGATAACCTTGATGCAAATAAGAGGAATATTGATATAGGAATGTAAAATACATATAATCCAGTCCATTATAATAGCTTTTCGCAGCCACTTGTTTCCCTGATGTGTTGTGACTAACATTCTCAGAGTTTCAAGACAGCACATAATTAATATTAATATTTAATTCAGTGACTTGATGGTGAGAGAAAAAATTCCCTTGGCAAAATTGCTGAATTCTTCTGGTAGTTCCTTGTTGCACCAACCTTTTTGGCAAGGGCTCTAGCTCTCTCTATGTCAATTTTTTCCTTGACAGGAGGGCAGAAGGACAGTGTGGAACATGATACATTATCAAAAAGTAAAATGCATTAATCGATTGATAGAATAACCTTGTTTAGGAAACAGTGAATGAAGAGTTGCCTAGTTATGTCATTAAGGGAACTACACAAGAACCTAACAATTGTCTTTATGGCAAATTGACCATTGCAGAGGAAAAGGTCGTCCTTGCGTCAAAGTGCCTAAAAAGAATATAAACTTCACCACAAAAATCTGCCCCTCTCACAGTTGCCCACTTTTAAATCCAGATGAATTCAGTGGAAAAGTGTTGGAAATAATGGGGTTGTAGATTACTCCATTTTGTACAGACTGTTGGAGGTCATAATAAAGCAACTACATTTTCAATCTTACCTCTGTAATGGCACATTTGGTAAACGAGAACGGGTCCTGCCCTGATCGTCACCACGGTGAGGAGATACAGATCGTGAACGATGATGAGTTGTTCTTTGCTGTTCTGGCACAGTTAATGTTGCAGATTTACTTTCTCTACTGCTAGACCTATAGCCTACTGGTAAAAGTGCAACAAAAGTAATTTAGTTTGGATCACAAATAGCAATGAATTAATGATCAGATTAGTCTTTTTAAGAAAGCATCTCTTGTTTATTACAAGATTTTCAAGTAGTTGTTTCACCAGTGAAAATCCTGAAATATCATGCAGCTAAATCTAACAAATAGCATTATACTTAAATATATATAAGAGGGAAAAGCATAAACATAGGTACAGAAGAATTTACATGCAGACTAAGAAATTCTCAAAGGTGGAAAAAATGAAAAAGAGCATATATAATATCTAAATAATAATTAGATATTAATTCCTAGGACGGTCAGTTTTTCAACTGTTCAGTATTTTCAGATGAATTCTGTACATCTTTGGCTGCAACACTGAAACAATGCTATTGCCAAAATTATTGCAAGCAACAGAATAGTTTATGACTAATTGTTCTAGGATTGAAGCTTCAGTTTCATTTTCAGTTAAGTTAGTTGCTGATGTGAACATGATATAAAAGTCACTTAAGAAAGTACTGTTCAACATTGAAATAATCAATAGAATTTCCTTTGCCCAGAATTAAACTTTTTTGCTATCACTACCACAAATTACTCTTAGTTGGACCTAGCACATAAAAAAAAGACAAAGAAAACTATAACTAAATGCCATCAAAATTGCAAATTATTTACAGAGCTTACAATATGAATGCAGACATGAATGACGCTTTCCGCTGAAATAGCAAAAGCCACACATGGCATCTTGTTGAAAGAAAAATTTACATTTTGTTCTCCTATAGGAAGAATTGTCTATGCACAGGAAACATGATAAACTAATGGAGTTCAAAAAGAAAATATTTCAAATGGTGAAAAGATACCAACTCACAATCAAGTTCTTCTAACAATAAAAAGAAAAGGCCTGATATAATGAATGAAATCTTTAGGATGAATGCTTTGAAACCAGTTGGCTAAACTGTACTGTAAATAGCAGCAGGCTACTTAAAGCAATCCTTTAGTTGAAGGAACAATATATAAATTAAATATTAATAGTTCTTAAAGAACCTCAGATTCGAAGGAAGGGAGCTTATAGAATCTTTCTCATCCAGAATATATTCCATACTTTTCTCTCATAAATTCTGTATGACTGCGAATGGAAGTCATACTGTGAATGGAAGACAACTTGTGATATAGATAAAATAATTGCTTATGATGTAAATTATGAAATAACTTTTCCTGTTTAATTATATTTATGTTAAAAATCATCCTTATCTGCAAAACTAAAACTATCAAGAATTTTTAAACATATACATTAGACCAGGGGTGTCAAACTTGCAGACCATGGGCCGAATGCATCACACGCTGGCCAAGGTGAAAAAAGTTGTGATACGTCACGTGACAACAACATGACAGCGCGAGTTTGACAGTCCTGCATTAGACAATGGAAACTACAGAAATATGCTTTTATTCAATAGTCTATGTTGCCACATAGTATAAAGACAGTACTGTATGACAAAAAGTAACAACATATGGCTTAATTATTATTAGCTTATATTATTAGCTTATTCATTAATAAGCTAATTTAGAGAAGTGCTCAACTGTTGTTTAAGAAAAATGTCAAAATTAATTAACTATTATTATGACATCCTTCTTGATTTTCAGCTAACAGAGTACTGTATTCTTTAACTTAACTGACACCTCCCAAAAATATGTAGAATGAACTTATGTGATATACTGTTCTAGACTTGTTGGACAATGTTGTTGTATAATGTGCATTAATACTGTATATACCAGCCAAAATAGCATTGGTAACCATACTAGCTAGTCATTATTTCAAATAGAGAAAAGTAAGAATAACTAAAAAATCTTTCAAACTGTTTATTACAGTTAATTATCTGATTCAAATACCTGGTTGAAATGTCAAGTTATGTGTTGTTTTTTTTACTTTAACATATTTTCCAATTCAGGCTGTGACTGGCTGCAGGAAACCTTCAGCACTTCCTATAATGTTGAACACTGTATTTCTACAATTTTGATTTTATTTTTTTATAGAAATTGCTTAAATCTTCATTTATGCATATATTTTATGCATATATTTAAGATAAAGAAAACTACTGAATGTTTGTAAGAGTTATAAAATATGTAGCCATGCTTCATGCACTACATACAGCCATGCATTTTCAATATATTCCATGGTGCACCTTTGGGTCTGAAAACAAGAACAAATCAACTGAGATTTTTATTACTTAAGCAACATATTTGAATGCATTTTGTATTATCTTTTATTTCAAAAGAGATCCTTGACCCATGAAATGCCTACATTATGTACAAACAGGTTTATTAGTTGTTTACATTGGTATCAATATTAAATATTAACCTTGTAACAAACCATTGCCCCTGATCATTCACTGCAGATGTAGCAGAATGGAAGATTAATTTTAATTCTGGAACAAATAAAGGTTGGTGTAAATTTTAAAATGTGTCACCATGGAACAATACAACTTTCTGGAAAACATGACCTCCCAACTCAAGTTCTTTCAAAAATCTAGAAAATTCAAACGTGGAAGAGGAAAAGGACAGGGAAGTTGAAGCAAAGGATGTAGGACCATGCTCTTCACCCACGCACCTGAAGGAACTACTCCAATACCATCATCAACCTCATTATCTGAGATGTCACTATCACTGATTCGCTGAGATCCTGTGCAACAGTAAGGCAAATAACTGTATACTTGGTTCTTTTGCAAAGGGTTAAAATAAGTGTAAGCAAAACTTATTTGGGGGTGTTAAATAAATGGGATGCATTCAGAACTAAAAAAAAGAGATAATAATAATAACTGTAAAAAAAAGCTATTGCAAAGTGGCTCAGAATCAGAACACATTTTAATCTCTGGTACTAGCTATAGTTCCAAGCGTATTGTGACAGCACAATGACTCACTGGATTGTAGCATTTATTGTTAACTTGCTCATACAGCACCTGGTGTACCTGATTTCACATTAGTTAATGTCTATATATCGTATCATATATCAAACATACCTAATACTTCTTTCTCCTATTTTATCTACAACAACAACCTTGTCAGGTGTGTTGGACTGAGAAAGAGTGATTGGCCCAAAGCAGGGGTGTCAAACTCGATTTCATTGAGGGCCACATCTGGGTTGTGTTTGACCTCAGGGGGCCGGAGTGGGCGTGGCCAGGGTTGGCGTGGCCAGCTCGACATCACTTGTGTCGGGACTGCCTGTGGTGGCCCCAGCACTCTGCCAGAGAAAACGGGCTCCCGAGCTCTGTTTTCAGCTGCGACTGCCTCCTGCAACCCTCTGCCAATGAAAACAGAGCTCAGGAGGACCCATGTGCGGCCCACCCGAGCTGTTTTCGCTGGAAGAGACACTGCGGGCCAGTCCTTCGCTGTTTCCAGGGTGGCCCCATGGGCCAGATATAAGCACCCCGTGGGCCAAATTCGGCCCCCAGGCCTTGAGTTTGATACCCCTGGGCCAAAGTCATCCAGCTGGTTTTCATGCTTAAGGTGGGACTACAACTCAGTCTCCTGAGTTTTTCCTTAATCTTTGCACCATAACTGGCTCACCAAAGTTCATAAGTCATATTAAACCAAACCAATTCACATTACGGTTTAGTGCAACATGTGAATCTAATGATCCGCACACGCAACTACTGATTGATGTTTTAGTTATTATGGGATCAATGAGTGTCCATAAATTATAGCTGGGCAACAGTTTCCATTCTCATGTTGTGAGCCTAAACAACCTAATGAAAAAGATTCAGAGGTAACGAAGTCAGACAGCATTGAAAATCACAAGAAAAGCTGCTGAACATAGAAGCAGCAACAAAACACTCCTAGCAGCCATTTCTTGGTTTCTAAAATGAAAGTAGGAAGCATTCCTTTTGCTTTGTCAGATTTCAGAATGATGGCAATATAACCAAGTCTGGTCTTTGCAAACACAATCATAATAATTACAATCACAATATTATGCATGCCTCTTTAACAATAAATTCCAGTCAGATTAAAGAACTGATTTTCAGCCTTAAAAGATTATTATACTATGAAAATACTGAGACAGTATGAGTTAAATCTTGATGCAGATCTTTGAAACCCATACTTTTTACTAAATATAGTTGCTTAAGTTGTTATAAATGTTTACAGCATAATTACTAGTCAAAAAGCTCTAGCAAAATGAAAGGGGAATTCTGCACCTACTTTGTAATTTTTTGCTGGAATTTTCTCCACTATGGACATGTCTCCTTGGCATGAAAGGTGATGGCTGAGGAAGAGGTAGTGAGGATTCATCATGGGTCTGCAGCTTATACCAGTGTGGATCATCATCTAAAAGTGCAGTCTCCAACTCTATGAGAATCTATGAGAAAGTACAGCAAAATTCATCTTTGTTTAACAATAGGGACAAACTGCTTCAAGATTCTATTCCATGTTTAAAATACAATGATGGTATATTTCCATTTACCTCTCCAAGGAAGTCACTTTCTTCTTCTTGCACTCTTGGCTGATCCCAAACAGTGATTTCTAACATCCGTTCTCTAAAATCCTTACGGTGCACATGCGAATAGAGAAAGGTTTGGTTCCATTTGGGTTCTAAGCTTTTCTTTACTGTTTTTGTCCTCCTTTTACTCTTATCACTGAAACATAAAATGTCACTGTAAATTATCATCAGAAATCCAGGTATGTATTTCCATCTCAGGTCTTAAGCTTCATGTGAAAATATCTACAGACCCTTGACATCAGGGGTGGGTTCTACTTACCTTTACTACCAGTTCGCAATGGGGCTGCACGTGCGCGCTTCGCTCGCACGCTCTTCTGTGCAAGCGCAGAAGCATTTTGATGATGTCAGGGTCAGTGGGCGGAGCCTCCCACTGGAGGCTTTTACTACTGGTTCTATAGAACCAGTACGAACCGGGGGCAACCCATCACTGCCTCACATCCTGGACATAAATTGTTTCAACTTCTACCGTCAAAACGACGTTATAGAGCACTGTACAATAGAACAACTAGACACAAGGACAGTTTTTTCCTGCATGCCATCACTCTGCTAAACAACTAATTCCCACAACACTGTCAAACTATTTACTAAGACTGTATTACTATTATTCTTCTCATCCTTCCTATTACCTATCTCCTTTTCTACTTGTGACTACAACCTTGTTGCTTGTATCTTACAATTTATATTGTTTTATTTAGTTTCCTGGTATGATTTTGATTGCTTATTTAGTATCCTATGACTCTCACTAAGTATTGTATCTTATGATTCATGATTCATGATGAATGTATTTATGATGACTATAATCATGATTTATCACTTATATCTTTTATGTACACGGAGAGCTTATGTACCGAAGACAAATTCCTTGTGTGTCCAATCACACTTGGCCAATAAAGAATTCTATTCTGTTCTATTCTCACAGTCATGAGTCCAGTGTGGTCAATTGCCTCTGTAAAGAGGCGAGGGGAAGATCCCTACTCAGCTGATTAGCTGCTTCAAACTCAATAATCCAGCACCATTGCAGAGCTGAACACTATAAAAGATTGCTGTGATTGGATTCACAACTAAATAAGTGAAATGGCTGACCAAGGGACAGCCAGCATGAAACCATTGTGACAGTTATTATCCACCATAAGTCATTTATTAAATTAAATATTATTAATTAACACATTAAAACACAGGGAAATGTAAACAATTATAAACACATATGTTTATAGTTATAAATATAAACAGCTATATAGGTGACCATATAAAATGAAACAATATAAACGCATAAATAATAAGAAAATCTTAGCCAGACTGTATGCTACTTTTCGGCAGAAAGGTTATAAGTAATACATTGTTCAAGGAAAATAACTGGCGGCTAGTGCTGGCCTTCAGAATATCCTATTGCACAACATTTAGCAGACGTCTGATACAGTAGTATAAAGTAGATGTTGACATTTGATGCTAATAATATTGCACACAACTGGTTTCTGCTTGTGGGAAAAATTTGGGAAGGAAAAAAAATGAACTGATAAAAGTTATGGAATATTCTAGAACAGTGTTTCTCAATTTTGTCAATATTAAGCTGTGTGGATGTTCACTCCCAGAATTTTTTGCTTAAAGTTGCCAAAGTTGAGAAACACTGTTCTAGAACAGATGATATGATAAAATAATGCCTCATTCTTTGCACCTGAATAACTTTGGTGCTGTTGTAGAGACAGATTTTGGTTTGCATCAAAGAAAATAAAATTAAAAATTGGCCACCAGCACTTCACCAAGATGAGTAATTTTGGAGTTGCATTGAATTCCACAAATATAGAGCTTAACTGAAATGCTTAATCTGTATAATATGGTCTTTCATTTGAAGTCTTACCTTCTATCTGGAAGGAAGTACATTTTCACATATGGGTTTCTTGGTCGTCCATCTAATCTAGGTGGCAGATCTGTTGCTTGAAGAACATTCACTATTAACTGATGCCCCACTTTATCATACCATAGTTTAACCTAAAATATTAAAAGAGCTCTACATTATCAATAAAATATGTCAATTTGGGTTCATTTTTATCTAAATTGTACTGATAAAGGAAGCAACAATACAGTCATTAAATAATAGAAAACATACAAGCAATTCTTCTCTGCATTACACCCTGTCCATGATATGCTACATTCAACTAAAAAATCTTGATCTATGGAAATTGATTTGAAAGGAAATCTGGGAAGTAAAAAATGGAGGAAGTTTTCCATACAAACTATGATTAAACTACAAAGTGCACTAAAATGGGATTTTGTAATCTTAGATTACTTTTATGGGATTAGACAGCTTCATGTAGGATGAATCTATAAATGCATGTGTACATTATCTATATGTGATTTTCACTCCAAAGGTAGGTTCTTGGCATGCAACAACAAGAGAGGATTATTCCTTAGATTCTATATAATGACACCTGAAGGCAGGAATTAATATTGGAATGTGCATGGTACGATGTACCCAGAAGTCCAATCTGTTAAGTCAATTTATACAGTCAGTTATGCCATATTTTTTTTAAAGTTGAGAATTTACTTCAGTCATTGAAACAGGTAGAAAAACTGTACAGGATGGGTCTGAGTTTATTGTTTTTTCCATCTTTCACATCAGCTGCCATTTTGTATACATCATTCCCACTCCCTGCCCCCAAGGAATTCAATCCTCTATAAAACAGCATACTGCCATTCCCAAAACAACTTCTGGGGAATAAGCTTCTAACAGAGCAATTGAATATCACTCTGTAGCATTATGGGTGTATATGTATGTTTTTGCATGGGTGTGTGTTCACATATCTATAGGTCAAAGGTGGTATTCAGCAGGTTCTGACCAGTTCTGGAGAACCGGGAGCAGAAATTTTGAGTAGTTCGGAGAACCAGCAAATACCACCTCTGATTGGCCCCGTCCCATCTTTTCTCTGCCTCCCGAGTCTCAGCTGATTGGGAGGAAATGGGGATTTTGCAGTAACCTTCCCCTGAAGTGGGGAGGGAATGGAGATTTTACAGTATCCTTCCCCTGCCACGCCCACCAAGCCATGTCCACAGAACAGGTAGTAAAAATATTTAAATCCCACCACTACTATGGGTGCAAGTGTGAATAAAAAGTGGGGTTAGTGGCTAGTGAGTGTCTTATATAATTGTAACCACTCTTATAGCAGGACCGACTTTGAACTTCATTTTTAAAAACTCTTTCTCATAACACAGGATTGGTCCAGTTTTATAAGTACATGCCAAAATGTTTTCTGAGGAATAGATTATTATGGAGAAAATCTACCTATAGTTGAAAATGAGTTATGGCACACAATCAATCAGTTGTTTTCAATCCTGTGCTGTAAGCATATACACATGCTTAGTTAAAATGAACAGTAAACTTACATTTATTAAACAATGCAAATATAAATATTGCAAGACGTCTGCAAGCAGACAAAATGTGTTTTCTAGTACCATAATTCTATACTTACTGACAGCTGCCCAGGTAGGACTTGTGGTGCATCTTTTAAAGCTCCAGGGCTAGTAGGGGAAATAACAGAAATTGAAGGCCGTTCCATTTTTTGAGATTCAAATGAGCTAGAACCTGGAAAGAGGAGGAAGAAAATAGAATAATAATAAAGAACTTTGAAAGATATCATCTTAAAAGTGAAGAAGGTATGAGTTAAAAAGAGAACACTGGCCAAAATAATAACAATAATAACAGAAATAACTGGGCCTTCCTTTTTTTGCCCTATCTGCAAAAGAAATGATAGAAAGAAAAAAAGAAAAAAAAAAGAGAACAAGAAAAATGAAATGAAATAAAAACTTAAATACTTAGCAATGTCAAAAATATGTTACAGTTTCAACAAAACATTAAGTTTTAAATATCTGTAAACACAATATAACTTTTGAGCAAGGACAGATTTTGAAACTTATCAGTCAAGGAAAAATCAACTGTAGATATCTTATCTACATTATCCTCTAGATAATGTAATTCCTCTAAATATTTTGCATTTATTATAGTCTATACATGAGGAGATATATTTGCTAGAAGATGAGGAAAGCCCTGATATACCCTGTTTCCCCCAAAATAAGACATCCCCTGATAATAAGCCCAATCGGGCATAGCAATAAGGCCAAGTGCTTATTTCAGGATTCAAAAATATATAAGACAGGGTGTTATTTTTGGGGAAACACGGTAGTAGAATTTAAAAGGAAACAACAGAGAAATGATTGCTTTTGCAAAATCTTTTTCTTTTGAAAAAGGTAAGGCGTGATAAGGAGTTTCTTTTTTTAAAAAAGCTTCAGAAAAAAAATTAGTATTTGTTCCTGGAATTATTTCTCAGTTGTACTATAATGGATAATTGTGCCACTAGAGTTGTGAAAGGAAGAAAAGGAAGGGATAAATATTAAAGTTGAGAAATTCTCTCTGCATTCTTCCAAAAATTATGCATTTGTTTTCCTACAAACAATCTGGCTTATAGATAATTGAGTTATGACAGTTCACTTAGCAACGGTTCAAAGTTACAACATCACCCCCCCCCCATTATTTATGACATAGTTCCAAGGTTATGAACGTTGCAGCACCACAGCAGTCATTCACCCTTACAAACAACTGCAGAGGCATTGCAACATTCGTTCTGCCTATTCCCCGCCCACCCCCCGCCCGCAGGATCTCCATAGGAACTGGGCCTGTGGAGACTCACTTACTTTGCAAAGATCTAGCGAGGTGTGTCCTCTTCAGCCTCTCTGCCGCGGTTTCTTTGCCTGCGTCACGGCAGGCTCCAGTTGTCTTTGCAAAAAGCTTTTCGCGCGAAGAATGGAGGCTGGGAAAGGCGCGAGCCAAAAGCTTTTTGCAAAGACGACCGGAGCCTGCCAGAATGTAATCACTCGCCCCTGCAGGGTTTGGCTGGCTTTCCTCAAGGCTTTTGGCATGAAGAACAGAGTCCAGGAGTGGCGCACACACCCCTCCCGGCGTCCGTTCTTCTTGCCAAAAGCTTTTTGCAAAATGACCGGAGCCCTGCAGGGACCCAGGCAAAGAAACCGCAGCAGAGAGGCTGGAGAGGACACAGTTTGGTTGACTATTGAGATCTTCAAAAGATAAGTGCCTGTGAAGATCCGGTGGGACAGAATGGGGGGTATCTCAGTAGGTTGGGGGGGCTTGGGTGGTCAGAAGCATTAGGCTCCCCATTGTTTCCCCATCCTGAGATAAGCATGTGCGCTTAACAACCTGAGCATTTGATTAGTGAATGCATTGGGTAAATCAGGGAGAGATCACATTCAATTAACATGATCCCATTAATGAATTCCTCAGGTTACATATGTAATTGCCAGGCCCTATTACATTTGTAAATCAAGGACTACCTGTATTCAATCAGAATTCTTTCTGTTATGCCTAGAATGGCAGAATTTGTACAACCTCAGTTGACAAAATGGAAAATTAAGCCACGTGATATTATGTCTTCTTTTCTGGGTTTGAAAACCATCATTAGCATATAACTCTAGTTCAGAAAACTCTGATTTATGCAAAGTGAGAAAGGGGAGGGACAAAAAGGCAGTTCTATATTTTAGGCTGGGGAGAAAAAGATCAAAGTGAACAGTTAAAGTCAATTTGTATGATCAATCAGGATATTTTGGTAACTTTTGAGGTTCAAAAGAAAAGCATGTTACAATCTTGTGATATGACTGCTGCTGACCTGCTTGTATCTCTATCATGTGTCAAACATTGCGAATGGTTTCCCTGGCGATATATGCTACAGCTATTTATTGTCCCATGTATTTTAGCACGAATCCTGCAGACTATCCTTTGGTATGAATAAAATATATACAACATCGCTAAGTATTAAAATTCACTGACGGTGGAGGGAAGACTGTGCTGGTAAACTAAGTAATACTGAATGACATTTTATGAATCAACATTGTTCAATCTCAGCAGCTGGAATAAAGTTAATACTCACTAGACTCTAGTGGAGGATGAGAAGTTTCAGGAATCCGTGGAATGTCACTGAAATAGACATATATAGAGAAAATTTTGAAATGCCTTGTTGATCCACAGAGCAATGCTATAAAATAATGTTTAATCTATATACACAATTATTTACTTAATGTTATTTAATAAAACAGAAGGTTCAGACGTTGAATGTTTATTTAAAAAATGGGTTTTTTAAAAAATCCCAGATTTAATGCTTTTGACATATCTCTGCTATGTTACTTTTCTTGAAATGATTTGCTCAATTCTTAGGAAAAATGAGAACTCAACTCTCTTAAGGAATACGATTTGAAAATGAAACAAACAGCAATTTCAATGTAAATATTTATATTGTGGTCTGGCAGTCCACAATATTTTTCCACCACACAACAGTAAAAAGTAAATAGGAGAGGAGTGAAACTATAAAATACTAAGTTGAGGGAAAAGGGGGATTTAATTCACTAAAATGTTTATTCACACACCTGAAGGAGTTTGCTGAATTAAACCTACAAAAGAACCTTATAATAACACAGAGAGAGAAACAGAAAAGAAACTTGGAAACAATTAGGCAAACAAACATAATCCCCATTTTTAAACGCATGATGTTACAATATACATGGAAACACACTTAATTTCATTTATATAACTAAGTATGTCATACTGGATTTTACTCCAGAAATACATATGGTCTTCTAAAATATAAACTTATCAGATTTTTTACCTTTAATCCCAAATTTGATCCAAGGAACTTTTGTTACACAGGAAGACAGAAAGATCATATCCTGCCTTTAATTTAATTTAAATTCCATTGTTATAGACTTCCACCCTCCATAAGTCCTTTTAAAACATTACATTGAGAACAATAGTACCAACACTGAAAGAGCAATATAGTGAATAAAATGGCCTTCCCTCCCAGCGTCCATTAATAGCAGCAATCTTAGAATTAAAAGCTCTAGGAGGAAACTTAGTCTTTCCTTTCTTCCTAAATGACAGAAGAGTGGGTGAGGAATTCCAAAGGGGTGGAACCATTATGTTCCATTCTCCTTACTACCTTCTACAGACTTCGTTGGGGAGGAGGGAATCAATATCCTAACTGGTTGATAGATTTTTATGAGCTAGTACTAAATCAGGGGTCCTCAAACTTATGAAACAGTCCCTCATACTGTTGGGGGGGGCAGACTGGGTGGGTGGGTGTGGCTAGGTGATCATGTGACTGGGTGGGCATGGCTAGGAGGTCATGTGACTAGGTGGGCATGGCCAATTTAGCAGTCCATTAAACAATGCACACAAATTAAACTTTAATTTGTTTTGCTCCTGGGGGTGTTTTATTTGCTTTTGTTTGCATGTTGCTCTTTTGGCTGACTTTTCTTTTTACTAGATCGTTTTTTCAGTTATTTAGGAGTCTAGTAGTCCACTTCAGGAAACTTAGTTTGCAGCAATTCTTCTCAGCCCCAAGGAGCTTACAATTAACAAATCTCTCTCTCTTTCCATCTCTTTCGCTCTCTCTTTCTCTTTCTCTCTCTGTCTATCTCTTTCTGTCTCTCTATCTGTCTTTCTCTCTCTCTCTCTCTCTCTCTCTCTGTCTCTGTCTCTCTCTCTCTCTCTCTCTCTCATCTTCTGGAGGCAGGGGAGATCAAAAGCGTGTTGTGCGGATGCCCCAGGCCTCTGTGCGCCCCATTTTTGGCCTGCAGAGTGCTACTGAAGGCGGGGGAGGCTAAAAACAGGCCTGTTTTTGGCCTTCCAGGGCATCCACACACCCAGTTTTTCCCCTCCCCCCAGAAGCATTCTGCAGGCTAAAAATGGGCTAAAATGGGCCCATTTCTGGCCTCCTAGGGCATCCGCGTGCCCCGTTTTTCACCTCTCCCACCTCCAGTAGCCCTCTGCAGGCCAAAAATATTGGCCTTACGTTTCAGTTTTAGACTGTGGGGTTCCCGAAGGTAAGTCTTGCGTTCGGACGAAGGATGGGCAGCGGTCGAAAGGTGGGGCAATGTGGGCAGTGCAGCCTTGTGGACCTGTGCGGGCCGCATTAATGGCTTTGGGGGGCCATATGTGGCCTGCGAGCCGTAGTTTGAGGACCCCTGTCCTAAATGTATTTAGGCATAAGCTAGTAAGGGCGGTACAGATGATAACCAGCTGGTTATTATCTGTAGCCAATGTTGTGTAGGCAACACCGATGGTATATGATTATGGTGGCCCTCACCCATTGATAAGAGGGCTGCTGGGTTTTGCTGCAGCTTCCTGATAGTTTTCAAGAGCAGCCTTCGTCATAGCACATTGCAGTATTCTACCCTAGAGGAGATGAGGGCATATTGCAGTTAACAATTCAGATAGATGCATGATGGTGTGCTTCATAACATAACATTCATCCTTTCCCAGCTGATTTAGCACACTGGGAGAGGGAAGGTGAAAATGAAGTGGTAATTAATAGAAAATAGACTGGATCCAAACTTGGTAACGTTTACCATAGATCCATTAAAATAAATGGCTCTTAAATTAGCTGTAAATCTGAGGAAGCAGTATAGTTGGAGATGTCTAACTGGTGATGAGATCTGTGTCCAAATATATAAATCATGACATATATTAGTAAGAACATTTTTTCCTTATAGTTAACATTATAGCGGGACCTTTCCAGATTTGCTGCCAAGGACTTTTGTCTTGCAAATCCAACTACGAAAATGCTAAGGTTGCCCCTTCGTTCTTTTTACTTTACATTTTTAGTAAGCCAATGGGTATCTTATTGTAATTGTTGTGACCCCAACTCCCAAGCCTGTCCTAACAGAGGAAGAGAACTCAGAAGGTGATGGGGAGGAACTGATAAGGCCTCCCTCTCCAGGACCCTCCTCTTTGGCAATGCCTCAGGTTCCAGCCGAAGGCCAAGAGGAACAGCCTGGGATATGCCAGGAGGAAAGCATATCGGAACAACAACAGATAGGGAGCCAGGATGATGAATCCTGGCTTGATCCCAGGGAGCGTCAGACAGAGAAGTGTGCGCAGCAACGAAAGAGGCATGGGAGGGCCAGAGATTGAGCTGAGTCACTGAGCCACACCCCACAAGGAATAAAAGTGGATGTGATTGCTCTTCAGGCTTTGTGACGGTCAAAGTTAAAAACCTGAGAGTCACATTGTGTTACCTGAAATCTGGCTTGTGCATATTTGGATTGGACCTTGGCTAACTCTTGCTTCGTGGATTACTTTTTGCTACTGAACCGGACTGAGGATAAACTCTCTCTTGCTTACTGTGAGTAAAAACTGACTTGGCAGGCATTTCGCAGTTTACTGCCAAAACTCTTATCTGCAAGGGTTTCTAGTCTGATTGCTTAATAAAACCTTGGCAGGCGTGCCTGGTTGTGTGTTTGCCTGTGTGGGGAAGGGGGACAGAACAGTAATATTATAAGCTTTTAGATGCACATGGCTGCATTTATGAGAGAGGGAAGAGGGGAGAGAGAGAGAGAGTGGGAGAGAGGAAGGCAGGGTGGGATAGAGAAAGAGAGACAGGGGTAGGCTAAGAAAGAAATTGCAAAGCAAACTTTACCCAATAGGCCTTGAAACAATAATTTCAACTTGAGGTTCTGATTTGGATTCTAAAATAATATTGTAAACTTCTTCATTTGTAGCTCCAGGAAGTGGTTTACCATTCCACTCTAGAACTTCATCACCTAGAATTTAAAAACAAAGGGTATATTCTTTTGTATGATTTCACTCACAGAGATACATACATAGACAAATATAAATTGCTACGGTAGCTTCTTTTCTAGGCCATATCTGTGGGTGTATATTCAGAGATAATAAACTTTGCAAATAAAAAAAAAATCACTCTTCTTCAACATTCTTCTGACATCAAAACACTGAGCTACCACCAAAATTGAAATGGCTTGGCAGAAGGATGTCAGGAAGCCTAACTGGGCCATTACCCAGTTCTGCTATCACATATCACAACATGCAATGGGGTCAGCATAGCTAGTTAGAAGACAACATGTGCTATTAAAGAGGAAGAACTTGCTACCATTCTTCCTCTCTCAGTACTAGTACCAGGACTTCTTAATCAGTATATTTGGTCAGTTAGTCTGTCTGTCTGTCTATCGTTGATAGAACACATTGTAAGCTGCCCAGAATCACTTCAACAGTGAGAGGGGCAGCATATAAATTTATTAAATAAATAAATTCTAGCCAGCCATGAGCAGAAGATTAGCCAGGCAGCATGAGACAGATTAAAATCTATTTAAAAGGTCATCTGAAAATTGAAACTCTTCAAGTGATTTTAATATTTAATTTTCTCAGAAGGTCTCAGATTTTCTTCCTGTCAGGCTATGAGCAGCTTAGCCATTTTGACATTAGTGTGCAATGCAGCATACTTCCACTGTAACACAGTTGGTTGATTTTTTATTATCTCAAGGCAAAACCTGATAGTTTCCTTCCTTCAGTCCAACAAATGTTTTTGCAGAGCTCTTGGACTTGCAAATGCTTCCCATTATTCTTTATAACAAGTCTCTGGTGCAGAGAAGGTCATTTCCTTCTTTCTGACAAGTTTTTTTTTCTTTTAAAAAGAATAGTAAGATCTGGTATTTCCATAGTTTTGGTTTGCAGAAAGGTACCCTTTGTTCATTAGCAGATATATATAGCCAATATTACAAAGAGCCTCATGCATGTTTTTTTCATATTAATTTTATAGAAATTAGAATTAGAATTAAGGTTTTGTTTTGTTCACATAAACTGGAGTATTATCAATATTTAGATTATACGGATTTTTTTTCAGTTCTTTATACCTTTCTGTCAGATATAACTAAGATCTATATACTCTTAGAGACATAGCTTTACATATTATAAAAATAGTTTTAGCATATGCAAATCTTTACTTTGTGTACAGAGTATTTTCAAGAGTCCATGTAATAAACATATATTTTAACCAATATAACTAGGTTCAGATGAAATAGATAACCTTTATCTTGCCCCCGTTAGGTTGAAATATTTACAGAAGGAACTGTACACTGAAACTGCAAATATAATACATAACAGTAGCATTATACAGATTTGGAGAATATTAAGACAAAATCATTCCCATAACTGAGATACCTGCTCTTAGATGTCCCACCACATCAGCCAAGCTACCTTTCTTTACTTTGGTAATGAAGGCACCAAGTCGTCCTAAATCGGTCATTTTTCCTCCTACAACCTGAAAATAAATAGGCCACCTTTCAGAATACCAAACTGCATTTTAACTAAAATAATGGGAATCTATATTCAGTTCAATGCCTTTTAACTATATAACCACAAAAACCTTGCCTCTTTCAGAGGAAAATAATTGCTTGTGCAAAGTTGATACTTCATATGATTTTTAAGAGATCCATATTCATGTGACTATTTAAACTTGCAAAAAAAAAATCAGTGAGAACCCTTACTGTTGCATAACTGAAAGGCACATCTTCTTGCAGAAGTGGAACTTACCTGTTTTACTTCAATTTTTCAATCCAGGAAAATGGTTTGTTTGTTGCAAACATTTAATTACCAAAACAGGTAGTTTCTTTTGGTTTTTAACCTTATGTTTACTGGCCAGAGTTGCAGCTGATAAGCTGGGCAACCATCGAAATCACGCGTGTCAAACTCAATCACGTGATGTATCATGACATATCGTGATGTTTTTTGCCTTTGTGGAGCCGGGGTGGGTGTGGCTTGCGCATGATGCATCCAGCCCGCGGGCCACCAGTTTGACACCCGTGATCTAAATCAATCAATAGAAAGCATCTTCACAGTATTGGAGTTTTCTGGCTTTTTATGTATGGCAGTTGTCTGACCTATCTTACTTAAAGTTGTATGTGTGCCTGTTTATGATTGGCCTACCTGCTTGATTTGGCTGCACTGTTTCATCTTAAGAGTGTTTTTTTTCTATTGTTTTGGTTCTCACTAGTTCTCACTGATATGCATATTGATTGCTGGATATGTGATAGGGAGGGAAGAAGAATATGCTCTGGGCCTTTGCTTTCTTTTTTAAATAGTTGTATACTAGGTTTGTCTCTCTGTGTCTGCTATTGGTTGATGTATGAAAACACCAAACTATTATGAATTATCTTGCATTCTTTGATTTGGCTTGATCTAAAATACTTAACAGTTTTCCAACTGAATTTATGGTTCAATTTGTCTATGTGTCAGGAAATTAAAGAATTTATATCATGTTTTCTGGCTGGTTCCTGGTGTTCATATATGCATTCTGCTAATCTTCTGATAGTGACTTTCACAATATTTACATCAGTAGTGGGTTGCTCCCGGTTCTGTCCAGTTCTTTAGAACCGGTAGTAAAAGCGGCAGGAAGCTCCGCCCATCCACCCGGACGTCATAATTGACGATCTGTGCATGCTCCCGTTGTGAACCAGTAGTAAAGGTAAGTAGAACCCACCCCTGGGTTACATGGTATGTAGTAAACAATTCCTGCTCTGCCTTTTGTAGTTATTGGATTTAGAAATTGCTTAAGAGAGATTGCAGAGATTGCTGCTGTGGTGTTTGCATACAGTATCTTCTAATTTGTTTATGTATCTATCAAATTGAAAGTAAGTGGTGTGGCAAAGGTCTGTCAGTTCCATGATTCTAGCCTTTTCCAGTTTTGTACTCTTGGCTAGGTTTGATGCTGTAAAGCAGGGTGTCAAACTCAAGGCCTGGGGGGCGGATCTGGCCTATGGGGTGCTTAGATCTGGCCCACAGGGCTGCCTCGGAAACAGCAAAGGACCAGCCCGCAGTGCCTCTGCCAGCGAAAATGGGTTGGCAAGATCCATTTTGGGCTGTGATGGCCTCCTGCAACCCTCTGCCAGCAAAAATGGAGCTTGGGACCCTCCCGAACTCCATTTTTGCTGGCAGAGGGTTGCAGAAAGCCATTGCAGCCAAAAATGGAACTCACCAGCCCGTTTTCACTGGCAGAGTGCTTAAGCCACCACAGGCACCCCAAACATGAGTGACGTTGAGCTGGCCGTGCCCACCCCAGCCACGCCTACTCCAGCCCCCTGAGGTCAAACACAACCCTGATGCGGCCCTCAATGAAATTGAGTTTTACACCCGTGCTTTAAAGCTTCAATGGATATTCTGCCAGTGTTGGATGTATGGAGGTAAGAATGTTATGATATCAAATTAGACTGGGATTTCATCTTTCACAATTGTTAAGCCTTTAATTTTCTCAGGGCATTAAAGTTGCATGTTCTATGAGCTATCGAGTTTTTTGGTGAGTTCTCTTGTTAGGTTGTATGTTGGGGTCCCTGGTAGGAATACAACTAAATGGAGCAGTATGTTTGCAAGAAATAAAACTAAGCTCAGTGAACATTACAATCCCAAATTTAACCATTATAACATTCTTCACTATTGAGTTCCATTGCTTTTCAGGGACAAAATTTAAGGAAAAACAGTAACAGAAAGCTTGACATAAGTTCCCTAAAGTTTTTAACTTGCAGTATGGTTGACTCCAAAGGTAAAATATCACCTATATTGATATATTCTTTTTTCAGGATGACAGTCATGGTACAGAATAATGCTAATTATTATTCATGCTTCCTATCATTCTTTGTAGGACCTAAAGGACATTATTTAACGGCTGGTACAGAAATCTAGCCCGTTCTATCAGCTCTTCTTACAGGCAAAGTTCAAACTACTTGGCTGAGGATCTTTTTTTTTTTTTTAAAGAGTTTTACAAGACAAAAAACATTTTTACAAGAAAAACATAAACCGTTTGCCATCTTTCCATATATGGATTGTACAATCACATTTACAAATTAACAACCTCTTTAAAAAAAAACAGTTACGTAAACTCCAAGAACCTCTCCAGATTCTTTACACATGTTTTCCCTTCCCTCCTCCCCACTCCTCCCCCATCCCTCCCCCCCCCCCCGGACTTCCCAGAGCAAATACAGGATATAGCATCTAACAAACATATAGAAAGAAAAAAAAAACTTTAACTCCTCTTTCATATCTAAATATAACTATTTAAACCAATTATTATTTCAAAGTAATCGATCCAACTTCTTTCTTATCTGTTCTTCAATAATAAGCGAGTCTTCTTTCTTAGAGCATTACACAATCAAAACCCAGATACAATTAACCATCACATCTCCAACCCTTGCATATTTGGCTGAGGATCTTGAAAGGCAGCAAAGAGAAACCACTGGTTCTTGACTCAGCCCATGAACAATCAGAAGCATGGAGCATTCAATGTGATTGGCTATTAAAAATGCAAGATACTGTATACCCTTAGAAGGGTATATGTAGTATTCCTCCTACATGACAAGGGATCTGGAATTTAGTTATACATATATGTATATACTTCTAAAAACTAGGAATTCATGGAGGGAAAAAAAATTCCTGACTGGTTACTGACCTAACTGTAGGCTATCTCTGAACTATAAATAAATTTGTACCTACCCCAAGTACTCTGAAGAGGCAGAACTCTAGAAAAGATCACATTTTTGTATCAGTGTCAACTTAATATTTAACCCAAATGCTAACCAATTAACAAACGTACAGTTCAATTCAAATCCAATTGCATGGAATTGAACAATGCACTATACAATAACGTAACCTCACTGTTTGGGTCATACAATACCTAGAGTCACACACTGGCAAAATACAATTTAGCCATGCATATGGTGTGAACTCAACTTTAAAAATTAATAAGTTTGAGTTTAACTTCTGCTTCTTCTTTTTAATCTCAAGGTGGTACTTGAATGATAGACTACTTTAAAACCTTGCTTTAAAAAAGTCTCAATTTCAACCAAGGGTCAGTCTTCTTACCAAAGATTAATGGAAATAAGTTTACAGTATAGTTTCTAAGGCACTTACTTTGAGTCCCAGTAATGCACCTGACTCTTTTGGCATAGTTGTTCTTTTATTGAGAATAACACGACCAATTAGCCGATCTCCCTCTTTAGATGGTTGCCAAGTTACAGGATGCTATTACATACAAAAGAAATGAATTGAGAAATTGTTTTTGTGGTAAAGACTTTGGGTCTCTACTTTTATAGTAATCACCTATTTTTATTACTTGTACTCATTATTTAACTGGATTGTTATCTCCAGAATTAAAAGAAACTGCATTATGTTTAACAACCGAAAAATGAAAATCATATTTAACAACTTGCAACCTAATAAGTATATTTCAGCTCACAAAAGACATCTTTAACAAGACAAATTCCAGAGATCCCTATTACAGCAAAGTGTACAGCATATATGCACACAAATACACACACTTGAGTGAAACCCAATTCCTTTCATTTTTAGTAAGGAAATTTATGGGAGACAACAACATTCCATCGTCAACCAGATTAAGTAGCAGGGAAGGAATTTATTTAATGCTTTGTTCATTGAATCTCTACATGACTCAGAAAGAAATGGATCTAAACTCATTTCAGAATTGTGGAGTGTAAATCTTCTAGAATTAAAAAAAAAATCTACACTCAGACTGGTAGGTGCAGTAAATAACCAGAGAGCACTGTTACATTTAATTTGCAGGAACTCAAAGTCTTGTTTGATTCTTTTCATAGTAATTTTTCCTGAGGCTCAATCTTTAGATGAGCCTACCGTCAGTCCTTTTTCCTCTGAACCTGCATTCTCTTGTCACTGTTTGTTTTCTAATTATGAAAATACGGCCTTATAAAGATCCTTTGGTTGCCAATTTGCAGTATGTTTTGTGGATTACAACATAACTCAGAAAGTTTAGACCTCTGCAAATTACCAGTTACTGAGTTTAAATTTCTGTCAAATTTTGCCAGTTAAATAAAAAGTGAAGATTTTTTTTTCTCCCGAGTTTGCCTTTAAATCCATGTCTGGAGAGTAGAAAGAAGGCAGTGGCAAAACACTTCCATTAGAGGCCAAATCTGCTGTATCACCGGGACTGTTCTAGTAACATAAGAGCAGGCTCAGATGGAAGTGAAATTTACAAAACTAAACAATGGAATTATGAAGAAACAAAGCTCAATCCTATCACCCATCCATCTATCCATCCATCTATCTGTCTATCATCTGTCTGTCTGTCTGTCTGTCTACCTACCTACCTAATGGAAAATTGGATACAAAATAGTACATAATTTGGATCTGAATTTGGCTTGGAGAGATATATATGGGACACACCTTTATGATGTTTACCCCAATATACAACTTGACTTACAACAGCTCTCATTTAATGTCCATTCAAAGTTACAATGGCACTGAAAAAAAGTGACTTATGACCATTTTTCAGACTTGTGACCATTGCAGCATCCCCATGGTCAAATGATTTACATTTGGATGCTTGAAAACGTATGATTGTAGTGTCCCAAGAGTCATGCAATCCCGTCTTGCGACCTTCTGACAAACAAAGTCAATGAGGAAACCAGATTCACTTAACATCCTTGTTACTAATTTAAGAACTGATTCACCTAACAAATGTTACAAGGAAAGTCATAAAATGGGGCAAAACTCACTTAACAAATTTCTCACTTAGCAACATAAATGTTGGGCTCAATTGTGGTTGTAAGTTGAGGACCACCTGTATTTCATTCTGCTTTTGTACATATGTTTACTACACAGCAATGGACCCTTTGCTGCAATCAGTAGCAGCATCCTATAAACTTCTGCTTATAGTTCTTACTCCGGAGTAAGGGGGATTCTTCAAGCGGAACTGGAATCAGTTCCACTATTATGAACTTCCCTTGAAGACTTCTATAAACAGAATACATTACTCCATGAATGGAAAACACCCTAAGATCCAATGTTTATAAATATTTCTTATATGGGTTATACTGAGAACAATGGAAATTAAAATGGCTATGAAACAATATTATTCTTTAATTTAAACCAACAAAACAATGGGGTAGGGAGGGAGGGAGGGAGATTTCTTACCGAGCTAATAGGGGATGTATCTTTAGTATGCCATGTGGCAGGATCCAACCAGTAATAATCCAAGTCACCTGAAAGAGTTATAAACAGAAAGAAATATATATTCTCTCATATTAAGAAAATTATATGAATGAATGAATTACATCTGCGTCCAGAAATATAATGTAAAATATTTTTAAGAAAAGCATTAAGTATATAGTGATCCTTTTATATACAGACCAATGTACTGTAAAGTGCATGATATGAAAATACCAGGAACTTTACATTACATGTAAGCTATTTGAATTTTACAGCCCAAATTCTGAAATCTATATGAATGCACTAATATTTTATAAGGCCCACTAAATACATGTACTGCAAATATATAGAGTTGGATCTAGGGTAAAGTTAGTTCTACATAATTTCTTTTAAACTTATAGAAAACTAAGCCATGATTAATTATCCCATTGATTTAAACACAATTTGAACAGAATTAATTCCCATAGAAAATCCTGTAATTATTTGCTCAAAAATACTTTTTACTGGTTCTTACTTCAAGGACATTTAATTCTAAAATTAAAGGTATAAATCAGGATCTTGAATCTAGATTAAGATTTGAATAATTATTATAAAAGAAAACATAATACATTTTTATCCCACAATAATTGTTCATATGGCTTTCAAATTCCTAATGATAACTGAAGAACATCTAACAGAAATGACAATAAGTAATTAGTATTTAATATGTATTACTAAGTAATGAAAAGAGACTAACAAAACTGTGTGTGACATGTATTGAATTATTTAATTGACTAGATATTAGACTATGAATTAGATCAGATGATACATAGTTGTAAAAAGCAGAAAGAAAAAAAAATGAATTATGATGACGACTAGAGTATTATGGATCTGTCAGTGTATTAAGCAATAAAAATAAATAAATGAACTGCTACAGTCAACGGAGTCTCTTAAGAATAGAAATTCAATACAGAAGATTCTGCTAAATCCAGAAAGTCCTTTTTGTTTTTTTAAAAAGTGGTTGCAATTGTATATACATTTATCTGGGGGTGGTTCCATTTAAATAAGTAGAAAAGTACTCTTCTTTTAGCTTGAGGAATTTCATGATTGTGGGATGCTTTGTTCTAATTATATCTTAGAGGTTTTTAATGTTTTGCCATATTATATATTGCTCAATTGCTAAATAAATTAATAGTTCTGTGCAGGTACTTATAGGTATGCACTATTACTGTTAATTAAATATGACAGATGTTTTGCACTGGTTTTTCAGTAGTTAATTAATATAGGCTGTGCAATCTTCATATTACTATGAATGCCAGCAGGCATGAGGAACTCAGAGTGGGATGGAACTCATCAAATGGCTCATTTGACTGTGTGTTGTTACTGGGGTGGGAGTATTGTTTTTTATTTTTATTTTTTCTATTCTTGTGTTTTAATTGCTTATAGGCCTCCTAGAGTTGCTATGAGCAAGTAGCGGCTATATAAATTTTATAAATAAATAAATACAATGTTTTGGACTTATTATATAATAAAAGCCACTATCCTTTAATACTATCCCCATCTATAATATGTTACAATAGTCACAATAATATAAAAGAACTTTATAGGGCTGAAATACAGAATATATAGTTCACCATTTTTCATACATCATTTGTTGTGTCTGCGGAGATGCCAAGTGGAGCAAGGAATGTGCCAATGCAGACATGTTCTGATTGGTTGGTCTATAACTCCCTCCAGGCGGGAAATTGAAACGCGCCTATTGGCTAGGGTGTTTTTACAGCTCAGTATATAAGAGCTGTCAACTTGTTTGTGTGTTGCTGTTGTTCTGTTCTGGGTTGCATCATTAAGGTTAGAAGTAATAAACGGTTAACTATTAGCAATCCGTTTCGCCTCATTAATTCCAACCCACAGTCAGTATTTAAGATCATTATTATCGCTGCTGCTGCTCTTTATTTAAATATGCAATACACTGCAAGTGTACAATAAGTAAATAGTGATTTAAGAACTAGATTGGACTTTAAAAAGGTAACGTATGAGGCTTTGGGGAGTCCCAGTGAGGCTTTGGGGAGGCCGAATGAGGTTTTGGGGTGGCCAGGTCAAGCTTTGGGGAGGCTGAATAATATGCTTTTGAGTGGCCTTCTAGAAATCTTACAACTGCCTCAACCAACCAGCATATCTTGTCAGCAGTGGGACGAAGAAGAGGGCAAAGGTCACCTCGGATGGTGAGAGGTGACAAAGTTAGGCAATGTCAATGAAGTATAGGGTGGCCAAAAGGACAGACATGGGAGAAGAGGTAGGTCTGATACATAGGCATGATTCATTGCAATGTGGAGAAAGAGAAAGGTTATTTCAAAACTACATGTTGATCATAAATTTATCCTTAACAATCTCCTGCAAATTATGGTAAGCTACAAGAGACTAAAACAGTGCACGCAGGGAGGATACAACCCTTCTTTAAAATTAGTCCCAGATGAAAAACTGTTTTGTCAAATAAAAATTTTTATTTGACAAAAAATGCACACTGAAAACTGTAACCCAAAGGCGATGGGAAGAAGAAAAAAACCCTGACTTTGACAAGTTAACTTTCAATTTTCCAAATAACTCTTGGGTCCATTTCTTTCCATTCACATCATTTAAAAGCACACACAAATCAGTCAGGCAGCCCCTTGAAAGTTTTAGATGGAGAGGTGTGGCTGACTCTGCAGAATCTTTATCTAGTTTGTTTTCCTTTTTGAATATGTAAGAGCAAGAGTTATCATGCAGTGAACATGCTAACTCTTGACATCTTAAGGTGAATCAGTGTTGACGTCCAACTAGCTAGCTAATATTAATTAACTAGAAGGGGGAGGCCTTACCAATTTCCTCTTTGGTCTCCTGAGCACTGCTTCCTGGCAGTTGCATCAAGGGACCATGAGCAACATCACACAAGCATCTATTGGTAAAACCAGATTCAGTTTATCAGAAACAACAACAACAATCAAAGTGCACAAATAACAATACAGAACACCAGATTGGATAATGTCTTCAGATACACTGTAAGTGAATAAGATATTTCTTTTATCTGTTCAGTCCGCATTAAACTTCTAGTATAGGGTTCTTAATGCCTTTTGCTACTGACATTTTATAAAATATTTGGTTCAGACCTTAATCTAAGAGACGTTCTCCTTGTCTTGGTCTGACATGAAAGTCTCCTACTTGCCACAAAAGTGTGTGCTATATGCTTTTAAAGTTTTGATTTAAACAGGAAAGAAAATCACAAATAACCTTCTGCAACTAAATGAAATTTACAGATA
Source organism: Pantherophis guttatus (assembly GCF_059756535.1). Taxonomy (NCBI): domain Eukaryota; kingdom Metazoa; phylum Chordata; class Lepidosauria; order Squamata; family Colubridae; genus Pantherophis; species Pantherophis guttatus. The sequence goes on along the minus strand of NC_142063.1, from coordinate 229,735,827 downwards.
ATTTTCTGTAAATATTAAAGCTCAAACCTGTCAAATCTCCCAAGGCACCTGAATTTCTGTCCTTTAAGGACAGACATTTGTCCAAATAAGATGCACATAATTAATATTTTAAAAATAATATCTAAATAACTGACCACTGTTATATGATTAATTTCTCAATCCTCATCTTTTTATTTTCTATATTATTCTTCATATGGCAATATTATTACTTCACCATTTTTACTATGCTAACCAAAGTGGGTTTGACTAGGATAAGCTCCCCACCCCTATCTTTATGATTTTAAACTATTACATGTGGGCCAACTAACAAATATATTAATACCTCCACAAAGCATATACAAAATAGAAACATGATCAATTGAACATGCTGCATAAAAAGATTTTGCAAAAGTATACGGCATTAGAATATGCAGACTGCAGACTCATATTTGAATGAAAGCTATGAAATTTACTAATCACAATGAGTCAAGAAAATCTGGATACATGAACTCTCTTTTGTCTAAACAAAACTATTAAAAATAATATCTGAATTATTTTATATCCTTGGCCATAAAAACTTCTGAAATTTCTAATTTCATTAACATGCAAAATCATATATCTACATAATCAACATTTATATGGATCTAGAATTGCATTTATAGGCAGGTTATTTTTATAATTCTGTACACAAGACCATTCTTTTCCAAAACTCAAAGTTATTGACAATAATATTTTACAGATATCCCCACAGTCTTTCAATACGAGAGGATCACCTGATTACCTGTCCCTGAATGCAAGGAATGGAGAAGAAACTGAAGGAAACCAGCAAACAGCAGCATCAGCTCACAGTGCCTTAATAAGCAGAACCAGCTCTGAGCAGGTTGCTGAATTCCAGCCTCAGACTGTAGCAAAACCATAATCACAAGGGTGCGGGGAAACACCCAAAACCAAATCAGTACAAAGTGAATTTATAAAGGAGTCCTTGTTTCCTGTAGTTCTTGTCTCCTGAGCCTGTGCCAAAGGATTCTGCAATGTCAAACATTCTACAAGACTAACATCAATTAGGGCCATCGGAGCACCTGCCATAAATACAAATCTCTGCAGTGTAGAGTGAGCACTGATTACTGCAATAATCCATACGCAGTCCACGCAGTGCTAAAAAGAGGCTCGCTGCCTATGAAGCATCTTTAATCATTTTCAGAGGCTTCCATTAAGGATCTCACAAAGCAATATGTTTGCTTCACTGCAGAAACTGGAAAATGCTTTATCTGCTTGGGGTCTGAACACAGGCAGTATAATGCAAAAGATCTTACCCCACCTTACCAACGCTGAAACCAGTTTCTTTTTTCCCTATTAAGTTCAGTTGGACTGAAATTAACACCGTCCAAATATCAAATAAAATTTACAGGCATTCATTCAGTTACCATTGTGTTTTCTGAACTGCATCAAGAAGATCTGCTGTCTCTGTGAAATTCTCTTTGGGACTGTCAGTTCGGAAAAGCTAAGTCTGCAAAAATGGACTGAACTATAAGCAAGTGAATGACAGATGCCTTCCCAGGTACTTATTTATTTATTAGATTTTTATCCTGCCTGTATTACTTTTTTTTTTATAAGTAACTCAAGGTGGCCAACAAAACTAAGACTCCTCCCTCCTCCTATTTTCCTCACAATAACAACCCAGTGAGGTCGGCTGGACTGAGAGGCGGTGACTGATCCAAAGTCACCTACACAACCTTCATGCCTAAAGTGGGATTAGAACTCACAGTCTCCTGGTTTCTAGGCCAGCACCTTCCCCACTAGACCAAACTGACTCTCTTATCCAAGGAGGCACAGATTTAACTCTGGAACAATCCAGCCTAGAGGTGTTTCTTCAAAATTTCAGGCACCAAGTCAGATGGTCAGCAAGAGCTGTAAGGAAGCTTTCATTGGCAGCCCTTGTTGCTTTATCCAACTGACCTAAAGCTCCCTAGATGTGCTGTATTTCATCTTCTAGATCCAACACATCTTTAAGGTGCCAGACTAATAGCAGATGAGAGGATATAGGTGTTAGAGAAAAACAGAAGTAGAAATCCAGACCTAACACTAATCGTCTTGCTCTGTACTTTTTTCGTATTTTCTAACTTACCCATTTAGTTTATTGCATGGATTTATTTCCTGCCTTCTTCATCAGTCTCCAACATTGTAATACTTCAATACTTTTCTCTCCCAATACTTTTCTTTCTTTTAATCAGTCTACCAATGTTGAAGTTTCTCAGAAATATTGTCTTGCTCCCTTCTAATTGTTCTACCTGCTCGCTCTTTAAAATATACTTTCTGATTTTAGTTCTTCTTTGTCTTCATTTTTGGGTTTTGATTCATTTGATACACTGAACCCATCATTCTTCTAATTCTCAACCTATGAATCCTCTATTCATCCATATTTACTATTTATTGCCCATAAATTCAATGTTAGCTGAATTCATACTCTTTTCTTTCTGTGCTTAGTGGCAGAGCAGCACTATTATTCCATCCTTATTCCTCTAACTGCCACCTAATCTTTGGCAAAATTATATCATTTTTACTTCTACCGCATTTATTCTCAAAAATCAAGCCCAAGCTGGTTAACATAACCATAAAAAATAATTGTATCAATGTTATATTAAAGGACAACAATATGAAAACCTGACCATGAACATGCTATAGTAAACCTAAAAGGAACACTTTGAAGTCAGCATAAACTAAGAGAAAGAAACTAGGAAGTAATATTTGTTACAATAAATATTCAAGAAACAAACACTTAACACAGAAGAAATAGAAACTTATGGATCTGTCTGTGAGAGGATCCTCTCCCTGCTCTCAAAAGGCTACGTTCCTATAATTGATACTGAACTATATTTCCAGCATGGATTTCTGCTGAAAATCTTTCTTTGAACTGCTTTTTAATTCTGAAGGGGCATTTTTAAAAGTATTTTGTTCGCTTTACGAAGCTATTTTACCTCACAATCATATACACAGAAAGAGGGGAGAGGAGTGAACTGACTGCATCAGGTCAACTTTCATTACGCAGCATTGCTTTTCTTCTTTTGACCTCATTTGCCTCTATGGAAAGCAAAAAACAACAACACCCAGATTCGATATAGTATTTAATACTTTTTTAATATTGTCATGAGGAACAAACCTAATCCTTATCAACATTTTCTAGGCCAAGCTATGATTAGGCTCATGTTGGCATAGATTAAAGAAATCCAGACTATATGTGTACAACGTTCTCTATGTACCCACTGAATTTTCAACCTGTCAAGGATGTTATTCTCATTAATAAAAGGCACAATTTGTTTTCACTGCAAAAAAGAAAGAAAAAAGAAAATTTCATCAACGGATTAAATTTTGGGATGAATCCCAAAGTAGTTGCAAGTGATTGCCAGAAAGCTACTGGCTTCAAGATTTGAAGTTCTAGCTCCTGTGATCCTCTTCATCTTACTCCTTTTTTGTACAGGTAATCCTCGTTTCACTCAGTGATTGTTCAAAGTTACACTGAAAAAAATGACTTATGACTGTTTTTCACACTTAAGACCGTTGTAACATCCCCACAGTCACATGATCAAAATTCAGATGCTTGGCAACTGACTCATATTTATGTGCAGTGTCCCAGGGTCATGTGACCACCTCCTGCGGCCTTCTCACAAGCAGAGTCAATGGGGAAGCCAGATTCACTTAACAACTCTGTTACTAACTTGACAACTTCAGTGATTCACTTAACAACCGTGGCAAGAAAAGTCTTAAAATGGGGCAAAATTCACTTAACAACTGACTCACTTAGCAACATAAATTTTTGGCTCAATTGTGATCGTAAGTCGAGGACTACCTGTAGTAAGTTTTAGCTGTGAGGGAAAATAGGAATTGGTAATATTAGTTTGGACTGACTGTTGTGTCCCAATGAATACTTCCATCTTATTTTTAATCAATATGTTAAAATATAGGTCTAATGAAATATTGCCAAATAGGCTGCAAAGTGAATCTTGTTCACTGGTTTTATTTCATTCGTGTTTTCTATTTTCTTAATAATCCTCAGGAGGAATTTGTAAGAAGTACAATTGGGGTTTGAAAGTAAACAATTAACTCTTAAAATATGCTTGAGATGGGCTTTATGTTCCAGATTACATCTTGTTTATTTGAACTACCCTAAAAATGTTACGAGCCATTATTGCTCAGCAGAGTTTAACAACCTGGCTTCATTGTCAGCTGAAGGTCTAGTGAGAAAAGCTTTGTGTTATTCCACAAACTGAGAAAGATACTTCCAGGCAAAAGTGTTTATTGTGCAATTAACTCTGCTTCAGTCAGAGAATTTTGCCAAGGATCCAAAAGTTATCATTTCCCATTTGTAATCTGTTTTCTCACTGCTTCTTCTCTCTTCTTCCTTTAAATATTCAAGTTAAGGATAGAAGTTTGGAAAAATCTTTGGAGAATTGATTCTCTAGAAGCACCCAATCTTTTTTTTTAATTGAAAAGGTTTTTTTTAAAAAAAAATTTTACAAACAATTTTCCCACCCCTCCTCCCCCCTCCCAACCAAACCCTCCCCCCCCGGACTTCCCAGAGCAAAATACAGGGTATAACATTTAACAAACATAAGCTAACATATGCAAACTATCTATAGACTCCTATTTCCCTCTTGTACTTTAACTCCCCTTTACATAACTAAATATAAGAATTCCCCTAAATATCTTTTTTTTCATTCATAAGCTATCTGAAATTTTTTAGTCCCATATTTATTTTGAATATAGTCAATCCATCTTCTCCATTCCAATATATATCTTTCATTTGAATGATCCTTCAAATATGCTGAAATTTTAGCCATCTCTGCTAAATTCGCTACTTTTAGTGTCCATTCTTCAATAGTAGGTAGATCTTCCTTCTCCCAGTGCTGCGCCACCAAAAGTCTGGCTGCAGTTATTAAATTCAAAATCAAATTAGTCTCTATAACCGTACAATCTGTAATTATACCCAATAAAAACAACTGTGGGGTAAACTTTATCTTCTTTTTAAGAATATTTTGCATAATCCACCATATTTTTATCCAAAATGCCTTGATTTTTTTACATGTCCACCATATATGATAATACGTGGCATCATCACACTTACATCTCCAACACTTGGATTGTAAACCTGGATACATACAAGCTAACTTTTTAGGATCTAGATGCCATCTATAAAACATCTTATAAAAATGTTCTCTCAAGTTTTGGGCTTGCGTAAATTTTACGTTTCTAACCCATATTTTTTCCCATGTTTCCATCATTATTGGTTCCTCAATATTTTGTGCCCATTTTATCATACAGTCTTTAACTAACTCCGTTTCTGAATCTATTTCTATCAGTACATTATACAACCTTTTTATGTGCATTTGACCTTGGTCTCTAATTTGTTTTACCAAGTTTTCCTCATTTTGCAAGATACCAATTTTCTGATCCTCTTTCCATCTAGCTTGCAGCTGTCCATACTGAAACCAAGTTTGAATTATCCTTTCTTCTTTTAATACATTCAAAGATTTTAACTGCAATGTGCCTCTTTCCATAATAAGAAGCTCTTTGTAAGTAATCACATCTTGTTTTTTTTCTACACTTATATTCTCTATCGCATGTCTGGGTATTGCCCATATAGGTATTTTATTGTTTAGTTTATATTGATACTTTTTCCAGACACGTAATAACACATTCCTTAATATATAACTTTTAAAATTCTTATCCACCTTTTTATCATATAATAAGTATGCATGCCAGCCAACATTTGTGTAAAAGTCTCTTGCCTTCCAAACTATATTGAGACAATATCTTTCTCCTGAATAATTCACCACTAATCCAACTGGAACCTCCCATCTGTACTGTATCTGGCGATTTCTAAGTTCTTCCACCAAAAAAGCATAGTCCTTTCTGGTTCTCAACATTTGGGGGGGAATTTCTTTCAATATTAAAACCTCCACTTGAAGTTTATTTTTGTAGGAAGCTTGTAAAATTTCATTTCGTATCCTCCTTGTTGTAAAGTAGATTACAATATCTCTTGGTAAATGTTTCTGTCTGGCAACCCATGAATTAACACGATAAATTTTGTCAATTTGCCATTCAAGATCTGCCTTTTGTTCTCCAATTATCTGTGCAAAGGCTTCTGCAAAGATCTCTCGCAAATTCTCTTGATTATTTTCTCTCAGGCCTCTTACTCTCAGGGCAAACTCCATCGCCCTATATTGTATCATTGTCACTTCTAAGTCTGCCCTCTCCATCTTTGTCTGGACCTCACCCATTTTATTTTCCAAATCCACATTGGATTGATTAATTTCTTCCACTCTTTCATCCAGCCCTTCAATATGACTTGCCAGACCCTGAAATGCCAAAACAATATCTTCTATGATTTCCTTATTTCGAATTTGAATTACCTCTTTAATTTCTGCCATCTCTTCAGCCACATCCCGCATTTTTTCTTCAAAGACAGAAGTAATTTTTTCCTCTAAAACAGAGGCTTGTGTCTTTAAAGCTTCCTGCAAAGCTTCCAGTGTTAATACTTGTGGTTCCATTGGAGCTGACAAAGATTGCAATTTGGATAGTTGGGCTGGTGATCCCCCAGCACTTTTAGCCACAACAGTTTTTATTTGCCTTGAAGCCATTTTCTAATCTTCAATTTTAATTTTAAACTTTTGCAACAGCCAAAACAATAAATCCACTAAATCAAGTTAATCAAGGGAGCTCTCACCCTTCAAGCCCCAGAATTACACCTGGGGCTCTTGGGGAGCTCTACCCATGCCCAGCTGTTCTCTTTCCCCCCTTTCCCGAGGGGAAAGTCTCCAAGCCGCTAGACAGCTGATTTTCGCTATTCTAGCGGCTTTACGCAATCGCGGGGCTGGCGCTCCGAAGGGAGCGACCATCAATGCCTATGGTGCCACCGGAAGTCCTAGAAGCACCCAATCTTGTCTGTTGATTCTTACCTGCTCATCCGCTGCCTACTGATAATGTACTACAAATATACTCATAATGCATTGCTTCACTTCACATGTTAGATCAGATGTCACCTGGACAGATGTAGGCCCTTGCTCTTCCTTTCATAGCATCCCAATCCTCCCAAGCAGATGTGAGGTATGTGCAGCAGGGAGTGGTGATGATGGGCAAGGAAATATACATTGTGTTTGCATCAACTAGCAGACATATATTAGATATATAGTGTTCTTTGATCACACATATGTATTCTTAAATAAAAATATAAATTGTATCAGACCAAATTGATCCATATTGATCTGAAAAGCAGATCCTGCACCTGTGGGGAAAAACGCTAGGATGATGATGATTGTCACGCCAATTATTGCTATCACTATCTACTGTCCGTAATCATATATGAGGGCTTTCTCTTCATGACTTGCAAAAATATATATATATATTTGCAAGTTCATACTAGTGAATGTAAAGATATGCTATACATCAGGGATCCCCAACCCCCAGGTCATGGACCGGTACCGGTCTATGGCCTGTTAGGAACCGGACCGCACAGTTGGAGATGAGAGGCAGGTGAGCAAGGAAAGCTTCACTTGTATTTGCAGCTGCTCCCCAGCGCTAACATCACTGTCTCAGCTCCACCTCAGATCATCAGGCATTAGATTCTCTGGGTGAAGAAAGTTAGCACCCACCCACCCCTCCTAGAAGAATGAAATATTTTAGGAAATGTTGAAAAGGCAGAATATTACATTTCCCTGGATGAGAAATGGAAAAACATGTTTTAAAGACAAAGCAGCTCCCTGCAACTTCCTGCCCCCCCCCCACTTCAGCTCCAGGGTGATGGGATTAAGACATGGCCCTCAGGACATGATAGGATTAGCCCTCTACCCATCTAGCAACAGAACTCACCACATGTCACCTGGGGAGATTACATCACCCAGCAAGATTCAACCAAGCTTGGGACTCAATACAACCTACAAAGTTATCCTGCATGGCAGAAGTGGGTTTCAGTAGGTTCTGACTAGTTCTGGAGAACCAGTAGCAGAAATTTTAAGTAGTTCAGAGAACCGATAGTAAAAATTCTGACTAGCCCCACCCCCATCTATTCTCTGCCTCTCAAGTCCCAGCTGATTATGAGGAAATGGGGATTTTGCAGTAACCTTCCCCTGGAGTAGGGAGGGAATGGAGACTTTACAGTATCCTTCCCCTGCCACGCCCACCAAGCCATGCCAATCAAGCCATGCCACACACACCAAGCCACGCCCACAGAACCGGTAGTAAAAAAATTTGAAACCCACCACTGCTGCATGGCCTCATGGGAGTCTGACAACCAATCAGAATACATTTCTTTCACATGAACAGGAAGCTCCAAGAGAGGGTATAAACCTCTTTCTCTCTCTCTTCCATGTGCTCATTTCTGCCCAGGACCTGAAACCATGTGGTCCTGTTCACCATTAAAACCATCCTTCCAACAGCTTCCATGTTTCCAGTGTCTTTCTCCCCACTTGGAACTGAATCCAGATGGATATTTCTTCCAACATGTGCATGCATTGCTAAAGTATGTTATCTGCAAACTAGACCTTGAGGGAGGCAATTGCCTTTTTTGCCTGCGTCAGTTATTGGCAGCATTTTATACTTTTCAATTTCCTTTTGAAAATGTTATTTTCATCATTTTACTAGTTGTGTAATCAATTATGTAAAGGCTCCTCAGATTGACCTTTCAAACAATATATGTTACAATCTTATGGCTGAGTCAGAAAACTAGCTACTGGTAAGAATGGATGGAAGCCTAGGATTCTAAGATGTCTTTTCTCTTCTAAGAAAAGGCAACTAAAACTTGCAACAATCCTTCATTATACACACAAGTGCATGCATGTACAGGTAGTCCTCACTTATCACCACTATTGGGGTCAGAATATCCGTTGCTAAGTAAAGCAGCTGTTGACCTGATTTTACAACCTTTTTGCCACGTTGTTAAGCAAATCACTGCAATTGTTAAGTGACTCACATGTTCATTAAGAAAATCCAGCTTCCTCCATGGACTATGCTTTTTGAAAGTTGACTTGGAAGGTCACAAATGGTGATCTCATGACTCCAGGAGACTGCAACCATCATAAATACATGTCAATGGCCATGAATCCAAATTGTGATCAGGTGTTTGAGGGGATGCTGTCTTGGTTGTAAGAGGGAGGACTGATTGCAGTCACTTTTTTCACTGCCATTGAAACTTTGAATGGTCACTAATTGAATTGTTGTAAGTCGAGGACTACCTTTATATTAAAGACAGCTGCCAATTTTAGCTTTGTTTATTTCCTATAGGCTCAGTAGTTGCTGTTGGTATAGATTTTGGAACTGAGTCAGGGGACAAATTTTCTTAGAACTTGATCTCACCTTGGATATTAGTTTATAAATGCATACATTGCAAAAAGGCCTTTACTTTATGGGCCATTAAAATAATTAACAACCGTTAACAATGTAGCAAGGTAGTACAGATTGTTGAATTAAGTCTATGGTTAGAGATATGAAATTTCACATTTGCTTCTCATGGGGTGCCAGGGGGTGGATTATCATGGCCAATCTTACTAGGAGGCAATCGACTGAAATGGTGGTTGCCAGCAACAATATGAGAACTTGTTGAAGAAGAGAGCACCAATTTGTTTCTTATACTAAAACAGAGTAGAGTTCCCCCAGTCCCCAAATAATGTACCATTAAAAAGAAAGAGTCATCTTAGATATACTGAAAACATAGTAAGAGAGAAAAGTGGGTTTTCTTCCTTTCTAATCCTTTCTATTTTCTTCCTATTTCTAATCCTTCTTTGTAGATTGTCTTAAATTCTACATCATTTTTCTTTTGGAGGAAGAATAATTCAGTGTGCTTTTAGGTAGAGCAGAACCGCATCATCTTGTTCTTTGACTTAGATAAAGACCTAACCCGGTTTTCTCATTTTGCCTGTCCCAACCAGATGCATTATCCTTGGCAGCAGTCTTTGTCAACATCTATCATGAAGTTTTGAGATGTGATTGAACATTGCAAGAAGTCTAGGCAATCTTCTAATTTTAACATGGGAAACTGGACTGCTTTTTTGTGTGTGTGTGCAGAATAAAGAAAAGCAGCTTTGGGTTTTCCCTTCTTTGTTTATGCACTTGACGTTAAAAAAAGTTTATAAATTATCCAAATAAAGAAGGAAAAAATCAACCATGTGTGTGTGTGTGTGTGTGTGTGTGTGTGTGTGTGTGTGTGTGTATGGAGGTGGGTGGGTGTGGTGTCTGATATTAATCAGTGGAAGGAGAGTCAGTGTGGTGTAGTGATTAAAGTGTTCTATTGCAACTGGTGGTACAGAGAGCTGGTGGAGAATCCACAATCAAGTTGCTGTAAGCATATAGTGAAATGAAAAAAAAACAAAACCCCAAAACATTTGCCCCTTAGAGATCTGGGGGAAAAAACCATTGCATTTCAATTTTCTCAGCATCCTTAACACTGTTTTATATTAAATTTGTATGTGGAATAAGTACAAATCACATCATAGTATGAACAACGCTTTTTCACAGATAAATTTCATGTCCATAGTGCCATAATTTTAGAGGGAAAAGGAAGAAAAGAGCATGGCATCTAAATATACAAACTACACAGAAGACAGGGAAGAAAAGAGGTGAGGAAAACAAAGAAAAGGAAGAAAGGTATAATAGGCACAGCAATAGCACTTAGACTTATATACTACTTTACAGTGCTTTACAGCCTCTATGCGGTTTACAGAGTCAGCATATTGCCCCCAACAATCTGGGTCCTCTTTTTATCGACCTCGGAAGGATGGAAGACTGAGTCAACCTTGAGTCGGTGAGATTCGAACTGCCAAATTGCAGGCAGCCGGCAGGCAGCAGAAGTAGTCTGCAGTACTACATTCTAACCACTGCGCCACAGCGGCTCTTAAGTAAGTATGTAGTCCTTACTGCTTATTTTCACTGGCCATCAAATAAATAGTATTTTAATAACTATAATTCTCTTACCAAGATTTAACCCAATCCATAAGAGCTTGCAGTAGTTCAGATTTTAAAAAGTTACCCTTTGAACACCTTCACCATATTAGCTTAATAACACTGGTATAACAACCATATAATAAATGGTGTATGGAGAATATGCATATATATATACATACACACATACACAGTTCAGGCCTGTACAGTATTTTTTTGTTTTCTTTTTTCTTTTTTTTAAAGGAAGACTTACCCTTTTCACTGACACTTTCACTTTCTATTTCTACATCATCACAGCTGGTATATTCAGGTGTTGATGCTCCTTCTTCCTCAGAGCTGCTGACGGACATCTGCCTTTTTTTCCCACCACGCTTTGATCTATGAGGTTTTGGGGGAGAGGGTCGCACTGATTCTGACTGATCAGAACTGAGGGAATCGTTTCTTAGCATGGTTTCTATTTTCTCTCGCTTTGCTTTCCGACTGAGAATAGCAGAGCTGGGATCTAAGCGAGTTTGTGCTTTAAAGGAATCATGATTCTTGGATTCTAAATGTTCTGTAAGAACCATGCTATGGCGGGGCGATGATGGGGTATGAGAAATTAGTTGTTTAGAAACGGAAATCCTGACATCACCTGTTCTTTCTATTGGATATGTCCTCTGGGCATCCACATGGGATTTTATATCCTGAGTTCCTTGCAACTGTGAATGCTTTCCAAGGTTATTCTCAGGCACCTCAGGCTCCTCAACTTCAGTATGAGGCAAGGCAACATCGCTGTGTCTTCTCTCATGCCGCACTTTTGAAACTTTTGCATGCATGCGCATCTGCTGCTCCTCAGGATGGGGTTTCACAGGGTACCTTGCAAGATTTGGATCGCTCCTATATCTGGTATATTCATCCTCTTTCCTCTGTTTTTCTTCATTAGCCATCTTCCCTTCCTCAAAATGGGGAGGGAAGTCAGAGTAGTCTTGAGACCTCCCTTTCTCTAATCTTCTCCCATCACGCCTTTCTTTACTTCCCTTTTCATCAGTTTGTCCTTCACTCTGCTGTAGTGAAGACTTTGGCACACGTTTGCGCTCAGCTTTCACACCTCCTTTTCCATTTTGCTCAAAAGCAATGGGTATCTTCTTCCTGATATAATGAGGAGGTAAGAAGAGAAATTTATTTATCTAGAAATTGTATATAGCTCCCATCTTGAATACCAAACTCTGGGCAGAGAGCAATACATCCAATATGAAATCCCCCACCAACCAATCAAAATAATCCTATGCTGCAAAAAAAGCCAAAAACAATTCAATAATAACAAACACATGTATATTAACCGCCGCCCCCTCCCCCCAATGCTCAGGGAGAGGCAGATTTTAACAGCTGTCCGGAAGGCTAAGATGGAATGGGACAACTTGGTGTGGCCAGCTTGCCATGGTCATCTCGCCATTGCCAACTTGCCATAAACAACTCATTGCTGCCAACTCACCATGGGACAATTTGCCGTGGGACAATTCCACACAGGATAACTCAATGCAATAAATGTTATCCGCCATTGTTTCTTTGAGATTTTTTCTATTTTTGTGGAAATGGACAAAAATGAAAATAATATTGAAGAAACAGTGGCGGATAATATTTATCGCATTGAGTTATCTCACATGGAATTGTCCCATGGCGAGTTGTCCCACAAGTTGGCTACAGCAAGTTGTCCCGTGGAGAGTTGGCCACAGCGAGTTCGCCATGGCAAGTTGGCTGCGGCAAGTTGTCCCCGACCAGATCAAAAGGGTGACATCTGAATATCAGGGAGAGACACACTTCCTTAGTCCCTTAAGATGGTATTGTTTCATAGAGGGGACCAAACGTATGCCCATCCTGTTAGATTTGGTGGAATGGGCAGAAACCCTCAAAGACAGATGATCCTGCAAGTCACTTTGTAGGCTTTAAAACTGATAACCAATATTGTGAGTTGCACTTGTAAGAATACTGGAACCAGGGCAGTCCATGCAACAGTGGTCTTGCATAGACAAATTCTGGAGCATCCAAAACTGCACACTCCACTGCATTCTGCATAAATAAAATAAATAAAAGGTTTGAATTATTTGTGTAAAATTATCTTAATGCCTGTCTGAAAATTAATGCTAGTCTGCAGCAGACTGATGCTGTTTTGATGTATTTCTTCAAGCAAGAAATGTCAGTTAGAACAATATCTTCAGTGTTATTTCAGTGTGACTGAGTTTAATTATAACTCAGATAGAAATTCCCTTTTTCCTAATTCCACCAAGCAACCACTGGATCTTCTAGGAACTCATTCCTTTCCTTGCTGGAAAAGAACATTAAATTCCTGGCCAGCTGACCCACTTCTAAGAAGTGTACGGGTTCTAAAGAATCAATATGATATTCAGTCAGGATTTTCTTTACTACTATCCTTAATGAAGTTTTGGTCATTAGTGGGCCAGGGTTTTTAACCCAACAATATTTGGAGGAATGGAGCAAGATTTGTTACCACTTTCATACAGCCATACATCTGACTCTTGCTGATGCAGAAGAAAACGTTGGGTCCTTTTTTTTTAAATGACTCCCATGATATACATCTGCATAGTTATAAAATTACATTCAGTTCAGTTCAGGACAATTAATTTTCTAACATCCTTAATTACCCTTTTGTAGAAGGTAGAGTTGCCAAAATAGTTATGTGATACTGTTTTTTTAAATTAATCTTAAAAATCTTTTAATTAGGCGAATATGCTATCTGGAACTCTGTATCTTAATTAAAGTTATTCATACATTGGAAAATTCTCATATGGATTATTGTGGTTCCTTATATTAGAACATTAAAAAAAAAATACCTGGAAAATGGAATAGTTCAAAATATGATAATGAACTTGCTAAAGAGATTGTTCCAATATAATGATGTCACATTATTGATTTATGATCTACTATTGTTCCAAAAGTATTCTTAGACCAAATTTTACATACTACTATTAATTTTTGAAAACTAAATATTTTTGAACCATGTTTTCAGAAGGATTCTCTTCTCCCCTTTAAAATTTGCCTGCGCCTTTAAACAGTCTTTAAAGGCCCTATTTCCAAAACCCCTATTTCAGAGTGGCAACAAATAGAAAGCTGATTATAAAAATCTTTCCCTATAAATAATTTATCTATAACTTATACTTTATTATTTCTGGCACTAGTAGATCTTTTTTGTAAAAAAAATACAAAATACAGATTTTATTTCTTTTAGACTGTGGGTATTATGATAGCTGGTTTCATTTGATGATTTTAAGGGTTTTGGTGTATCTTGTGCATTTTTCAACTTTGCTTAATTACACATAATTAATGGCTACATGTAAAATATTGTTAATTAAGTCTTAAATAATCATGTGCATAATTGGCCTTACAGGTAGTTCTCAACTTACAATAGTTCATTTAGTGACTGTTCAAAGTTACAGTAGCACTGAAAAAGAGACATGACCATTTTTCACACTTATGACCGTTGGAGCATCCCCATGGTAATGTGCTCAAAATTCAGATACTTGGCAATTAGTTCATATTTCAATGGTTGCAGTGTCATCATGTGACCCCCTTTTACGACTTTCGGGCAAACAAAGCCAATGGGGAAGTCCGATTCACTTAACAACCAGGTTATTAATTTAATACCTGCAGTGATTCACTTAACAACTGTGGCAAACAAGGTCATAGAACAGGGCAAAACTCACTTAACAGCTGTCTCGCTTAGCAGCAAAAAATTTGGCCTCAATTGTGGTTGTAAGTCAAAAACTACCTGTATTGTTAAGCCAATTTGAATGCCAGTTTGAGATGCAGGCATGGCTTTCTGGAGCACTTAGGATGCACTCTGCAGATGCTCTAGACAAGCAATCACTATGACCACATTACAATATATTGCTTCAAGAACACACCATGTATGATCACTGGGGAAAAGATGTAAAGGAAAGAATGTATTATGGAGAGGAGTAGGAGGACAACATTAGCAGGATGTACAGTGGCTTTTCCCCTCTATTCAAAACATGGATTTTTCCCAAGACAATCAATGTGAGCTCTTGTGTTGATCATGTGCATATATATTTTGGGAGGGGGGGAAATCTCTTTTATTCGATCTTCTGATTTCTCCTAGGCTTGCCTTCTCTGCCCTCGCCCTTCTCATTTGGTAGAAGAGGCAACTGGAATTCGTCCCTCACTGTCTGCTGAGTATGTTCAAGAGTAGCGGTTGAAGGCAGTGTTGTGGCTCTGTTACCTGAGCCTGTGTCATAGGCAGGAGAGGACTCCGAGAGTGAAGGAGAGGAGTTGGCAAGACCTCCCTCTCCAGGACCCTCCTCTCTGGCAATGCCTTCGGTGTCCGCCGAAGGGCAAGAGATAGGGCCAGGGCTAAGCACGTCCACGCAGCCACAGGTGGACAGTGATGAGGGTAATGAGTCTTGGCTGGATCCTCGGCAGCATCGCAGAGATAAGCGTGCACAACAGAAGAAAAGGCGTGCCAGAGATTAGGCTGAGTCACTGGACCATACCCCACAGGGTATAAAAGGGGGTGAGGTGGCCATTCAGACTCTGTGACGGACAAAACTAACTACTATCGAGTCACATTGCATCTTTGGAAACAACATTATCGGCCTTGGATTTATTTTATGAACTGGACAATTCTTGACTGTGGGTATTTTGTTTATTGAGTAAAAGTTCTTGGCAAGCAGCTACTGGGTTGCTGCCAAGTGTCTTAGCGGAAGAATTGGTTGTCTGCCAGTTTATTTAACCACCGGCTGTCTGTTTGTGTGTGTGTGTGAGACGGGGACAGAACAGGCAGCCTCAAAGTTCTCCTCCTCTCCCATTGACGCTTCAGCCATTGACGATCAACTTCTATTCCATGATAAAGGACAGATAACTTTCTTCATTTGCAATAAACCCTCCACACTGCCTAATCTTATAGTGGTGGTTTTCCCATAATTATTATTCAGGAAGAATCCATTAGCATCAATATTACCTCTCTCTTGGGGGTTCACTTCTAGATCTCGAAGCAGTTTGTTTCTGTTCCAGGCCCATCGTTTGTTGTGACACTTCTGGGGCTTTCTTTCTGTTTGCTTGCCCACCAGAGGATATTTCTTGTGAAGTTGGGGCTGCTGTGCTTAGGGGTATTTGAGATCGTGACCGTTCCTGAAGCCGAGCTTTCTTTTCTCTAGGAGACTCTGAACCAGCACCAGTAGCTGTGTCACTCAGTGTACCATCATGACTGGATGGCTGTTGTGGGCCACTCCCGAAAAACCATGCTCCGGATTTAGTTAGGATCTCTTGTTGCTTCCGGCATAAGTTGCATACCCACATAACCTAGTTATAAAGAAAGATAAACAGTCTAAATATCTGATATTGATTTTTAGGAACAAGTTTAGGAGCACAGTTAGAAATAGTAGATTTTCCTTAGTGAAATTTGTGTTGGATCTCATTCTCAGTACACGTTTATGCAGTATGCTACTTTTGCTCATTATAATCAAATAGAATATATTTAAATATTTGAGCTTTGTCACACCATACATTCAATGTTCAAAGAGTTAGTGAGGTATCATTGTTAGACTAGGAATGAGGAGATCCAAATTCAAATCCCACGTGCTTATGAAAAAAAATGACTCTCCACTAGGCATTGTTGTTCAAGGAACCTGCATGCAGAAGGTGCCTTAGTTCAAACACTGGCATTTTCAGTTTAAGAGATTCATGCACCAGACAACATGAAAGACCTTCTTATTACATATCTTGTAGTCCTGCTATTAGTCAAAATGGTCAAAACTGGGCTTGATCAGATATTGTCTACTACGATAAAAAAAAAAAACAAAAACCAAGTTTTGAGGGTGGCATGGAAATAAAAATAAAATTTGCAGCCACCCTGATTGTGTAGTTGAATCATACCGACGAAGGATTAGAAAAGTTTGGGAGAATTAAAATAAGACTGATCTCAGGGTAGCAGGCATTGTTAATGTATGATGTGAAGTTAAGGTGATCTTTGGGTTATGGTGTTCACAACGGAGATGGTCTTTCATCCATTTAGTTGAATTCACATCTAAACTAATACAGTAGAGTAAAATCCTTATTTCCCTTTCAATCAAACATCAAAGGTTTGTGTATATTAAAAATCAATCAATCATTTATACTTCTATCCCTGCCAAATGTGATGGGCCTCAAGTCCACTTTCAAACATTTAAATTTAATCAGATGATTAAATTTAGAAATTTCATTTTAAAAAAAGAAACAAAAGCTCTATCCTTACCTAGAAAAGATTTAAGAAGATCAATATTTCTTATCACAAGAATAATTATATGACAATTTGACCACTCACCAGAAAGCTGTTTGCTCTCTTTTTAAAAATTATTCTCCCCTCCTCCCTGCCCTCCCAAATAGGAGATATTATACCATATTTTAATATCATATGCTAGCAATATGGATCATGAATGTATCTATGAACTCATATCTATAGCTATCTATTCTCTTATGTTCAATTATTTATGAGTAAATTAAATGGAAAATAGATAGCTTAGTAAAATGGGATAAATGAAAATAAATGAACACAATATGGTTTCTAAAACGAAAAACTATAGATATATTTATGACATATAATATCAGGAGAAATTATTTCAAAAACAAGCATTCATTGTGAAAAACAGCCAATTGTTCATTAATGCATTTTTATAATCCAAATATACTAAAACAAATATTAATACTGTAAATGCTTTTAAATAGAAAAATACTGAACTATTCCTGCTATTTTACTAATGAAAAATCAACTGATAATGTGAAAAGTAATACCATTTCCCATTAAATATTCTGAGTCTATACTACATTCTGAATGTAGTATAGACTCCATATAATTTGGTAGTAATGCAAATGAAAATTCTGCAATAGTCATTATAAGGATACTTGCTTTGTCAAGAAATGCAAAAACTTTCATACACCCCTCACAATAAAAGTTGGGTAAAACCAAATAAATAAAACCAAATAAGTCTTTAAGAACACATTAATCAGAAATGCATTATAATTTTATTTCACTATTTTGTATTGATTATAATTAAACCAGATCTTATTATATACCTTTATTAAGTATTTATGATTGTGTTTTTGTGTTGTCAAAAAATATTCTCATACAAGAACAGACTAACCAAACAACACGTTGTGTGTGTTTATAAAAAGGATTCTCATAAAAATGCACAAAAGGAACAAAATAAAGTTTACTTAAAAACAAAATCCAGTAAAATAATAGTGACAAAATCAATAAAAAAGTAGGAAACAACTGAATATTTCTTATGTTTTATGAAATGGAGAACTAAAAATAACTTAACATTATATTATACAAGATGAACAATCAAATTGAAATATGATTACTTATTAATCACTAGAAAAGTTAAAGTGTGAATCTGTATTTGAATTGCACATATAATATCTCAGGGAATCAGAGCGTCATTCAATTCTGTTAAATGCCCAAAACCTAGATTGACTGCTCTCGTGCAAGATACTATGATTTATTTCTAATCCAAATTAGCAAATTAAAATGGATGATCTCTTGTGCAGCTACTTGTGGGAACTATACACAGTATTAGATAAAAATAGATAAAATCTAAACCTTATCTATATTACTGGTATTATGAAAAATTTTAATTTTAACATATGCTTCAATATAACATTGAGATAGTATTACTCTTTATCCAATATTTTGGAAACAAGTACAACTTTAAAACAATTGTTTCTATACAAATTTATTTCTATATGCTAGCATGTTTTCATACTTCCATTCTATCAATGTGAATAACTGTCAAAAAAATAACTAAACCAGTCATTACTCAAGTACACATTTAACAAGAGACACAATAAAAAACCCACAAACTAGAAATGCAAATGCCATGCTTACAGCTATTAATCTGAGCATTTAAACACACATACCATCTATTTTAAATGAAAAAAAAATCTACTTATACTCACATATTACCAACTCTGCTTAAGAATGTCATCAGAATTTAGTTACTGAGTCTCTATATGCTCAGTTGAACTATATTATGCCCAGATGGGTAGGGTGGATAAAATAAAAAGTGCTTCCTCCAAAAAAAAAAAAAGTAAAATAAATCCTTGAAGTGATATAATGATTTTGGTAAGAAAGCTGCTTACTGGAAAATATTTAGTAGGGCGATCTGTGGTGCAAGCAATCTAAGCAGCATGCAGGAATTATATCCTGATTGAAAATACTGGGCCATAATCCAAACTAATCTAAATTAAAGCAGGCCTGTCTAATACTTTATTTTAACAATCCCAGATGTTAAACCACCAACGAAAATACTGATGAAGGATTATAATCTTTTCATGGGGCTTCTGAACACAACTCAACAAAATCTGGATAAAAGATTCTGCTGCTGCTGCTATTATATATTATTATTATTATTATTATTATTATTATTATTATTATTATTATTATTATTATTATTATTATTATTATTCCCAATAATTCAATAGATGGCTAGAAATATGTGTGTAATTCACTCTTTTTCTCAGTTGTGCCTGATGCAGCATTCAGCCATAATTTCTTTCATTTCATAACTGCAGATCAGAAGCATTGCAGCCGATACATAGAACTGCATCGCTAGCATGGTGAAATATATCAATCGGTGCACTACTGAACAAGAATTGTTCATGTTCAAACTAAATTCAAGCATACAGGATCCCACTGTGCCAGCATCAAGAATTCTCACACAAGGCCAACCTTAAAGTACATTGGGGGGGGGGCATGCTTCTGAAGACTAAAAGCTTGAGTTCAGGTGAACAGCCCATGGTGCTTCAGTCACATCTACATACAAGTGGCACACTTACTGTCTCTGGCCCTTCCAACAGTGGTCCGTGGCTAGCGGATACATTATTCCTGTCCTAATACAACATGAAGACACAACTTGAAAATGATTGCAGAGTTATGACAAAAGCATACGACATAAATAAAAGAGCATATGCAGTTTTATGTTCAAATGCTCTCTGTACAAATTAGAACTAAATAAAATATAACATTTAATTATCTACTCTATTGCTTTATAGAAACAGCCTACAGTATAGCATTGATGGAAATCTTGTGAGATGGGAAGCTTGTTAGACGAGATAGCAATAGCAATAGCATTTAGACTTATATACCGCTTCACAGTGCTTTACAGCCCTCTCTACGCGGTTTACAGAGTCAGCATATTGTCCCCAACAATCTGAGTCCTCATTTTACTGACCTGGGAAGGATGGGAGGCTGAGTCAACTTTGAACCTGGTGAGATTCGAACTGCCAAATTGCAGTCAGCCAGCAGTCAGCAGAAGTAGCTTGCAGTACTGCATTCTAACCACTGCGCCACCATGGCTCATATTATTGATCTAATTCTTGCTCCCTGCTATGTTTTTGGTTTCAATGCAGTTGCAAGTTAGATTCATTTAATAAAAGAGTTCCACCAGGATTAGATGTAGAAGAGGTTGGGTACTCATATCTTCCCCTCATCTTTCACTGCCTTTGTTTGGACAACACAAAATTTGGAAACATATTCAGAGGCTTCTTTCTTCTTTCTTATGTGGGAACAAAACATATCCCCATCCAGCTTGTCCGTGCTTGAATGTAGTCTATTACACCACATAAGGCAACTATTTCAAAACAAATATTATGCAGTTGAAAGTTCTGCTAAAGCTCTAAGAATCAAAGCTATTATTTATAAAAGTACAAGTAGTCCTTGATTTACTACCGTAATAGAGCCTGGAATTATGGTCATAAGTCAAGACATCACATGTCTAGATTCAAAGTTACAACTACATTTTAATGATGGTCATTAAGCGAACGCCATAGTCATTAAGTAATTGTTAAGCAAATCCATTTTCCCCAAAGGGCATTTTTTTGCCAGAAACTGGAAGCAAACATTGAAAACCCACAAAAACACCTTGCAAATTGTGGTCATATGACTGCAGGACACTGCAAACAGCCATAAAGGTTAGTCATTTTCTAAGCTCCCAAAATGCAATCACATGACCAAAGGTGAAAGTGTATGGCCCTTGTGACTCCAAAAAGGAGTCATAAATAGTGGTGGGGAGGTTGGGTGTAACTTTGAACAGTTGTTAGGCAACTGGTTGTAAGTCAAGGACTACCTGTACTATCAGTATAGGCCACTGGTTCCAACACGTTTTATGCAAAATATGTCTTCCACACTGCTTTTAGCTGTGTTATTACCTTACTATACTAACCAAAATTAGTAAAGTGCTATTAAATTTAATGTCATCAAACTAAAATTGTGCAGAATTTCTGCATTGTATTTCTTTTCATGGCCATTTCCAGCATTTACATAAGTGATGGCAAAACGCACCACGTTATAAAGTATATAAAGCAGTTTTTGTTATAGTGCAAGGATCCGATGCCAATATTTACTGATTGTGTTGATCAAGGTGATGGAAAATATCCTAAAAATAAAATGTAATGGGAAACAAATATCTATATTAAGTAGATTTGATCTCCCCCAATGATTCTGAAATATTATCATTCAAAATGCAGTTACTTATCAAAAAAGCAAATTAACAAAATCTACACTAGTAAATTTTTCCAGACATCTTTTCATTGGTCCCCATAGCCTCTTGTGATACGTAGTCTCTTGTGATCCCCTTTCTGACCCACTTCTTATAAAGCCTCTTTTTTTTTAAAACGTCGTCAAGGATTAACCACAGGGGCGGGTTTCAAAACCCGTTGCTACCTGTTCGCTCGTGTACGTGCGTGACACTTCTGCGCATGCGTAGAAGTGTCCGGACAGGTAGGTGGAACCTCCCGCACCCACCACTACTGGTTTCCCTGATCTGGGGCGAACCGGTAGCAACTCACCACTGGTTAACCACCTATACTCAACAAAAGTATCTTCATTTTTGGGGAAAAAGTGAAATGAAAAGTGGGGAAAAGTGAAATGAAAAGAAAGATGACCAAGGGCAGACATGTTTGTTAGGAAAGGAAAAGGCTGCGGATGGAAATGACACTGTCTACTGCCTTTTGAAAGGAAACAGAGCTGAAGAAAATGTTACTATAAAAGACAGAGGAAAGCCATGTGGTGATTATGGGGTGGTAGAAAGTCCTAAGAAAGATCTCCTATTTGCAGCTCATTTTGTGAATGTATGTGCAAACTCAAGCCAATATGGCAGGGGGCATCCGCAGCATGCTCCCAAAATTTCAGATCTATCCATTGTCTGGAAATAGGTTTGGGTACCCCTGCTACAAACAGCCGGAATCCTATTTTGTATTCCTACCTACTTCTCCGAGAAGCATGAGTGCCAAGAGCCCATTTTATCATGTTAAGCTTTCTTCCTTAAGGAATATCCTCCCTCCCACAGTTAACATTGTTTTCCATTTCCTACACCTAGAAATGCAGTTAGGAACCCATGAGTATACCTATGAAGTTTATGTTTTATGACAATGTTAATCAACTTTTTGCTTATTTATATTGAACTGCTATTCTTATCCATTCTTATTGTTTGGAATTGTCTTTTAAGAGGATTCATTATCTCATATACTTTGAATTATCCTATATAATTTTATGTAATCAGCATACATTGGACACACAAATTCCTTGTGTGTCCAATCACACTTGACCAATAAAGAATTCTATTCTATTCTATTCTATTCTATTCTATTCTATTCTATTCTATTCTATTCTATTCTATTCTATTCTATTCTATTCTATTCTATTCTACATAACAATAGTACTTAGATTTATATACCTCCCCACAGTGCTTTATAGCACTATCTGGGTGGCTCCCCAATAATCTGGGTCCTCGTTTTACCAACCACTGGAAGGACGGAAGGCTGAGTAAATCTTGAATCCCATCAAGATTGAACTCCAGGCTGTGGGCAGAGTTAGCGTGCAATACTGCATCTAACCACTGCACCACCAGGGCTCCATTACATGGCCACTCATTGCTTACTCTTACCATCAGTTCATTAATGCACAATTTAAAAAAAAAAACTAATTCCATTACAGATTGATGGGGTACCCCACAGTTTATATCTCTCCAAATATCAGAATGGCAACCAAGTCAGAAAGGCTGTACTTGTTTCACTTAAACATTAGTCAGCTCAATACAATTAAATCTAGGCCAGTATGCATTGAACAATCATGCACCTCCCTGCCAAAGTTCATAGTTTAAAGTGGCAAAATGCTTCTCCTTGAAAATTGATAATCCCTTTCATTTTACTGTGAAAATATTTAAAAACTGAACAATGGATGTCTTAGTAACCCAAACGGCATTTGACAAGGCACAACTAGAAGTTGAATGCAATGCATGATGTCTATATAAATAACCAAAGATCCTCTTATTGAAAAAACCGCATACCGAAGAGCTCAATTTTAATTTAAAACTGCTATTCCAATCCCAACATAAACTTTTCTAATATTACAACCTATTTTGTATAATTTATCAGTTTCATCAGTTAAAATGCATATTTTTGATGCATTGTCATGGTAAGACCAGGTTTCTGGCTAGTAGAAACTAAGAGAGCACCTTTTTAAAATACTATAAGTAAACAGAATAGCATTAAAGGATTCCAAAGTGCTCAGTTAAATTTTGGCATGCCCAGTTAGCTAAGTCAATTAGTATTCTATTTATTTATACTGAATCTTACAAAATAAATCTAAATAAATTAGACTATAAAACACTTGTCACTTCTTATAATAAGAAATAATCCTGTTAGGCATTGCCAGAGTTATCTAAAGGATTAAAGAGCTTCTACTCTGTGCAATAATTCTAGGAGTCTCTGACATGAACATTTAGTGCATCAAGAGCTATTAACTGCACAGCCAGTACACAGTAGTGATTTAGGTGTAAATGATATATATAGCTTTCCTAACACTGTTTTACACTGGTGTGATGGAATATGGAATGGTAATGAGTGAAGAACCCCGAAGTATTCAATATAGGTAGTCCTCGATTTATGACCCTAATTAATAATAATAATAATAATTTTATTTATATACCGCCCTTCTCCCGAAGGACTCGGGGCGGTGTACAGCCAGAATTAAAACATAAATATACAGATATCATGGTTAAAATTAATTAAAATCATTAAATAGTTTTGGCCGAATTTTAAAACCCAAAATTAAAACCCAATTTAAAATCATTCAGTTAGACAGCCCCGCTTGTCGGAACAGTAGGGTCTTGAGGGCACAGCGGAAGACCCGGAGGTCAGAGATGTTACGAATGTCCGAGGGCAATTCATTCCAAAGGGCAGGAGCTCCGACAGAGAAGGCTCTCCTCCTGGGTTTTGCCAGCCGACATAACTTGGCCGACGGTACCCTGAGGAATCCCTCTCTGTGGGAGCGAACTGGTCGGTGGGAAGCTGTTGGTGGCAGAAGGTGGTCCCATAGATACCCTGGTCCTATGCCATGGAGCACTTTAAAGGTGGTAACCAACACCTTGAATTGCACTCTGAAGACCACTGGGAGCCAGTGCAGCTCGCGCAGGAGAAGTGTTACATGGGTGTAACGAGGTGCACCCATAACCACCCGCGGAGCCTCATTCTGGACCAGTTGGAGCCCCTGAGTGCTCTTCAAGGGAAGCCCCATGTAGAGAGCATTACAGTAGTCCAGATGGGAGGTGACGAGGGCGTGAGTGACCATGTGCAAGGCGTCCCGGTCCAGAAAGGGATGCAATTGGCGGATCAGGCGAACCTGATAAAAAGCCCCCCTGGCTACGGCCGTCATATGCTCTTCTAAAGACAGCTGTGAGTCCAGGAGGACACCCAGATTGCGAGCCCTCTCTGTGGGGGGCAAAGATTTACCCCCAATAGTCAGCGATGGCACCAGCTGACTATACCGGGATGCCGGAAGCCACAGTCACTCAGTCTTGGAAGGGTTGAGTTTGAGCCTATTTCTCCCCATCCAGACCCGCACGGCCTCCAGGCAGCAGGACATCACATCAAGGGCATCATTGGGGTGGTTTGGGGTGGAGATGTACAGCTGGGTGTCATCAGCGTACTAGTGGACTCTCACCCCAAAACCACGGATGATCTCACCCAGCGGCTTCACATAAATGTTGAACAGAAGGGGCGAGAGGACCGACCCGTGCGGCACCCCCCCAAGCGAGGCGCCTCAAGGTCGATCTCTGCCTCCCTGCCAACACAAACTGTGAGCAGTCGGAGAGGTAGGAGGAGAACCACCGTAACACGGTGCCTCCAATTCCTAACCCCCTCAACCGCTGCAGCATGATACCATGGTCGATGGTATCAAAAGCCGCTGAGAGATCTAATAGGACCAGGACAGAGGAGCAACCCCTGTCCCGAGCCCTCCAGAGATCATCAACCAATGCAACCAATGCCGTTTCTGTGCTGTACCCCTGCCTGAAGCCCGACTGAATTGAGCCCAAAATTCTGTTGCTAAATGAGACGATGATTCAATGTGTTTTGCCCCATTTTACAACTTCTCT
This sequence comes from Pantherophis guttatus, assembly GCF_059756535.1. Taxonomy (NCBI): domain Eukaryota; kingdom Metazoa; phylum Chordata; class Lepidosauria; order Squamata; family Colubridae; genus Pantherophis; species Pantherophis guttatus. The sequence continues at coordinate 229,710,499 of NC_142063.1, read as the reverse complement.
TGCCACAGTTGTTAAATTAGTGAAATGGTTGTTAAGTGAATCTGGCTTCCCCATTGACTTCGCTTGTCAGAAGGTCACAAAAGATGTTCACAGGACCCAGGGATATTGCAACTGTCATAAATACAAGACAATTGTCAAGTGACCGAATTTTGATCACATGACAATGGAGAGTCTGCAAGGTTGTAAGTGTAAAAAACTGTCATATAACTTTGTACAGTCATTAAATAAATGGTTGTAAGTCGAGGACTACCTGTAGTCAAGATTTAGGCTAAAATTACCCACAAAGGTACAGACTGTGATGTTTATGTATCAATAACCTAAGCAATAGACTTTCCATCTTGCCTCAATTAAAGTTTACTTTGATTGTCCTCAACCATTTTAACATTTATACAGGACCTCTGTTCCCACTGCCTTTCTTAAAAAAGAAGGAAAATGAAGGGTGATATTTACACAGCCAGTGTTTGCATCTTCAAACCCTTGTAAAGCAATCCACACAGATGCTCTATTATTCTGACTTCTTACAATGCTGTGAATTGCTTATATGTTAACCAATACTTCCTCCATCAGACCAACATTGTTGGGGAGGGCTACAAAGTCAATTGTCCCATTTAATTTAAATACACCGATTTGGAAAATAAAAACCTGGAGAGTTCCTACCAATGAGAAAATGGCTCTAGGATTTGAACTGCAAAATCTCACTCATGGAGTGAACTTCTGTATTAATAAAGGTAAAGGTAAAGGTTCCCCTCGCACATATGAGCTAGTTGTTCCCAACTCTAAGGAGCAGAAGCTGGGACAAGTAACGGGAGCTCACCCCATCATGCAGCACTAGGGATTCGAACTGCTGAGCTGCCGACCTTTCAATCAACAAGCTCAGTGTCTTAGCCGCTGAGCCACCGCATCCCTTCTTCTGCATTAATACTGGCCTGGAAATTAATGGGGGAACATGGAGCTTATCCACAAGTAGTGCAAACTCTGCTTAGTACTATAGGATACCAGTGTCACTGAATATCACTCTTAACTCACAATTTAACACAGTATAGCTCTTAACTAGCACGAGATCTCTTTCAACATCCCTTAAGTTAAATGATAAAGCATAAAATAGCAGTCAGCTAAGGACTTGTGTTCCCCTGAATACAGTTAGCCAAAACAATGCTGAAGGATAACATGGACCCCTAGAGATCCATTGTGGTGTAGCTTCTAATGAAAAATCATCAGTTAGAATATCCAAGAGAGCATGAATTAATATGAAATTCAGATTGAAATAGATCTATATAAAGATTGATCAATAATAGTTGCAATTGTTTTTATTACTATCCTCTACTTTAACAGCTTAAATAAACTGCAGCGATAAGAACCCAACTGAAAATTATTAAAGTTTATGTTTTTACTGTTCTTTGAGTAAGTATACAAGTATTTGTAAACCCATTTAAACATTCTTTGAAGTAGGATTCTTTTTTGAGAATCCTCCAAAGCTCTGTGAAAGACTCTAATTCTGATATCTCTATGAGAGAATTATAGAAAGAAAGAAAAATAAACTTTTGTAAGGTAAAGTATCTATAATCGGAGATGAATAAGGTGGGTGGTCTACATATAAAAAAGTCAAAAGTCAACTATGTGTCAACCCTGAAGCTGATCTGCCCGAAGCCATTTTGAGGCTTCAGTGCTGCCACACTGGAGCATGGGATAGGAAGGGGGGATTAGAGATAGCTGGGGTGCTATAGTCATAATAAAATACTTTCTCCTGGGAACGAAAGACATTTTCACACCTGGCCAGACCAGAGGACGCTGCCATGATTGGGCCATGTGAATGATTATTTGGGGTTGAAAGGAAATCTTTTACTTTTAATTAGGTGAAAACCACGGGACCTTTCAGAGTTGGTTTTCACCAGATATGTGCCAATTTGATATTTCCAATAAAGCTATTCTTTGAGGAATCTACTTGCCTCAGAGTTTTGGTTGCAATGGGTCTATTACTTGACACTATGATCAAATTAGACTTGTCAAATACAGCGCTCTAAAGAGATTTGATTCCCACCATAATTTTTTTTTAAATCCAGGCAAGGAATGGACCATCTACTTCATTAATAAAATTGGTATGTTTCACAAAATGTACTGCACTAAATTACAGTGTGATTTTTGTTTCCAATCAGGCTGATACCTTTATAAAAATTATCTCATTAAAATAGCAAAATCAGTACTTAAATATAAGGCATTCTAAACTCAATGAAAGTAGATAATAAAGCTGGAATATATCCTGCCACTACCACCTCTGTATTTTATGGCTCTTGTTAAAAATTGATGTGTAGATGTAGAGCTAGGCAGGAGTCATACACATTAAGGTATTTTTTTTTCTCTAGACATAATATTTCACATACAGTGATACACAACCATAGCCATATAGCAGCTTATAAAATTGTTTGTTTGTTTGTTTATTATTTATTTATTTATTTATTTATTTATTTATTTATTTATTTATTATTTATTATTTAATTTTTATACCGCCCTTCTCCCGAAGGACTCAGGGCAGTGAACAGTCAAAATGATGCCCTTGCTGTGATGTCCCGTTGCCTGGAGGCCGTGCGGATCTGGATGGGGAGAAACAAGCTCAGACTCAACCCCTCCAAGACCGAGTGGCTGTGGCTTCCGGCGTCCCGGTATAGTCAGCTGGTACCATCACTGACAATAGGGGATGAGATCTTGCTCCCCACAGAGAGGGCCCGCAACTTGGGTGTCCTCCTGGATTCACGGTTATCTTTAGAAGATCATTTGACGGCCGTGGCCAGGGGTACATTTTATCAGGTTCGCCTGATCCGCCAGTTGCGTCCCTTTCTGGATCGGGACGCCTTGCGCACGGTCACTCATGCCCTAGTTACCTCCCGTATGGACTACTGTAATGCTCTCTACATGGGGCTCCCCTTGAAAAGCACCCGGAGGCTCCAACTGGTCCAGAACGTAGCCGCGCGGGTGATTATGGGCACAGCTCGTTACGCCCATGTAACACCTCTCCTACGCGAACTGCACTGGCTCCCGGTGGTCTTCCGGGTGCGATTCAAGGTGTTAGTTATCACCTTTAAAGCGCTCCATGGCTTAGGACCTGGGTACCTACGAGACCGTCTTTTGCCACCAATAGCCTCTCACCGACCAGTTCGTTCTCACAGGGAGGGACTACTCAGGGTACCGTCAGTCAAATTATGTCGACTGGCGACTCCCAGGGGGAGGGCCTTCTCTGTGGGGGCTCCAACCCTTTGGAATGAACTGCCCCCGGAGATACGGAATATCCCTGATCTCCGTGCTTTCCGCCGTGCCCTCAAGACCCTGATGTTCCAACAGGCAGGGCTAAGCATACAAACATGCGAATGATTTTTTAAATGTTATCTAATTCTGGGTTTTATTTAATTGATCAAACTAAGTAACAATTTTAATTAGAAATTTTATGATGTTTGTGTGTCTATATTTTTCTTGACTGTACACCGCCTTGAGTCCTACGGGAGAAAGGCGGTATAGAAATATAATAAATAAATAAATAAATAAATAAAAATAACATACATATAAAAATGTGAAATAGAACTAATTTAAAATAATTAAGCCAATTTGGCTCATCAGTTAAGTTAAGATCTTCAGCATAAAATTTAGACAATTAGAAAAATTTATGCCAGCCCGGCTTGGTGTTATTTTCATAAAGTGTGGGATTTTTTGGCGACATATAAGGACTTCAAAAATACATAAAACAGAAGCTGTCCTGTAAAGTAGGGAAAAACTGGGATTTTTTTTTTCTGCCATAGTGCGAGATTGTTGAGATTTGAAAGTAGATAAAAATTCATGCAGTAGCCTAGTTCAATATTCCAACTGTTCTACAGCCCTATCTGCTGACTTTAGAGACTAGATGAATTGAGCAATGATAGAAGAAACAGGAGCAATCACAATGGACTACGTTTGTATTTCTTGCCTCATAATTTAAGTGTTTATTAAAAAAAAAAAACTGGCTCAGGAGATATAAGCCTCACAACACACATTTCCCCAGACCTTTAAATTACTCCAAGGTAATTTTAAGATGTGGGAAACTAAAGCTTCTACAGTTTAAAGAGTCCTCCGAGAGGTAAGTAATTAAGATAGAATGAAGACTTTTCCCTCTAGTCTCTCTTAATGTTGCCCCCAGGCTCCTTAAAATGCAATGTGGTTAGAGTTTTCAAAGGACTAAACATCTTAGATTTGTGAGGAGCAAGAGAGGCATATTCCATGGCAATATGTCTCCCAACCCTAATCCCTCTCTCCTGCCAGTATAGTATCAGCTACCGGCAGCTTAATCAAATCAATTGTTCCACAAGGTCCACCACTGACTATGCTGGGATCTTCTTGGCCTGTTCCTTTGAAATGGGGGAAAAGTGAAAGCAGGCACCAAATTCCTATTTTGTTTCCTGGCCAATAGATTCCCCCCAAACCCTCCTGCAAGTTCAGTATTAGATGGAACACAGGGCCCAAAAAATTCTCTATTTTAAAAATAAAGCTGATGCTGTAACAATATTATGCTTATGCAACATCCTTTGTTTTGCTAAATAAATTAAACCGAGAACTAATCTTTATTATTGTAGTTCTGTGTTACAATGTTTTCGTGTATATTTCATGTACCTGGGTATAAAACAGTTGCATTTACTAATAGCAGAATTTCCAGATGTAACTGACAAATTTTTAGTATCTTCATTGCTAATTCTAAGGCTGATTGTTCTACCTGTTGTCATTAGTTTGGTCTTCTTTATATTTAATTTTAGTCCAATTTTTTCACTGTGCTCTTTGACTTCCATCACTAGGGTTTGCAAATCCTTTACAGTTTTGGCTCTTAGGATAGTGTCATGAGCATGGCACAGATTATTTCTTCCTTCAACTTTAAACCAAGCTCATCTTCTTCCAATCCAGCTTCTCTTAATATATATTCAGCATATACACTGAATAAATCAAGGGGTAGACAGTATGCAATCTTGTTACTCTCTTTCACCAACTTGAAGTTGGTTTGTTTTTTCCATATTCTGTCTGTGTTTTCTGACCTGAATATAATTTTCTCATGAGGACAAAGATGTTCTGGGATTCCCATTTCTCTAAGCACTTTACACAGCTTGACATGATCGACACAATCAAAGGTCTTTCTATAATTAATGAAGTACATATTCACTTCTTTTTGGTATTCTTTAGCTTTCTCAGTTAACCAGCATGCATCAGCAATAATGTCTCATGTTCTTTGACCTTTTCTAAAAGCAGCTTGAGCAACTGGCACCTCTTTTTCCATGTAGGGCTCCAATTTGCGTTATTTCGCTATCATGTGAAATTAAGGATACTATATGATTGCACATTCTGTTAAGTCTTCTGCTTTGACATTGGAATATATATTGACCTCTTTCAATCATCTGGTGACTATGTGGTTCTCCAGATTTGGTGGCATTGATTAGAACCTTCACTTATTCTTCTACCGTTGTTAGCCATATTTCGGTAAATATTCCATCAATTCCTGTAGCTTTCTTTGATAACTTTTTATCACATTTTGCACTAGAGTCTGGTAAGTAGGGAAATCTTCAAAGATATTTTCAATGTTGACATCAGTGTCAAATTTTTTTACTACCGGTTCTGTGGGTGTGGCTTGGTGGGTGTGGCATGGCTTGGTGGGCGCGTGGCTTGGTGGGCATGGCACGGGAAGGATATTGCAAAATCTCCATTTCCTTCCGATCAGCTGGGACTTGGGAGCAGAGAATAGATGGGGGCAGGGCCAGTCCGAATTTTTACTACCGGTTCTCCGAACTACTCAAAATTTCCACTACCAGTTTTCCAGAACTTGTCAGAACCTGCTGAAACCCACCTCTGGTTGACATCTCTGCTATACAGGGTTTCAATATACTTATTCTATCTTCCTTTGATCTGCTCTGAATCAGTTATTATCTGTTTAATGGAATCATTTAACATACCAATTAAAGGTCGGAAGCTTCTTCAGAGTTCAAAGATCTTTTGAAAGACCTTACTTGTTTTTCCATGTCGTTTTCATCTTCAATGTCTTTACAGATATTGTTGTAATACTACTTCTTGTCTTTTCTAACTGCAACTCTTCATTAAGTTCCTGAGATTTTTCTTTTTCTTGCCTTTGGCTTCTTTCCTCTTCTTCGCAATTTTCAGTGTTTCCTGCATTATCCAGTTTTCCTTCTTCTCTTTCATTTCATGAAATTCATTTCTGTCAATTTCTTTTCATACACATCTTTAATGACTTAAATTCATTCTATAATATCTCTGGTTCTCCATCAATGAGATGCAATGGGATGAGCTCCCGTTATTTGCCCCAGCTCCTGCCCACCTAGCAGTTTGAAAGCATACAAATGCAAGTAGATTAATAGATACCACTTTGGTGGGAAGGCTATAGCAGTCTGTGCACCTGTGATGTATAGCCATGCTGGCCACATGACCATGGAAATTGTCTTCAGACAAGAAACGGAGATGAGCACCATGCCCTAGAATTGGACATGACTGATAGGGAAACCTTTAACTTTTATGGCAACATCAGTAATTAAATGTCCTGAAGGCTTTAATCGAGCCAATTCATAAACACCAAAATCCTCAGCTCTTCCTCAATAACATTATATATCAGTGGTGTCAAACTCATGTCATCATGGTGGCATCACATGACATATCAGGACTCCCCCCCCCATTCAATAAACTGGGCATGGCCATGTCCAACATGTGACGCATCCGGTCCACAGGCCGTGAGTTTGACATCCCTGTTATATATTTTCTATTCATGAGGGTTTTCTTGTTAAAAATACAGGAGTGCTTTCCTATTGCCATCTCCCAGCACAGTGTGAATTGATGCCTTTACCAATGTCAATCGCTGCTGTCCAATACAGCTACCTGCTAGATTTAGTTGGGCAGCTTTGATGACTTTCACACCTTGGGTGATCCTGCTGGGAATATATACTCTCAGTATACACCCTTGACATTCTTTGCCCATCCTGCCCAGCTCTCCCATCCTCCACATGATGAGGCAACAGAGCAGGACTTGGTGGGTAGGTATAGAAATGCATAGAAACATAACAATTTAGCAGCTACTGATGTTTTTTCCACATAGAGAAGTAATTGGGGGTAGAGGGGACCAACAATGCCCTTGAAGTGATGTCCCAGTGCCTAGAGGCCATGCGGGCCTGGATGGGGAGAAACAGGCTCCGACTCAACCCTTCCAAGACCGAGTGGCTGTGGCTTCCGGCGTCCCGATATAGCCAGTTGGTGCCATCGCTGGCTATTGGGGGTGAATCATTGGCCCCCACGGAGAGGGCTCGCAACTTGGGCGTCCTCCTGGATGCATGGCTGGCTTTAGAAGAACATATGACGGCCGTGGCCAGGGGGGCTTTTTATCAGGTTCGCCCGATACGCCAGTTGCGTCCCTTTCTAGATCGGGACTCCCTACGCACGGTCACTCAGGCACCTGTCACCTCCCGCCTGGACTACTGCAATTCTCTCTACATGGGGCTCCCCCTGGGGTGCACCCGGAGGCTCCAGCTGGTCCATAATGTGGCCACGTGGGGGATTATGGAAGCGACGGGGCGCTCCCATGTGACACCTCTCCTGCGCGAACTGCACTGGCTCCCGGTGGTGTTCCGGGTGCGCTTCAAGGTGTTGGTGACCACCTTTAAAGCGCTCCATGGCTTAGGGCCAGGGTATTTACGAGATCCCCTTCTGCCACCAATAGCCTCCCACCGGCCAGTACGCTCGCACAGAGAGGGCCTCCTCAGGGTGCCGTCCGCCAGACAGTGTCGGCTGGCGACCCCCAGGGGGAGAGCCTTCTCTGTGGCAGCTCCCGCCCTCTGGAACAACCTCCCCCCAGAGATACGTACAATACCAGACCTCTGGATTTTTCGTCGGGCCCTGAAAACTTATTTATTTCACCTAGCCAGGCTGGCTTGATCCCAGAGTTTTTGGTTCAGTTTAATTGATTTTAATTGGGGTTTGTTTTAAATTGCGGCCAAAAATATTTAGTTATTTTAAATTGTTTTTAAATTTTGTATGTTCTGTTTTTATTCTGGCTGTTCACCGCCCTGAGTCCTGCTGGAGAAGGGCGGTATACAAATTAAAACAAACAAACGAACAAACAAACAAACAAACAAACAAACAAACAAACAAATAAAAGACCACACAAAAATGTATTTCATCTGTGGGTCCTCAAAGGAAACTTGCTCCAAAGAAAGTTCACTAAGTTTTAAATCCTCAGTGAAAGTCTGCATTGCGGTCATTACTAATTTTAAATATTTAAAATTACTAAGTAATAATATTTAGTAATATATAATGGCATGAACTAGACGCAAGTGGAACTAATCCACACTGATCTTCTTCAACCGACTTATTAGAAAAGGGAACTTGAGGTACAAGACCAAAGTCACAGTTCAAATATGTAACTCAGACTAGGGACTGTCTAAAGTAAAGTCTGGGATTCATTCATGAGCACCAAGAAAATAAAACTCTTACTCCTATAAAGTTTTTACCTAAGAAACTCAAAGAATATAGAGGGCAGCTGTCATAGAATATCAGAGATGAAATGCTGACATGCGATGAAAGCTCTAAAAGGGAGCAAGACATCTTTTATTTGTTCCAAGAAAGATGCAAAAAGTGAGAAAAGATGTGGGAAGACAACATCTTACATAAAAGTTTTAGATGCTTTGTTTTCCCACTTACCTAGATATACATTGTTCCTGTTTTTCCAAGTATTAGTCATATCACCACAGCCAGTGATAATTTAAGAACAAGTTATTTGTACTGCAAATGAAACAAAATGCCTTTCCAGAAATTCTTAATTAAAAAAAGCCTAGCTTCTCCCGTCTTGCGTATCGCCTGCTTTTAATATGCAATTTGTACTGCATAAAATTATTGTAGGAAGTAGAGAGCAGTGAAAACTATTATTATTTGCAGTGCTTATTTCATCCCACACTGAGATTTATTATTTCCATGTAGAATGTTTGGTCTACCACATTACCACCCTCTTTATTCAGATGCATTTCAGTTGATCCATCCTATTGACAGGTATACACCAAAACCTTTTACATCAGTGTTTAACTGATTTCTAGTAAAACGGTACTACTGCTCCAATTCTCTGAATTCTTTTATATCAAAAGTTTGAACTTTCCTGCCTTTCTGCAATATTAAAAATGTCAGCTAGGAGCTGTGAGGCATAATTTTTTTTTTTTAATATGAGATCAGTGTGTTCTGTAACTTATGGTTTCTCATTATTTCCCTGACATTCTTAGACAAATTGACAAATACATTACACAGAGAGTGCTTTTATTGAATAATTGATCTTTTCAACCACATTCAGAGTGCCAAAACCTGATTGAAGCTGGTTTTGACTTTACAGTAATCTATTGTAGTATTCGGGTAGAACAACTATAATGTTTGAGATGGGCTGAATACGGTCAATTTCATCTCTTTCTGTCCAGGAATGTTCTTACTTTCCTAGCCTTCAAAATAATTCATAGGCATAAACTATGTCAATAAAAATAAACCACCAAACTCAGAAGTGCCTGTATTTCCAAGACATTTCATGTCATTTTGGGAGAGCTTGTACTAATACTAAGTGGAAGCATTAATGGGTCATTTATATATGATGAAAGAAAATGATTCTCAATTGTACTGAAATATTATTAAAATCTGCAGCTTTTTTTGATCAGTAATACAGTGGGATAGAAAGAAATGAAATGTAGTCTAACAATTACTTGTCTTTGCTATATTGAGCTGCTACTCAGCGGCAGATTAAAATAATAACTATTAAGCTTCATACACCCCTTCAAAAGAAACTTAAAAAATATTGTTCAGGGTAAGACGCCAGTAAGATAGGAATCAGTGGTTTGTAGTCTAAAGTTAATTTAGACCAGGTATCTCTCAAGGCCAGGAAAAAAAGAGCCAAATATTTATTGTTTCAGGAAGATGGAAGGAAAAGACCTAGCATATAACATACAGACCAACAAGTAAGCTTTGATTTCTATGTACTTCAACAGATAAGAACTTTTCTATGGTTTTAGTCTTGTCTGTAATAAACTAATCAAGCAGTATCATATCTGTGCGTCTTCTGCTCATTAAACCTGTTTCTGAATAAGGGGTTTGTGCCTGGAGAGAAAAGGTTTTCCAGTGCCTGACAAATTTCTTATTTTCATCAACCCTTTTTAAATTTGACAATTTAATCATTACTAGACCAACAATGTCAATGAGTATTGCAAGTGTTGAGAATGTTTCTGCCAATATAAAAAGTAATTGACTAACTCTGACCATCTATCATGTCTCTTAACACCAGTGGTGATTAGATAGGGTGGGTAAAGTTCAAAACATGATGTGACTTCTGAATTCATTTCTGCTTTCCTGGCACTTCAAAACACCTGCTATACTATTTAGTGTATTTTGATTTGTGATTTTGTGGTCCTTTATCTAAGAAAATAAAAATGCATTGTGGGAATTATTATATAAAAAATATAATTTATTATTTGTATTAAAATGTTGTGCGCCCCAGTTTAACTCTAGGTAGTTCTCATTCGGCAACCAGTATTCAACAATTCTTTGAAGGTACAACGACGCTGGAGATTTACAACTGTTCCTCGTAGTTGAGGCTGTCAGAGAGTCCTGTGGTTGGTGGGGCACTTGCCACTTGGCAACCAGCTCACAATTATGATAGCTGCATTGTCATGCAGTCATGCGATTCCCATTTGCAACTTGCACTGTCACTTCCAACACGCCACGTCAATGGGGAAGTTGGGAATGGTGATCACACAACCTTGCACCAACCAGCAGCCAGAACTGTTACAATAGTCACTGTAATGTTAGCACAGGCTTGTGATCTGGCACTTTATGATGGCGTTGCTTAGAAATAGAGTTGCCAGTTCTAGTTACTACCTGTCAGTCTTCCCAGGTAGACCAGACAGGAAACATGACAAGATGGATTAACTGTATTTTATTGAAAGTCTGCATTAACAGAATCTTGCAAATCTGAAGACACAAAATTCCCACCTCCACTTTTAACTACTTAATCCATTAGGGTAGGTCTTTCCAAAGTTTCTTTCTCTGACCATTAAAGGACTGTGTGTTCCTGTCTGTCTTGTCCAACTGTATCCTATGCAGTTATCTCCTACTCTCTTTCTCCATGATCACTCATATATTCCTTTGCACATCATTAAGGAAGGAACATTAGTATTCCTTTGCAGTTTAAAAACTCAGTGTAAGTTATTGCTATTCAGACACATGCCATTCAAGCATCTGACAATTCAGAAAATCCAATAAAACACAAATAAATAAATAAATAAATAAATAAATAAATAAATAAATAAATAAATAAATAAATAAATAAATATTATGCTTTCAAGTCAGCCTTGATTCCTGACAAGTGCCTGGACATTGTGGACAAGTCCCTGTAGCTTTCTTGGCAACATTTTCAGAAGAGGCTTGACATTAGATAACACAAATATACATTGGTTGTATATAATGTGGCATTAAATTTGAATACTGTCTTTCATTTTTTCAGGTTATTTCAGAGTACAAGTTAAATTGCAGCATTTATTTATTTATGGGTGACATGGATTCTGGTTTATGCCACATGAAACAACAAATCAAGCACTGACGTCTAGCCATGTTGCTAGCTTCTTCAAAACAGACAGGAATTTCAACTTGGCAACAAATGTCATGTGTTTATATATACTCTGCCTTCAACGAAGTGGAACACACACACAATCACTGACTGGCACATGTACTCTAGTAGGTAACGTTCCTCCCTATTGAAACTCTTTGGATTTTTGTAGTTATTTTGCCTGCCAAATTCTTCTAGGGAAATATTTGCTACATTATCATGGGATATTGTTGTTATTCAGGTCTATGTTGTGATTTCTGTTCCAGCAATTGATGTTCAGCCATGACTGCCTATCCTGTATCTTTAAGTCTAATACTCCTTTGCAATTCTTCAACTCTACATTATATAGAATATCTAGTTTTTCTGATGTGACTGCCCCCTATTGTAACTGTTGTTAGTTTCAAAAGTTTATTAGTCCTAGAGGGCAGTAGTTGTATTTTACTCAACCTCCTATAACTTACTTTTATGTTCTCCTTACCAGAACTTTCCTCATCCTACCAATTCCATCACCATGGACAGCTTGAACCATGCTTATTGTCCCTCTTGGGTTATTCTGGTATTTTACATTTTGCTCTAATTATAGTTTTGATGTGGTATCTATTACTTTGAAAGGCACTGTACATATGTTAAATTTCATTAGAAAGTCAACAACATGGTATTACTTCCACAGCGGTCTGACTCAATAATAGTTATCATTGGAATATAATACCTATGATTTGCCATAAGTATGGTGCAAAGCACAAGTAAATTTTCTGGCCATTTACATGCTTTGCATGACCAAAAATTCTTTATTCCTCTTAGTAGATACCCATCACAAGAATACATCATCAAATCTTTTAATTCCCCATGTTAACTATACAGTAGCGAGGATGTAATGCTTCTTGAAAGAAAAATCGAAAAGCTGTTTGGACTAATAGCTACAGCTTTCAAAAGCTTATTGGTGATGTAGCATTAACATCGCTTTGCTTGATGTTCAACTTAATATTGCTCATACACAATGTGCATGTTTTTATCTAAAATCTGTTCCAAAAATATCTAACGCCTGTGTATTTTTGGTTCAGAGAACTAGTTAAATGTAGCTCTTTCCTAATCCCATCATTAATTTTAAATGGAGTAAGGGGTGGGGACGAGGTCAGACAAAGAAACCTAAAAAAAATAGCACCGTAACATTTGGTTATTTTGTCATTTCACATTGTTGGTGTGATCTCAGGTTACAAAGATTGTGATTTGCATCAGCACTGTTTGACAAGCTGCAAATGGGGATTGGAGCACACCATATGCTAAGGCAAACAAATCACATTATGGCCTAGCATGATGCATTAACCCAATACTTGACCTTTTTTTGTAAACAGGTTTTATTAAAAATTTTCTTTCATCATATATATTTTATGAACAGAGTGTTGACGGGTCACATCTTATATATCTTAATTTTTATAATCTATTCCAATCTTCCCGCTTTTTCCAAATTCATCCCTTTTATATAATTCTTTATCACAAATTCATCATTTTTCACCATATCTTGTTATTTCATCTCTCTTCCCCCCCCCAGTACATTTTAGATATTTCCAATTTCAGCCATAATATTCTTTTTCCATATTTCTTTATCTTATCTTAATCTCTTCTTAATACATAATACATAAACAGTATCTCTATCCGCCCTTTAGTTCCTAATTTCTTACAATAACATCAATTAATCATCTTATTTCTCCATTTGCAAAATATATTTCTCAAAATCTCCATCCCACTTTTTAACTATACACAATATATATTATCATATTCAATTCTTACATTGAAACCCTTTAACTTAATTAACCATCTACATTTTATCTTAATCTCTTAATACATAACACATAAACAGTATCACTATCTGCCCTTAATTCCTATTTTTTACAATAACATCAATTATCTTATTTCTTCATTTACAGTATATATTTTTCAAAATTCCCATCCACTTTTTAACATTTCAATTTTGTCTCTTAATTTAACTTGCCTTCATAATTAAACCCCATTGCCATTTCATATTTCATCAGCTATTCTGTTTTGCTATAAGCAATATACATCATCATATTCACTTCTTAGATTAAAACCCTTTGACTTATTTGACCCACAATTAATAATATTAATGCAGTTCCCTTAAATCTAGTAATATATATCTTATTTCCCTTCCTCCTTTCCACTATTCTTCCTCTCTTTAATCATTTTCTCTTGGTCTCTCCAAAATTCCACTTCTTAATAATTTCCTCCTTTTATCCCGTTCTTATAACTCCTTTTTTTAAATTTTTGTATTTATTGTATCTTTTCTCCTGAATCTTTTTTCTCACTTTTAGATATATTACTTTTTCCACTCTTTCCTTCTTTTCCCTTTGATCGATTCTTTTTGGGGGGGAAATTCCTCCCTATCCACTCTCTTTTTGCCAGTGAAATTATTCCCAGTGAAATCATCTAACTGCTTTTTGCATTCAATTCCTTTTCCCTCAAAATTATTTTCTTGTTCTTTATTTATGCTCTCTTTTTCCTGTTCTGTGTGTTCCAGCAAAATTTCTGACTTTTTATTACTCTTTAGTGATTCATGCATGTTTTTAAACATCTCAATTAATTCCTCACACATCCACGACTCCATATTGATTTATATTTAATTAAAATTTTAAAGTCCATATAGTCTCTTTTTAATTCCAAATAGTTGAATATTTATCCAATCCACTCCAAGTTAAAGCTTTATTATCTTCCACAACCATTGAAAGTCAAAACCAAGCAGTTCAGAAAAACAAATACTCCTTAAAAGTTCTCACAGTTTCTGAATTATCTTTTATTAGTCTAGGTCACAGCTGTTATTTTCTCTTCTATCTTCCAACCAAGATTGCAGTTCTCTCTTTCTAACAGCAGGTGTCTCTCTCAAATCCACAATATTCTCAGAGTAACTAAGTATCAAAGCTGTCAAAAATATTTTGAATCCACATAAAGAGTACTTTTCCTCAAGATTCTTTTTCTTTTATTATTTTTGTTTCTCCATATTCAATTTTAAATCCAGTTATAAACTTTTATTTCTTGAGTTTTGGTATTTTAACTTCCTCTTTGTTCTTCTCCGTCAAAACTATCAAATATATTTTTAATTCACATAAAAAGTACTTTCCCTCGGGTTTCTTTTTCTTTTATTATTTTTAAGTGCTCCAAATCCAATTTTAAATCCAGTTGTAAAATTTTCTTTCTTGGGCTTTGGTATTTTAACCTCCTCTTTGTTCCTCCATTAACTTTCCCAAGTGCCAATTAGATGCTCATTTCCGCTCCGGGACACCTATTAAAGTTATTAAAATTTTTCTTTTTTACCTGTGAGTTGGCCAATCACTCGCCCTGTACCAGCACTCTGTTCAGACACCGCGCCTGCACAAAAAACTTAATCCAACTTTCAGTGGCCACCATCCCCTCCGCCGGTTCGAAGAGCAGCCTCTGACCTTTCAAGGAACTTGCCTGTTCCTCTTGGTCGTCCGAGGCATCTCTCCTTCTTCACCATCCCTACAGGACTGTTCCGGTTTGAAGCCCCCCCCCCCCCCGGACGCAGTTTGTCCAGCTGGATTTTCGTGGAGCTCATCAGAGCCCATTATTTTTCCAGCCGGTCTCGCTACGATGCTTCCGGTTTCTCCTACTTGATCTTTGATGCTCTGATATAGGGTGAAGAACATAGGAACTACACTGAATAAGACATTGGTCCCTCTAGTATTTTATAGTGACCTTACATCAGGTTCCTAACATTTTACCCAGGAATCTAATCTGCATAGGGATCACATGCCCTAGATTAGATGTAGGGCATGTGATCACTTTTTCACCCATTGTTAATTCATCTGCCTTTTTTAAAAGCAAGAATAAGTAATATGAAGCAGTCTGTAGTATCTCCTGATACTATAGATCTGTCAGTAAACTGTATATGAAATGTATGAATGCATCAAAGATTTTGCTAGATCTTGTCTGAATATCTGTAGAAGATGTAATGATGACAACAAAAGTTAAATACTAGGGCTTTGTAAAATACTCCAAGATATACTTTTAACACATAGGAATGTGTATGAAGTACCTTCTTTCCAAACTACTAAATCACTGACATATAGTATAATTGGAAACAACCAAGAGTAACCTCTGAAGTAGCCTCATAAGATTCACCAAAGATTCAGTTATTTTTATATTTTGAAAAAGGCGGTTCAAATCAGGCATTGTGCGAACAAGTATTTTTAAGGCTATGCACAGCTCTATTAAGCATTAATACTAAACTTATAAGAGTACCAACAAAATATAACAGGGATAGAAAAATGTATAAAATGTACTAGAGTGTTTATCTTTTATCTAGGACACACAAGTGCTAAAATAGCATCTTAATCCCAGATAAGGATTAAAATTCTGTGTAATAAAAAAGAAAAAGAGAGGGGAGAAAGAATCTGACTTCTAGTCCTAAAAATCATTTGTTTTCTGGAAGTGTTTGCTTGTTTTTAAATCAGGGTATCTTATTGTCAAAAAGAAAAAAAAATCTTAGTGTTTTTAGCCATCAGTGCTACCAGTGCAAACCCCATCCATAGCAAAATTAAAAAAAGAAATAGATATAGAAGTGGTGCTTATACTACATATCAGCTGAAGAAACTGAATCAAGTACAATGACCATACAGTAGTGGCCAAAATTGTGGAAACCTTTTGGGAAAAGTGTATTTTCTAAAACTTTTTTTTTTTTAATTTGATTTATATGCTGCCCTTCTCCGGAGACTCAGGGCGGCTTACAATGCCTTAAGCAATAGCCTTCATACTTTAGTATATTCATACAAAGTCAGCTTATTGCCCCCACAAACTGGGTCCTCATTTAACCTACCTTAGAAAGGATGGAAGGCTGAGTCAACCTTGAGCCTGGTAAGATTCGAACCTGCAGTAATTGCAGGCAGCTGTGTTAATAACAGGGTGCTTTAGACCACTGTTCTACCAAGGCCCTTAGCTAATAACTAGCTAATAACACCACTTTTTTTTTGGAGTACCACCATAAAATTATATATCAATGGAAAGATAATTTAATCAAGAATGTGATGCAATAACTTTTATACTGTGTATACACATACAATGACAATAAAGTTTATTATTATTATTATTATGAAGGATTTGCTATTAGAATAGCAGTTACAGCATAAAGAAGAAAAGTGAAACACGTAGAAAAAATGAGATATACAAAAATTATCACATCAGTTAATATTTAGTTGGGTAACCTTTAGCATGAATTATGGCCTTACAACGTCTTCCTATGGAGTGAACCAAGTCTTTTAGTTCTGCAGATGTTATAATGTGAAAACAAGATTGAATGATTGCTTCTATTAACTGGGTTTTATTGCTGGGTCGCTTCTGACTAATAAGTTTCTTTAGTCGGCTCCATAGATTTTCAATTGGGTTAAGGTCTGGGCTATTCCCAGGCAATTCCAGCAGTGGAATATGATTATCTTGAAAGTCAAAAAAAATAAAAGTGGTGTTATTAGCTAGTTTTAGAAAATACACTTTTCCCAAAAGGTTTCCACAATTTTGGCCACTACTGTATACTGCACAAATTACAGGTGTATTACTATGGCTCAGGTAAATTGCCCAATATTTCTTATTTGGGTTGAGTATCCTGAATATATAAGTATCCTAAAAATATATAATCCTGAAGCTGCAAGTACTTCTTAATTAGTGGAATAAGATCACAGTAAATAGTCCTTGGATTAGTGATCACAGTTTGCATAAAATAGCATGGTGTAGAATTGGGTTTTGGTTGTGCTTATGGTATATTGACGAAATTGTATCCAAATATATCAACACTTCCTACCACTAATAAGTAATGCTTCAGGCAGTATAGGTGCAATTAAGGCTGGTAAACCAGTCTATAATTTATACTGTTAAAAACAATATGAGATAGGCTTGGCTAATGTTATGATGAATGGTGACATTCACTATTAGTAGACCAACTCATTGACATTCAGGACATCTGGAAGATTGCAGTGCTAGAGCAGAATATGGATAACTGGCATGAATTAATGAAATTAAAGAAAAACAGATCCTGTTGTAAGTGGAGGATACTCTAAGTGGAAGTTAAATGAGATAAATAAATGAGAGTAGAGGTAGTCCTTGACTTACAACAATTAATTTAGTGACCGTTCAAAGTTACGACACTGAAAAAAATAACTTATGACCATTTTTCACACTTACGACTGTTCAGCATCCCATGGTCAAGTGATCAAAATTCAGGTGCTTGGCAACTGGACTGTATTTGATGGTTGCAGTGTTCCGGTGTCATGTGATTACCTTTTGCAACTTTCTGACAAGTAAAAGTCAATGGGGAAGCCAGATGCATTTAACAATCTGTTGTTATTAACAACTGCAGTGATTCACTTAACAATTGTGGCAGGAAAAGTCATAAAATGGGGCAAAACTCACTTAACAACTATCTCACATAGCAACAGAAATTTGGGGCTCAATTGTAGACATAAGTTCAGGACTACCCATAATGAGTATTTGGGTTATAAAAAATAATGTTTCAAATATATAATTGATGCATAAAATCCATGCATGGTTATATACAGCAAAGGAACTAACCTAAAAGCATAAATGATGAGATAGTTTATAATGAAACAGTAGGATAATTGGTGAAGGAACAAAGTTGATGACAAGTTCTGAACATAGGACAGAATGTTCTGGCACATTTTTAGGAAGGGTCATGTATACATGTGTTCACTCAGTCTCCATCCCTCTACAACACAATGTCTACTATATTGACAGACTCTCTAAAAAGTCTTAAAAAGTTGCCAAAGTTGGACACCCCTGCTCTAAGTGTTACTCTAAGTCATCTCTAAAGCTACCAATAAAGGAAAATCTTAGTAGCTCAAGGATGAAATTACGGGTCCTTGGTGCCTTCTGAGCTTTTTTTTTTTTTTTTTAATTTGATTTATATGCCGCCCTTCTCCGGAGACTCAGGGCGGCTTACAATGCATTAAGCAATAGCCTTCATACTTTTGTATATTTATACAAAGTCAGCTTATTGCCCCCATAATCTGGGTCCTCATTTTACCTACCTTAGAAAGGATGGAAGGCTGAGTCAACCTTGAGCCTGGTGAGATTTGAACTTGCAGTAATTGCAGGCAGCAGATGTAAGTGGATGTTAATTAGTCTGCTGAGCCACCAGGGCTCATTTCATTACCCAAACTAGATAACGTCACCAGTGTTACCAGTGTTAGTCTGTCTATCATTTTCAATCTTCTCGTGTAGTATTATTCAAGGGGGAATGTGGAATTAATTTCTATAATTAAAAAATGCATGCTACATTATTTTTAGAGATAGTAGAATGTCAGGAGTATATAATAATGCATTGAAAAACAGTATATGTTAATTACTATTAACTGGATTTCTGAGAAAATGCACCAAAAAATTTCATACTTAAGACGAACAATTTCAAAACTTAAGTGCTACACAGAGGCATGAGAGAAGGGCATGACAAAATAAGTGTCGTGCCAGTTCTTTTTGCATGTGTGTCATGATATCACATACATTACATGTACAAAAGGGGCAGAGTTTCTGAGGTAATTTCATAATTTTGACTAAAGCATTATTAACTCTGAATGCATCTGATGCTATATGTTTGATTTCATAATATAATGCATGTGTACATCAATGCTATTAAAAAAACTAAAGTTGCAATTCAAAAACAAGTTATCACTGCATTTTATGAATCAATGTATGAATTAATTTCACTGATTTTCCAGGCAAAAAACCAAAATATCATAATTAAGTTTTCTGTTTCCAAAAGTAATACTGCCCCGCATAAATAATACTGTCAGTTTTAATACCAAAGACATTTAAAGTCTTTTAAATTTTCTGAATATATCCTTTGTTTAAATAGCTGGATTTTAGAATTAGCATGTAACTTGGGGTCTGTTTTTTCATTGAATAACCAATCTGCATTTCATAATAACTTGTTTCAAAATATATTTAGTAACATTATAATAATATATGAAGAAGCATGGATTCTAACCACTTTGTCCTCCTTTGGGAAAGCATCCACGGAAGCAGAGAAAGAAGAAATATATAAAGAAAAGAGGGGGGGAAGAGGAGGAAAACATTAATAGGCAGATATGAATAAAGCAATTCCAATGTTTCTACAAAAGCAAAATTTACTGAAAACGAAATACATTTTAAATGAAAATATCTACAGTTTCTTTTCACAGAAAGTATTTTTTCCACAAATACCTTGAAGACTTTTTAGCAGAAATGAAAACAGTTGCAAGCAGAATTGATACATCTGGATTTAGCATGTCAATTTTAATAGCCTCCCAAGGATTCAAAAAGCCATGTCATATGTAAAATACAATTTTTAAGAGTTTTCCCTTTATAATCCCTGGCCCTGCATATAATTCCTGAAAATTGGGAAAGTTGTAGAACTGAATGTCAGGAAAGTCTGAAACAAGATTTTGCATAGAGGAAGAAGAACTGGTAGTTATTCCAGACAAGCATCAAAGTGACTTTAACTTTGGGTTATACAATGTTTCTGGAACCATAAACTAAGATTTAAGAGCCTAGCATATCATGCTGTTTTTGAAATGCCTTCAGGACCACAAGAAGAGGACACACCCGGCACAGAACTGTTATTAGTATAATTTATCCTTTAATCTCCACCCTAAGTGCAACATTTGTAAATTGCCAATTATTCTGCAGCAGCCCTGAGGAACATTTTGAGTATTCTATCCTGATATCAGGGTAGGACTTTTTTATTCATAATAGCTAAGGTAGATATTCTGCTTTCCTATTCCACAAAGTTGGTAAAATTAATAGCACTCTTCCCAAACTTGTTTCCACACAAATCCCAGCCAGATGGCCAATTCATCTGATGGGGATCAGGATACAGAAGGCTGATCAAGAGAGTCAAGTTGTAAACCAGTTTAAGATCATATCAAAGTCAGCAACTGCAATAAATGCCTTTGATGGTGCTGTAATTTGGAAATATTTTTCTGGCACAGATTAAAAAATTTAACCATCAAGAGCATTCTAAATTCACTTCTAAAAATTTGTCCTTGTTTTAATATGTTCACTTTTAGGAATATTCCATTTTATGAGCATATCCATATATTTTTATCAGTACAGAAAGAGATTGTTTTCAACAATCTCTAGTTGTTGAAAACATTCTAGAAATCCTTCCTACTTAGGAAACATTCTTCTTTTGTATTAACAAGGATGTCCTTCAATTTACACGAGAAAGACCTCATGTGGCCCAATATTGGGTGAATGTCATTCAGTTTTAATCCTATATATTTAACATATTTTAAACACGCTATATTTTTGCAACCTACTTAATGCCTATTTTACTTGCTCGGTGTTGAATGTTGTATGTCTACAGTTTGTAGATGCTTCTGACACAAAGAAGATATCTCATTAGCTTAGAGCCACACCTTTTCTGACCAAGTTGCTTAATATCATAGACATGCCATAACTGAGTGAAAGAAGGAGATAAAACATTGAGCAGCTGAGGAAAGTTTATAGTTATGGATATTCATAACTTTCTGAAAGGGTAGCATGGTCCTGTGTACTTATTAAACCACTGTACCTTTAAACAGTCATTGAGCAAACTTCCCTGTGCAAAACACACCTAGCAACAAAATGAGTCAGCAAGGTGAAAGCACATATAATAAAACAAATTATAAATTATACACAAAACACATATAATAAAACAAAGTATAAATTATAAACAAAAACAAGCACAAATAATAAAAAAACAAGATATAGTAAAAATGTTGCTGTATTCCCTCTACTCTGCATTTTCAACCTGTTATACTCATGTAAAATTCAATTCACCATGATTAGAAACCTCATAAAATCTCTTTCCTCATGACCCAGAGTGTATGGTGCACTGTGGTATACTTCGAAACAGACTACACGATAGACTATTAATCTCAGAAATTAAGGTGTTACTCTGTCTACATAAGTGGTGTTGAACAAGGAGCATTCGAACAGTTTAAGGATAATTCTAGCATGATTTGTTCATTTCAGTGTAATTCGCACCACATTGGATTAGTGTGAAAAGCTGTTTCGTGTAATAATTTAATAGAAATAAAGTTCCTAAACCTTTAATTTAAACAGAAAAATAAAGTATAATTATCCAAAAAATCATTTTTACATTGTGATCTAGAGCAGTTTTTTCAAAACTGGGCCTCCCATGGACCTGTGGGATTCTATGAGACGGAGTTCCATGAGGGACTAATGGTGAAAAAAGAAAAGACTAAAAGTTCACTCAAATGCAATCAGGGTTTATTTTTAATCACTAGAGCTTTGTCTCCTGATTGAGGGTCCAGAAATTTATTATTGTGATTGGCTACACAGTCAGCCAGATGATTATATTGGATTTGGCATTTTTAGCCATGTATCAAATGCTTATATTTGGTGTTAGAAGTATCATTGAAGGATATAAACTATTCCAAGTAAAGCTGCCTTTTGCAATTGACTTATTTTGATAATGCCAATTACATTCAAAAACTTGTGCCACTTGGTTTGGAATTGTGCCTATTACTATTACTAATACTATTACTAATTTTATTTTATTTGCCACAATTTTTCTACTTCCATTTTCAGGTCCTTTATGTTACTTTCTCTAGTTTTTCTCTTCCCTTCTACTTTCTCTGGGTACTGTGATATCCTGACTTTTTTTGTCTTTCTTATTAACAATGGTTAAGTCTGGGATGTTATATGGCAGGGTATTGTCTGTTTGAATTCTAAAATACCAGAGCACTTTGCTGCTTCATTTTCAATTACTTCTCTATTTTGTAGTCCTTTTTTGTATTCTTATTTCTTTTGTATCAGAAATGCAAACTCACTCCAGAACACTAAGTGTGAAATGTTAAACAATGACTCAATATTTATTGGCTAAATTAAATGAATTATCTCCACTGAACATGTAGATTTGCAGCATTGACTGATATTGTTAAAAATATGCAAATAAGTGTCACTGAAATGTAGATATGCAGCATTGTTAAAAATATGGAAATATGTTAAAAATTGATCAATATGCAGATATGAAGCATTGATTGATATTGTTAAAAATATCTCATCAGGTTTGTGCTTTTGTTTGCTAAACAATGAATTACAAAAGAATTGTAATTGTAATACAAAAAGATGAAGCATCAGTAAGTATGTAGATTTGCTGAAGTAGAGCCAGACATTCTGGAAAGTTAAGTTAAACAGCCCTAGAAAATATAATTAAGAGCAAAGCTGGAGCTGATGAAATACCAGCCAAACTATTAAAATCTTGCACAACGATGCAATTAAAGTATTACTTGTAGTTTATATGCAGGTATACAAAGCATCTAAATTTACAGTATATTATAGTGAGACAAGTTCTTTTGCCATTGTTAGGTGGAAAGCACCAGCATATGATAAACATTTTTGTTTCTCTTTCTGTATTTCTTCTTTGCTTGCTCTATAATTAAATTGACCAAAGAGGAAAAACACAGCGGGATCTGTGTGGATTAAAAAGAGGTGTCTCCATACACACAAAGACTATGTCATATCCAATTGCAGCTCTTGAGGTATGTGGCTGTTTCTACCAAATAGTTACATCTAGGAAGAAATACAGGTCCCGAGAAGTAACTGGAGGAAATATTTTCCCATTAAACACAGTGTATGAAATTTAGTGTAGAAATTGTTTATAGACAGTAATAAGGCACTGTAGTGAAACAATAAAGAAAAAGCTCCAGCATGCATGAATCAAAACCTACAAAATATTTAGAAAAATAAAAGTAAAGCCATCAACAGATGAAAAAAAAACATTTTAACTTGTCCTTTGCAAAATTTTAGCATGAATGAGGCATTTAAGCTTACAAAAGGGGGGTGCTTGCCTTAACCATCCCCACTCATGTTTACTCTTACCTTTTATTTTTACATTTTTCAATGTTAATAGACTATTTCTTTAGATATTGTTGCTCAAGCAGCAGCCCCAGCCCTGTGGAGCCCCCTTTCCCAAGATCCTGCCAATCTTCCAAAAGACTTTAAAAAGCTATCTTCCTTTCCAAATATTGGAATCAGGTGAGACTGGAGTCCAGTAGTTGTAAGTATTGGGGAACGGTGCTTTATGGCATTGGTAACTGTTATAGAGATGTTTGGTTTAACTGTTTCTTTTTTCTTCTTATCACTGTTGCTGTGGGATGCCCAGACTTATGTCTATAAATGGGAGGCCACAGAAGTATAATAAATGAATAAAACAAAACAAAACAAAATAAAGACAAGTTCAGAGAAACAACACCTCATCCATGTTTAATTCCTCAACAAGATTCCTAACTCATTTATAAGAAATTGACTTCCCATCCTGTCATACCCACCCCTCCAAAATACAGAGTGAGGAGTTCTAAAAACAAACATAGAGCATGGGCAAATAAAAGGAAATACAAGAGGTTGAGGGGGAGGAGTAGAAAAGAGACAGAAAGGTAGAAAATCATGTAACAAATCAGTAGCAGAAGTCAGCATAAGTAGATTGAACTAGTCAGTCATGATTCATTAGACACAACTGAAAACTTACATTGTTTGATCGTAGAGAAACACGGCCTCCGCATCTGGCACAAAACTTTGTCCGGCAGTAAGAGCATAAATGGCCACAACCATCAGCAAACTTAGTTTTGTGACAGATCCCACACGTGGGTGCATCATCTTTGTGTTCTCCTTGATAACGGCGGGATTCCTCACCTATTTTTCGTACTTGCTCTTTGTAACTTTCAAATTGTTGGTGTAATCTTCTGTAAAGAAAGCAAAACTCTTATTGCAAGGGCATCGAGGCAAACTCACTCATTAAATGATTTGCTCTGAGACAGTTGCATGTACCAAACGTAACTATTATTCAAGTGCCAAATTGATCTTAAAAATAAATGTAATATCTATAAATGGAATTTATGGAACTATCTGCTTCACTTTTATATTCTGTTAAGGAAGCTATTTAAGCAATCAAAAACGCAATGCATATTTATGGGTTTGAGAGTAGCACGAAGAGCTTTTGTTAAAATATCTTAATATTGACTCCTGTTTTTCTGCCATACATATAATCTCAGAGTTATAAGCAAATTTCAGCACAAAAAGGGTAGCAAGGAAAGTATTCAATATGGAAGAAACTTTTCTTGACTTTGTACATTCACTAAAACATTTCAAATTGTTTCCTTCACTGTGGAATAAGAGAGTCAGAATTATCCCTTTACCATCATTTTGCTCATGGCATTTTCATTATGAAAGATGTCATGCAAGCAATAATAAACTTAAGCATAAAATGTAGACAACAAGATTTGGCTTAATTCCTTAATGCTTATTCTCATTACTGTATGTATTTTCCTTAAAGACTAGTACATCTGAGGTACAGTTCTACTAGCCTCTATTGCAAAAACTGAAAGACAATTATCTTGAATCCATATTTAAAGAGTTCAGTGAGATTCAACTCCTTATATAACTTATGAACCAAATAAAACAGTATGTTGCAGCAGAAACCCAGAAAGGAGAAGATTCAATTTGATTTTCAATAGCAGAGGAATTTGGAGTGTGATCATCACAGAATTTTTGTAACATTTAAAAATTCTGTTTGAATCTGCCATTATTCTTACAGGGGACGTATTAAGAAAAAGAATACAAACATTTATTTCCCCAAACATCATTGTTCTAGTTCATTTAGATAGACACATGATTGTGTTAAAGTAAACAATAAATAAATAAAAATAAGGACTGTCAACAGGACATTTTCTGCAAGACACAGAACTGTAATGTGTAGCTCGCCATATATGTGATGGTTCTTTTCTCTGCCTGAGAATCTAGAATAAGAAAATATCAAAAATCCTACGACCACAGAACTTTACTACTGGTGGCAGATGTCCAGTTTCATTTAAGCATGAGGATTAAATCCAAGCACAGGGTTTTTTTGTGTGAAAGTAAACAGTGCTTGCATTTTCTTTTCAACCTTTTTTCTTTGTCCTTTCAGTTCAATTTAAAAAACATAACTGTTGTGTTCACATTTACATGATAATGATCAGAAGAAACTCTTTCAAGACATAAATCAGAGAGGCGCCTTCTGGAATGGAGACAATCCCGTTAACATTATGTAGGATAGCAAAGAAGTAAGGCTTATGTCTAATATATTCACTACCTTCCATTCTATCACATGCCCAGCAGATGGCTCCAGAGACTACCATTTCTTCTAGTGTCCGAGATTTCAAAACTGTGCCTCTACTTTTGGGATATTGTAATAATGTTACCATGTAAAACCCTTCTTATACCAAAAATAAACTATCAGCTGTGCAGATAGGAATCAATTAATGTGTTTTAAAACCCGCACTAACTTCAAGTGGTCAGTATGGTTCTCAGTGCTTTGAAAGTGACTAGTATCCAGCTTCTATTCACAATAAATTATTCAGCGCTTGTCTCTTGACCAAGAAACTCTAGTTTTACAAGCAAACCTCAAGATTTAGAACTTTATTTTTGGACTCATGTACACAAGAGAAAATGCATTTTTTTCTTATTTCCAATTTAACATCAGATACATTTCAATAAACCTTATTATATATAAGCTCAGTTTTCATCTAGAAATTATCGTATTTTATTATTCTTCAGAAAATCATCAAAACAAACTGCTGTAATAGGATGAAGCTAACTTGAATCCAGCAATTACACACTCTTGAATGGCCAGTTACCACCTCTGGTCTAACCTACTGCATCAAGTTCTAAGGATAAAATAGGAAAGAGAACCCTGTGCATTCCCCAGTGAATGTTTTTGAAGGAAAAGGATGAAAATGAAATAAACGGTTGCATGAAATTTTTATGAGATCTGTGTTCAGTTCTGTGTAAAAAAAATTTCAAACCCTGCCTGTGGAATGAATTTAAAGGTTCTGTGCTGTTCTTTGCCTTTTTCAGGCATCGTATTAAACCATAACTGAGTTTGATTTTTGTTTAGCATATTATGTAAATGCAATTGCTCTGGCTTACAAAGCATGCCTTAACCCAGTAATGGCAAATCTTTTCGGCACCGAGTGCCAAAAAGGGAGGGCGTGTGCGCTTGTCTGGGCTGCAACCCGGAAGAGGAGTTACCCAGGGCGCATACGTGCACCTGAAAATGAATTTCCAATTTCTGGTGCACACATGCGTGCCAGCCAGCTAGTCTTCCGGGTTTCTGGCACGCATGCATGCGCGATGATCAGCTGGCTGGTGTGTATGCTCATGCAGGAAAAGGGAAGACCAGCTCTTCCAATTTCTGGCACTGCCGCACACACGAAGACCAGCTGATCGTCACATGCACACGCGCGCCAGAAACCCAGAAGAGGAACGGGCGATGCCGCGCATGCAGGTGACATTGCTCGACACATGCCATAGGTTAGCCATCATGGCCTTAACCAATGTATTGGACTAACCAAGCCAGTTTACTCAAGAAGCCACAGTTCACACAAACCATACTTAATCTGATATGAAAAACCTTTATTAAACTGTGGCTAGAAATGCAAGTAGAAAGAACTTGCGGCAGCCTTGAATTTCTCTTTGCCTCTCTCCCATAGTTATGAAACCAACTAGGGATTCTGTTCCATTATCATAAAGGATTCTGAGCTAGGAAAAAGGACAAAAAAATGAACTAGACCTCCAAATACAGTATACACAAGATCACGGCTACCTTAACCTTTAGCTTTCTTGATTTCAACACAAGAGCACCCAGGAAGCAGACATTCATAGAGCTTCCTCCCTGCTTTCTTACCATTCCTCTACATTTTAACCCTTCCCTCTTTGCATACAGGATTTTGGAGCAAGCAGAACTCTCCAAATTCCACAAGCATAACAATCAAAGCATAATATGTAAGCATTTCATGAGGTTTTTTTAAGTTAACTGATGCTCTATATTTTATCCACCTCAAAAGCTGCAAAATAAACATCTAATGAAACATTTAGAGACTTCAAAATCTTGGAAACTAAAAAAGAACAACTGGCTGCTTATGAGTCAGTAATTTTTGACAGCTATAGTACAGGAAGCTGAATACACAAGCTTCCCACTATTTCCCCCAAAAGATCTCAGACACCTGTTCAACCAGGAAGCTGTTTTCAAGCCAGTAGGAACTATTATCAAGTATTATTTTTACATCTTAACACATTTATATATCAAGTGAGCCACTAATGAAAGTTTCATGTATTGCTGGTTTTTTTTCCCCTCCATAAGAGACTATTCTTGTTTATTGCTAAGGGCAATCAAGCATTTTAAGAATACTGCACTCCTAAATTCACTAAGACACGTTCATTTTTTTTCCTTCCTCTTTTCCACAATAAACAAACTGAATTTGATTAAAATATCTGGTGACAAGAGCATTACATTAATGAGTAACTAATAACTACTCCTAGAAAGCTAAGGTATGAAAAAAATAGTGTTGGGGGGTTATTTATTTTTTTCTCCTCTGCAGTAAATCCCTTTTTTGCTAACACCACTAGAGAAGGCAACTTTGGCATTTGCAGGACCAATTCCTCCTCATATTGTAGTTGTTTGCCAGAATTTGTAAGAAGTAGGTCTAGCCTGAGGAACCAGTTACTCGTGGATAATTTTAGAAAGTGAAGCTTAGATTAAGGAGCCCAACCAGGGATGCACAGATAAGAAGTTTGTCCTTGTTAAGATATTTATATTTACTGGCTGAAGCACTGTGCACTGAGCCAAAATGCACAGTTGTGGTTGATTGGTTGAAGAGTGCTGACTCCTGCATGAGGAAATCTGTGCTGTGATTGGTTGCTGTGGGTGTGAAGAGAGAGTTTCCCTTTTCCCCCATCATTTTCTTCTGTCTGCCCTGTGATTTACCTGATGATTTAGCTCATGATGTTCCTGTTTGCCTGACTATCTTGTTTGATGTATATATAGATGTAAAATATATTTATTTATATAAAACTTGAAGTTTGTGTCAGTGTTTCTGACTTCATTTGGACATCGGCTGCGCAATTCCCCAACAATCCTTAACCACAAAAGCTTGGTGGATGGGTTTGAACCAGTCATCCAGCCTAGCTCACAGGACTGTTGTAGTGAGGGGGAGGGAAATCAAAAAAGGAAGTGCTAGGGATGATGCTTCAAAATGAAAGGAAGGCTATATCTCTAAGAAACAGGCTCTGACTCAACCCCTCCAAGACCGAGTGGCTGTGGCTTCCGGCGTCCCGATATAGCCAGCTGACGCCATCGCTGGCTATTGGGGGCGAATCACTCGCCCCCACGGAGAGGGCTCGTAACTTGGGCGTCCTCCTGGACGCACGGCTGTCTTTAGAAGATCATTTGACGGCCGTGGCCAGGGGGGCTTTTTATCAGGTTCGCCTGATACGCCAGTTACGCCCCTTTCTAGATCGGGACTCCCTATGCACAGTCACTCAAGCACTCGTCACTTCCCGCCTGGACTACTGCAACGCTCTCTACATGGGGCTCCCCCTGGGGTGCACCCGGAGGCTCCAGCTGGTCCAGAACGCGGCCGTGTGGGGGATTATGGGGACGACGAGGCGCTCCCATGTGACACCTCTCCTGCGCGAGCTGCACTGGCTCCCAGTGGTCTTCCGGGTGCGCTTCAAGGTGTTGGTGACCACCTTTAAAGCGCTCCATGGCTTAGGGCCGGGGTATTTACGAGACCGCCTTCTGCCACCAATAACCTCCCACCGGCCAGTACGCTCTCACAGAGTGGGCCTCCTCAGGATGCCGTCCGCCAGACAGTCGGCTGGTGACCCCCAGGGGGAGAGCCTTCTCTGTGGCGGCGCCCACCCTCTGGAACAACCTCCCCCCAGAGATACGTACAATAACAGACCTCCGGATTTTTCGTCGGGCCCTGAAAACCTATTTATTTCAACTAGCTGGGCTGGCTTGAATTAAATTTTAAATTGATTTTAAATTGGGTTGTTTTAATTTACGGCCAAAATATTTAATTATTTTAAACTGCTTTTAAATTTTGTATGTTCTGTTTTTTACTTTGGCTGTTCACCGCCCTGAGTCCTATTGGAGAAGGGTGGTATAGAAATAGAAACAAACAAACAAACAAACAAACAAACAAAATCACACTTTTATATGCAGCCACCTCTTTCAACAGTTTATCCTTGCAACAGACCCAAATAGTACACATTACCTTTCAACTAGCATTTGCACTTTGACATTTATCCATCGATGCCTATCTCTACTAAACAAATTCACTATTTACTCTAGTTTTTCACCATTTATTTATAACATTTGATTATTCACAAAGTTGTCCCTGTCAAACACAACTGTATTAATTTTTAGATCCATACCCATCATTGCATCACAGAATTTACCTAATATTTGCCATTTATCATCCAGATTCTTTACAAACTGCACACCATGTACAAACATCTCTCAATTGGCAGAATAATCCCTTAACGATTTGTGCATAAATACATTAAACAATAAAGGAGAAATTACACATTGCTATTTACCTCCCTGTCAATGCTGAAGCACCTGGTTTATTTTCCTAAAAATGGGGGGGGGGAGGAAGAAATCAAATAAATAAATAATAGTTAGATTTCAACTTCATGTTTATACAAAATATTGTATAATTCAAGCCTATTCATTTTATCTTGGAAAGAAATAAAATATTGTTTCTTTCTTATTTCACATATTTTTCCATGACCTGCTAAAAAAAGCAAAAATCTGGTTTGCAGGCTCCCTGGGCTGCAAAATGCCACACTGAACCTCCTACGTTTGGCTCCTTGTAATATCTTGCAACCTTTCATTCAAGATTTTGCCTACCACATTCCAAGGCACACATAAAAATTATACAACATTTCATTCAATCTTTCTACCTTTCCCTTTGTAATGGGAAATAATACCATTATTTCAATCATCAGGCACGGATACAAACTTTACACATGTTAAACAACCTATGCAATCACACCACCAACAATCTGCATCCATATTTTAATAATTTTCCAATTATAGAATCTGCAGACATACCATTTTTTAACATTCTCGCAATGATCAGAAATTCCTTTCCATCAATCTTTTTAGACACTACCATTTATAGTAGTCATTTCAATTCCACTCCTTGACATATTACTATCATTCCCATATAAATCTCAAAAATACTCCTTAAAGCCATTCCTGCATCTCAGTTTCATCTCAAATCTCTTCATCACTTTCATTTTTAGTGCTATTTATTCTGTTGTAAGCTCTTTCTTTAGCTCTTTTACGTACTTCCAAAACAATATTTTATTAGCATTAAAATGATTCTGCATATTCTTTCTTTTAATCTTAGCTATCTCCTGCTCTCTATCTGGCTATATTTTTGCAGCTACTTTTTCCACTCCTTTCACATTTATGGCATCTTTCCCTCATTATTTTTTTGCAACAATCATCCTCTTATATGCATTTTTCCTCATCCACAGCCAAGTCTTTATTTCAAGAAGCATTTTTATACTTCCTCCAGTGTAGCACTACAATTCCCAGGAGACATTGTGGCAGACAGGAATAAGAATGTCTTAGGAGACAGGGGAGAGACAAAATGGAGACTTGGGAAATTACCATGTTTAAAACTGTTATGTAAGAAAATGTTTTAAGCTACTGCTTCCTCTGGAATTGGTAATGAAAATCCTTCTAAGAAAGAACTCCAAAAATTGGCAGTGAACTTTTATCACATCAGCATAGCTCACTCCAATATTGAGGCTTCCCAGCCTCAGAGATGAATACAGAATGGGCATTTTTACACTCAATGAAATTACTATCAAGTTGGACAAAAAAAAAGCCACATGCTATTCAAAAGGCTACACTGCTGTTCTTTTCACAAACAGAAGCTGCTTGAATATTTCACCGCATGCACAAATTAAATAGTTTATATTCAATCCAGGGGTTTAAATTCATCATGCAATGCAACCACCTAATATATCTATACATTCATATGGCAAAAATTAGGTAATTAGATAAATCATCTGAATATGAAAATTTAGATTTGAGATCAAATGGTGAGAAAAAGTACTCTCAAAATATTTTGTGATTAACTCCAGCAAGAAGATATAACCTTGGAGGAAACAACCACAACTAGTGCAGAACCCGAAGTTCTGCAAAGACTCTCCTAGCCACAATTGCCACCTGCTCTTCAAGTTGCGAGTCCAAGAAAACCCTCAAGTTGTGGACCGGATCTGCCTGGGGTAGTGCCACCCCATCCAGAGACAGATATGACAAAGTCCTAGTCTTGGGGTTCCATGTACTCAAAACCATTCAATCTTTCCAGGGTTCAAAGCCTGGCATCCCCCATCCGGGCCCTCACAGTCCCTAGGCACCACAAGAGGACAGCCACAGCATCACTTGGGTCACCAGGAATGGAAATATAGAGTTGCGTATTGTCAGTGTACTACAAATACTTCAACCCATGGTGACAGATAATCTCAAAAACTATGCAAGGTCTTCTTGGATTGACTATATGGATATTGATGTTATGTGGCAACTCTCGAAAAGTTATGTGATAGACTAATGGGAATTTTAAGAGATTCCCTAAAAGATAACTGAACTATACAAAAGCATGTTTTGAACTGGTTCTATATATTAGGATATGTTGTCCCAGTTGAAAGAATTAAACCTGACCCAATGAAGACTATTCCGAAGATCTTAGTTATTGAGAATCTGGATTTGCTGGATTCTTTTTTAGTTATCTGTGGCTATCAAATAATGATTATTATCATTTGTGCCATTGATGAACGACAAACAACTCATGCATATAAGCATATGAAAGAATTATTTTGACATCTGCATTCAGCATCTCATTTGGAATTTGCAGTCATGATTTGGTTATTCGATATTCCTGGAAAATTTCTGTAACTTATTCTTTATTGTATCTTCCATTTAGCTGAATTAGGATCAAATTCATTACTGAAAGAGTGTGTTTTAAATTTGTTGGTTATCTATGCTGAATTATGTGGTAGTATCATTAACAAAACTCTTAACCTGTTTCTCAGCATGAAACTTAATTCTCAAGATTCTGAATCCAACAGATATTCACAAATGATCCCTTCTTTTCTGTGACCATTTAAATATATTGCTGGTACACTTTTTATGCATGATGACTTCTTGTTACAGAGTGAGAGGGTTGTTATGAATTTAAAGTGAGCAAATTCGATAAAATCAGTTTATGTGTACCAAACAAGTTTTATATGCTAAGTTTTACTGGCCAAAGATGGATTCAGATGTGGAATAGTTTATCAAAAGCTGTGTTCTTTTTCCAACTCAAACTCAATATTTGCTTGATAATCAGCTATTATGCTCTTTTCTACTACTATCTCATCCTTGTCAGAGTTGGCCCCATGTGTATAAATTGATGCTTCTTCTTCTTCCTGGAGCCAGTTTCATTGCCACATATTTCAGCTGATGTCATTGTCAATGCATTGCATATGAGCCATGGTGGCACAGTGGTTAGACTGCAGTACTGTAAGCTACTTCTGCTGCCTGCTGGCTGTCTGCAATTTGGCAGTTCAAATTTCACCAGGCTCAAGGTTGACTCAGCTTTCCATTCTTCCAAGGTTGGTAAAATGAGGACCCAGATTGTTGGGGGCAATATGCTGACTCTGTAAACTGCTTAGAGAAGGCTGTAAAGCACTGTAAAGCAGCATATAAATCTAAGTGCTATTGCAATTGCAAGGGATTTGTGTTCATTTAGAATCTGCTAAGGAAGTGTTCATGATAATGTCCAACAATTGTATCTTGTTTCAACTTTATTTTCAGTTTTGTGGTATTCAATATATTTATGCCTCCCTTTACTAATCCAACAATAACAGAAATAAGTGCAGTTTGAAAAAGAAAATATGCAGGCTGCACACTGTAAAGGGAGGAAATGAAAAACAAAAACAAAAAACAGAATTACCTAAGACTTCAATGGCATATTGTTCTACTCTGCTCATGGCTTCAAAGAAGACACCTGCAATTGCTTCTTTCTCAAGACATTTATATGAAGCTTCCTGACACTGTTCTGAAATGACTGTTAGTGATGCATCTGTTGTAGACTATCATCAGAAACACCAGAAACAAGTAAAATATTATGCTGATGCTGCACATATAGTTGTATTTACTCTAAGCTAGCTAAAGAAACACAACTTTTTCTAAACAGATTCATACCAATTACCCTTCTCATTCATTTTTTGTCTTTTGATGGCCCAATCACTTTTTTTTTTTTTTGCTCTCTCATTTTATTCCTACCCATCCATTCTTGTCACTCAGTAGAATAATGTTTTCCTCTGGACTGCATTAATTTAGAATGTTGCACATTTGTTTTCTAAAAACTCAATTCTTATCATTATTCATTGGAGCAAAACAGTCCATTATCAGCTTCTGAATTCCTACCTCCACATGCATCTACATCAATCTAGATGACATAAATTCATAATTTAAGAAATTATTTTAACTGTTTCATTCCTAACTGAATCTCCCATTTTATTTCCATTCATATATTCATTAGCTCCGGATCAGACTTTCTTCATTCAGATCTGTAGCACCTTGCTATTTTTTCTTAGTTTCATAGGAATACAGCATTTCCGTTGCTTTTATTTCACTCATAAATTAATGTTCTTTCCCTTTTACTCCTGTTAAATTCCAAGTTACAATTTTTCACATATAGTTGTTATCATTAAATGGGCTCATACATTGACCTCATATACACTGACTTCATTATAGCTTGGGACAATCAAGGTTTCTATTTTTCCATAATATTAGGAAGAGTTCTTGCTTAATACTGAACAAGCATTTACAATTTAATATTGATGAAAAGCTCTTTCAACTGACCAAAATGATTGCATATATAGGTTGCTCCCTTGCTGTTGCTGCTGTAATAAAAAAAATGCAATTTCACTTCTGAGATGTGTACAGATAAACTGGGATAAACGATAAGATTTACAAGACCACCTCCCTGCCTGTCCAGCTTCTTGTAAAAATCTGCCTATGTTTATCTTTAATACTGATCGTCCTCAATTTACAACCACAATTGAGTCCAAAACTTCTATTGCTAAGCGAGACAGCTGTTAAGTGAGTTTTGCCCTATTTTACGACCTTTCCTGCTGCAGTTGTTAAGTGAATCACTGTAATTATTAATTAGTAAAATGTTTGTTAAAGTGAATCTGGCTTTTCCAATGAATCTGATTGTCAGCATGTCACCAAAGGTGATCAAATGGCCCTAGGATACTGCAACTGTCATAAATATGAATAAATTGCCAAGCATCCAAATTTTGATTGTGTGATCATGGGGATGCTGCAACAGTTGTAAATATGAAAAACAAAATGGTCACTAAACAAATGATTATAAGTTGAGGACTACCTGTATTAGAAAAAGGGCTTGTCTTTTTGGCTGAATACTATCAGACAAATATATGGAACCAAAAGGTGTGACGTTTGCAAAAGGCTACAGGATGAATGCAGTGAACAAGTAGAAAAATAATGTAGATTTAACGTTTATTATATCTATAGAAGTATTTACATATGTTTATGACCTGTACGTACAACAATATACAGACAAGTGCCACCTATATATTATTTGAATGAATGACACTTAACCCATCCTCGAACCAGCTTGAAGTGGGAATCCTGCTACCTATAGTCTTTAGTGTCCAGTAGAATTGACACAAGGAAAACCGGTTGACTGGTTTAAAAAAGGAAATCCCAAGGTATCGCATTCCTCAAAATAGCCAACAGATTTTATAAAAATATGACCCAATAAAATATGCTTCACTTGAAAATCTGAGAAACGTATTGCTCTCATTTAGATCTGGAAATGATAGGATAATAAAAATAATGAGGAAAGCTAAAAACCTTGTTTTCTGTTTTTTAGACATTAAATCAACCACAGTGTCTAGAAATGTTGCACAATTTTGCACTGTTATTGTTGCAATTTGTCTTAGAATGATATAATCATTGCATTGTATAGTTTTATGTTCTTGAAATATACTGTGTAGTAATATACTGTACTGGCGGCCCACGGGCTGGATGCGTCACACACAGGCCACGCCCACCACAGCTTCATGAAGAGGAAAAACAGCACAAAAGTCACATGATGGCAACGTGACGTCCATGGTGTAGAAGATTTTATGTATACTTCATCTTTTATCATTTTATCTAGGGTTAAGTCTTTCTTACTTTAATCTTTCAAAAGCCACTCTCAGCATTTTAGTAACCTAGAAATATCTTACTTAAACAGTTAAATAATTCTGCAATTTTATTTCATTTAAGTATTATTTTTCATTTCATTTTTCATTTCATTTCATTTTCATTTTATTTGATTTATATACCGCCCTACTCCCGAAGGACTCAGGGCGGTGAACAGCCACAGATAAAGCACATAAATACAAAATTTAAAAGCAAAGTAAAACCGAATTAAACAATTTGGCCCAAGACAGATTTAAAACACCCCAATAATTTAAAACAGATTAAAATTTACATTTTAAAAAGGGAAAAAGGGAAAAGATTAGGCCAGGCCAGCCTGATGGAATAAAAAGACCTTAATTTGGTAGCCATTATACATCCTCTTTTGCATTATATTATTTTATTTTCCTCCGAAAGACACCCATTTTAGCAGAAATTTTTAAAAACTTTGATCGTAGGCGCCATCTGGAGACAGTTCTTGTAGCTATCTTTCTTAGCCCTGATACTGCATAGTAGAAAGAAACTTTATGAATGGCATTTATGTTGTTCCAGATGGGCAAATGCAAATTAACTGTAACATCTAGTTTGACTTTTCAAGTAAACCTTTATATAAAGGATCAATATTCATATCAAAAAAGATTATGCCCAAGAGAATATAATAAGCCGCAAGGAGCAGGTTGAAAATCCTTAGAATGTATGCCAAGGCCTCTTGTAACTTTGCTCACGCAAGTAGCATTTTTTTCCCCTGTCTATTTTCATTCTGGGCACTCAAGAAATTGGAGCATCTTATATGAAACAGATGATTCACCGAAGTCAATCCATGGATTTTATGTTTATAAGACTTACCTATTATATTTATTTCAAAGATATATGTCTGCCCATCTCGTGTACCATAATCTTGAGTATTTTACAGAACAACAATCAAACTAGAAAACAAAACAAAACCCCTAGAGACAATACCTCTCCTCCCACCTCCATTTATTCACATTCAGCTACACTGGACTTCTGTCTCCCTCTGCTCCAACACTTGCAGGAAGAGCCAGCTCTTCAAGAGCTTCTAGAAAACCAGAAAGGTATGGGCCTGCTGGATCTCAGGGGGAAAGTATTCCATAGGACAAGACCTGCCATGGAAAAGGTGCTTAAGTCCTTTAAAGGAAGGGCCCTGGAGTGCCTCCACCCTACCTAGTGGAACAAGTAGATACCCTCCAGATGAGGCATTTCACAAATAAGATGGTCCTTTGCCATTCAGGGCTTTAAAGGGGATACAGGAATTACATCC
The DNA here is from genome assembly GCF_059756535.1 of Pantherophis guttatus. Lineage (NCBI taxonomy): Eukaryota > Metazoa > Chordata > Lepidosauria > Squamata > Colubridae > Pantherophis > Pantherophis guttatus. Next base: position 229,673,479 of record NC_142063.1, on the reverse strand, counting down.
TGAAAGAGACTGGCAGCCAGGGCAGCTCACACAGCGGTAGTGGTACTATGAGCAAATCATGGAATGCTCTGAACTGCACATTCTGGATAAGTTGCAATTTCTGGATGGCCTTGAAGGGCATAGGACATGTTGCAGGAAGTGACCAGAGCATGAGCAACCATGACCAAGATCTTTCAAATCAAGAATAGGAGCAACCGCTGTACAAGATAAATCTATGTGAAGGCTACCTTCAGCATAGTTATTTCTTCCTTGAGCAGAAACTGTGAATCCAGGAGAACCGCTAAATTTCACACCAGCTCTATCTGAAATAGTGGTATTTGTCATAGAGGTAACACTTCACCAGAATCAATGGGACCAAAAACCCAGTGCTACTCTGTCTTGTTAGGGTTAAGTCAAGAGTTGGTTCCTCTCCATCCAGGGTCCTAGAGCCCTCAGGCACTGGGCCAACACTAGGCAGCATATGTACATATATATTTGTTTTACTCACAACAGCAATGTGGAGTTGTGATGGTTGTTTCTTTGGGGGGAGGGAGGTTGTCCATCACATCTGGTGTGAAATCTTGTGGGTACTGTATAAATACCACCATACTACGGTACTGCTTTATAGACTTTGTCATCTCCTTGTTGTTCATCCTGTCTTACCATCTAAAACCTATCATCTGTTAACACACTGCAAGACAAGAATATTTACCTTCTTTGTTAATTATATATATAAAACCACAGTTGCAATGCTCTTTGGAATTTTATGAAATATTCTATCAAGAGAAGTTGCCTTGTATTTTACCAACCATCAAACCTATTTTTGGCTCAACATTCCAGATGGTTTCCTAAGAGCACTTGGGGATTTCTTAGCTATAGATGGGCAGGAATGCAGAATGCCTGGTTGTTCTCTGGCATTCATGGATGCCTGGAGTACTAGATGAGATTGCCCTCAAGCAGCATCTTCAGGACTGGTGCTCCTTGGGTTTCTGAAGAGCTCCAGGGAATAAATGATTTCAGGTGTGCCAAGAACAACAGTGACAAAAACAGAATGAATGAAATTGATTGTGGTTATTGTCAGCCCTACAAAATACACCAGATTAAGACACAGATACCATGTAGGCAGTGGTGGGATTCAAGTAATTTAACAACTGGTTCTCTGCCCTAATGATTTCTTCCAACATCCAGTTTGCCAAACTGCTCAGAAAGTTAACAACCGATTCTCCCAAAGTGGTGCGAACTGGCTGAATCCCACCACTGTATGTAGGTCGAAAACTACTTCTATCAGAATGGCTGCAGTAAGACTCTTGTAAGTAAGAAGGTGCTTCCCCTCCTACTTCTTTATGTGAATTGGGGGCATCTGTCAGGTGTTTTTATAAATTTCTATTCTCATATGGAGTTAAGTCATATTTATCTCTTCATTGTCTTGGCAACAATCTTCCTTCTCTCTGTCAAGGCCATTCTCTATATTCTCTACGGGTATAGTTCAGGATTATTCCATCATGGTAAAATTGGCAACACATGCTTATTTCTTCCTCTTACGGTATTACATATGCAGAGCTGCATCCAGCAGCTTCTTTAATGTTACCTACTTTTGGGTATGATAAATTGCCAGGGCTGCTGGGTCATTTTTGTTAAAATTCTTTAGATATAATTGTGCACACTTGCTCAGTTAGGTCCTCTGGGGTAAGATCTTGCAATATCATCAGGGAATTGTTTCTAATTAATACAGGACATCATTTGTTGCCTTTTGGGGAACAATTTTGAAAAAATGGAGAATATTTGTTGATGTTTGGGAGTTGGCATCTTCCTTCATATTTTTGCATACCTACATGAAATCAGTCAGAGATGTGCTTATCATCAGTATGCTGATGTTGCTCAATTGAACATTACCATCCCGTCAGGCCAGGGATGCTGCCGGGCCTTGACCTAGTACCTAAGTTAAGGACAATGAGTTAAAACAAATTCAAATTAAATTTCTACAGGATGGAGTTTCTATTGTGGGTGATTTAGCTGGTCTAATTCCAATCTCAAAGTTGGCTTCAAATGGTAAGAGGATGTCCCTGGCCTTGAGGTTCTCCTGGATTCATAACTACTGCTTGATTAGGTGGGGCACCAGTTGCAGACCTTTCTGATTCAGGACACTTTTGCTATGGTGACTCATGCACTCATTACCCAGTGTTTAGATTACTCTAACATGCTTAAATTTAGCTGCCCTTGACGAAGACCCAGAAACTGCATCTGTTTCAAAACTGGTAAGAACATCCATACTGCAGCCACTGAACTGATTAGCAATAGGCTTCCTGGTCTAATTTGACCTTTTGGGTTTTAACCTTTAAAGTGTTTACATTTGTAGGATCTTCTCTTCCAACCAGGCTATGTGTTCATTCCAAAATGGGCCTCTCTGGAATCTCCATTAAGGTGAAATGGCTGGAGCCTGGAGATGTATCTTCTTGATGGAAACCTTCCAAGTGTGATATACCTTGTTTCCAACTTTTAACTATTCAGAATTATGTCCTACAGATATCCTTGATTTCATACAGCTTTTGCTCTCAAAATTTTTTGTCTCAAATGTCAAAGGATAAACGCTAGAATTTTCTCAAGACAGAATTCTGTAGGACCTAAGAATTTCAATTTCATATTTCAATCATAATTTTCATGGTTGCAAGTTCTTCACCATCTTTAACCTCGTGAGCAGTCAAGGAATAGCATTACCAACTATGAGCTTTCTACCAGATTCAAGTCAACAACATATTTTCTGGACAGAGAGCTTTAGAGCTTGTATCCCCCAAAATATAATCTGTAAAAAGATGAAACTGAGCAGACAGCTTCAGTTCAATCTCACCTCTGCTATGAACTTCAGCCTCAACTTCTCTTTCAGGAGAATGTTGGTCTACTTTGCAGGATTGTTTTAAGAAATAGAATAGCATATTATATGTAATATATTGAATATTTAAACACTTCCCAGAAGGGTAATTGTGTTCATCTGTTATGGCAAAAATGAAAGAGTCTCTTTGGCATCTTAATAGCTAACAATATCAGGGATAGATTTTCAGATAATGTAGTCCATTTTAGCAGACACACAGTTGGCTGGTCCAGGAAATGTGGAAGCCATGTCAGAGTGCAAACTGACAGCTTTATTCATGCATTATGGGATCTTGGCACCATAAAATCTGAGAACTCCTATTTGGACTTCAAGTATACCCCTAAGTATACAGTCTTCAAAATACTCCATGAATTATTTAAAAAAAGAACTATCACAAACTTATGAACAGTAAAACCTCACCATATAATAACTCATAGGAGTTATTTCAAATCTAGTGTATTTTAAAATGATTGATCCTGCTTTGTATAATGTAGTAAAATCAATATCGTCTCCTTAATGGAACGATTCTCAAGACTGTTTTTAGCAAATTATAAATGAACAGACTAAATAATAGGATTTCAAAAATTAGATTTCCATATGTATGTATTTCAGACATTGGAAGATTAATAATGCAAGTTGTTTGCAATGTTATATTTCTAGAAAAGTGTTTATTTAATACTTTGTTCTAATCTCAAAACTAACACCCCCCAGTATAAAAAACAAATATGTAAGCCCATTAAAAGGTTTTAAAATGCTTGACAGACTTGTTACTGTGAGTGGTGTCACATGCTGTTCAATTGTAGCCCCTTGTACCAGGGACGCACTCTCTCCCCTTATTTCTTTTCTTTTTGCTTTACAAAAAGGAAAGCCAGAGAGCTCACGTATGACAACTGTACCTAACATATAATTTTATTTCTGTTTATCTTCAACGCTGTGTTATAATGTGTTCTTGACTTAGGACCACAACAGGGAGCAGAATTTCTGTCACTAAGAAATGTGGTCATTAAGCAAGTCTTCGTGTGACCATTAAGCAGGTCTTCATGTGATTTTTACTATGCTCATTAAGTGACTCTGGCATCCGCATTGACTTTGCTTGTCAGAAGCCAGATGGGAAAGTCACAAATTGTGATCACATGACCATAGATTGTAAATGCGAGCAGGTTGCTAAGTCTATAAATCATTATCATGTGATTGTGGGGGTAGTACGATATTCATAACTTCAAGGACAGCTCATAAGTGATTTTTTTTCAGTGCCATCGTAACTTTGAATCATCATTATGCAGATGGTCATAAATTGAGGACTATCTGTATATAGAATAAAGGAAAACATGTAGCTGTGATTATACAGAATAAACCATGTAAATTGCTATGTAAGTTTTAACTAACAAAGCATTTTTGTGGAGCTTTTTTCTTAGTTTTGTATTCTAATCCCTGATAACTAAAACCTCATGCATCACAGTTCCAACCTTCAAGTATTTGTTCTGATTTCAGCATGATAAGTGCCTGGTTCTGATAAGGATATGATTTATATTAAACCTTCAAAGAGTCACACAGCAATAGGCATTTGGGAAGACAACGACCAAAGCACACAAATGATACCAATTTTTCTACTTATAGTTTGCAAATACCAAAATAAAGTCAATACCGTAATAAGTTATTGGAAGAAATCATCAATCTTAAAGTATCACGTTACTGCCAGTTCTTCTTGGTGGGAACAAATGGTCCATTGTCTTCAAAAAATTGCCAGCACCTAATGCTTCAAAAAGGGGGTAAACAATCCAATGCCTCATCACTAGAATTTGCACAGACACCTAACATGGTGTCTACTAGGTACCCCAATAACAATATTTAGGAGGGAAGAAATCCAAAACTGGTGATATAAAAACAAGCCCCATAAATATTCAGTGGCATGTCAGGTTGGGTGGATGAGACACAGAAAAAAAGTCAGTGAAAATTTCACATATTGAGACACAATACACAGGCTCAACAATCTGCAGAGGGGATCAGAGTCGGTAGAAAAGGAAAGCCAAGCTTTCTATCACTTTGTTTTAAGACCTTTTTCTTGAAAATTTAAGAAGACTTCAGCTGGGGATTGTGAAATTATAATTCTGAACAGTCCACTAATTTAAGATGTTCCTAACTTTATTTGAATGTGCCTTCTGAATATTCTCTTTGATTACCACAGGCTTAGTCGTATGACTCACGAGGCCAAATGTACAAATTATTACAGTTTGCCAGGTTCTCGAGAATCCTCATTTCTGCAACCCTAGATAAGAAGCAAAGCACAAGACTAGTCCTGATGGATCACGCTATCTGGTTGTAACCTGCTGGGTGTCATGTAATATGTGCTGGTGATCTAATTAAGCACCCGCTTAATGTTTAGTTCAGAATGATAAAGACCATTAAATGTCCCAGATAAGCTCTCTCATAATTGCACACAGTGAAGTATTCCTCAGGATAATTTTGTTAAACAGTGGTTTTATTATTTTAAAACATTTCGGTAATAAAATTGGATTATTTTAGGTATTCTAATTTACAAGTGCAGCTTTATATCTGTTTACTGATATAAAAGCCACATGATTGCTTCATATATTTACATGATCCATATTCACATCGTTTTCTATCATTTTGTTCTTTTCCTTTTCCAAACTATTCCTCAGTTTACACGGGCTCAGATTCTGTTACATGACAAACAATCTGATTTTCTTTATTTCGGAGAGATACAACTCTTAAATTGGAGCTTTTAAAAGTAGTGCCCTTCCATGTCTTATTTGCAGCAAAATCCTACACACATTTTACTCTAAGAAAATTACATTGTGTCTACTTAACCTTTCCACATAGAAAATCCATTTTGAATTGCATGCTAATGTCTATTTTACTTTTTTAATGTATTTATTAGAGATGACAACAGCTGGGGGCCAAAAATTACTCCTGTCAAATCAGAAACCTGGATTCATCTGGTAGTATTTTTACTTCCTTAAAAAAAAAAAAAGCAGACATCAATGTCATATCATAAACAGCTTGTGAAACATCTCAGATAGATGGGTCTGGATTGCAATTCAGTTCTTGTTTGCGTACTTTTTAAGCCATAATTGTTTGTTTGTTTGGTTTAGCTTGGCTCTGCAAGTTGGGCAAAGCCAACCAACTGCAATTTTAATAGATAATGGTTAAGCTCACAAAGCTTAATTTGATGCATGCCTCCAGGCACAGAGTGGCTGATGTCCAAGGCATACAAATAATCCTTAAGGGCACTTGTGTTGAGTCATCAGCACCACAATGTTAGTGTTTATAATTATATATTATTTTGTTATTTTTCTAACTTGCATTATACCACTAAGAGAAATCTCAGGCTCGATTGCCCAAGACCTCACACCATGTGGTCCTGTCCACCATTAAATCATCTTTCCAAACAGCTTCCATGCTTCCAGAGTCTTTCGCCCCACTTGGAATTGAACCAGATTCCAACATTTCCATTCAATTTCTTCTAGCAATTCTAGTAAGCAACCATAGTTAGAAATAGCCCAGAACTGACCAGATCATAAATGAAACTTCTAGGACAGTATTATGCTGTCCTAAGGTGAATATCTGAAGCTCTCCATGCCAGCAAAGGTGCCAGAGTTGATTCATACTGATCTGATAAACCTCTGTAGAATTGCTTTCAATTTACAAGGCCCAAGGATATGGGTAGTATGTTTGAAATTGTGAACCCAAAGTAGGATGAAATGTCCATATGTCAGCCATGTCACCCACTTCACCCTTTGCCATCCACACCATCTACTATACGACTGTTCCTGACCTGTCAGTGAACCCACTTATAAACACCACTTAAGTGTTTCCACCTATATTGACACATAGGCTGAAACTGACAAAGCATGCCTCAGCAAACATCAGTAAACTTAAACCATAACTAAAGAAAATCCCCCTCAAGACATGAAAATTTCTTACATATACAAAATGACCCTTCAATACCAGATCCATCACCCAAAATTCAATATTTAGGCAGACAAAATAAAACAAGACTATCGTACCCCTGCAGGGTGAGAAAACTGTATTTCTTCACCACTGAATCCAGTGTGCCCCTGAAGGACAATACAGGCACACCAGTGGTGGGTTGCTACCGATTCGGTAGCGACAGCGGTGGGAGGTTCCACCCACTGGCCTGGATGTCTCTCTGTGTTGTGGCCCGTCAGTGGCCTGCGCGGATCGTGCCTGATCCCGACGAGGAGGAGCCTGGTGTCGTGTCGGGCCTGCAGCCGGCACAGACGGTGCTCGCGTCGGACAGCGAGGAGGCTGAAGAGGATGTGGTGCCAGAGGCAGAGACTCAGCCAGGGCCTTCAGAACCTCCAGAGGCTCCTTCAAGTGGAGAGAGCAAAGTGGAGAAGCCTCTTCTCAATGCTCGAGCATGCAGGGCTGCCAAAAGGCAGGAGTGGCTACTCAGGAGGAGGAGGTTGAGGATAATTGGCTTCTCTCTTAGCCTATTTAAGTCACATGCTATTAGTAAGTTTCTTGCTGGAAACAACTTGTAATTAACATCAGAGCATTTTTGCATCAGAGCATTCTTATCGTATCTTGTTTTCTGGGCTGGTTGCCAACCTTTGCTGGACTCTGGTTTTATTCTTGCTACTTAATAAATTTGATAAGGACCGTTGGTGTGTATCAATATCATCGGGAATCTGGAGCTGGGGCAGAACACTGTGCATGCGCAGAAGCGAATCACAAGCGAACCGGTAGCGACCAAAATTGAAATCCACTACCGAGGCACACCCACATGTTTTTTAAACAGAGGAAACGCTTTCCTATAAATATTGCTGACCTGCCTTTCAAATTTTGTAGCTACCTTCAATTGCTGAGCTGCATGTTGCATGTTGAATAAACCTATCCTTCTCTTCAAGCAGTTGTTCTGTGTGCCCATTCAATGACCCGGCTCAGAACGGATAAAGAATTTTCTTCTGACTCCTTCACAGTTTCTTATACAATGTGTAAGTGTTGAATGACCTGATACATCCGTTCTTTGAAAACTAAACTGTCAGTTATCTTACTTAGGAAATGTTTTCCAATACCTTGGTCTACAGAATCTACTCCCAAGGATTTGCCTGATAAATGCACAGCATTTTAAAAGAAATTTGGACACGTATATTTTGAAGGTTTCTTTAGGCATGATTTCCTAAATTATTTTTTACATTATCGTTTTTTCCGTGATATTTCCCCAGATATTCAAGCAACTGCAGCGTGACAAGACAGCAGAGCATGTTTTTAGTTTTAATCTGAAATTCTTGAACATCAACAAGGCTGAAAGAACTAAAGTACCAGTTAACTAGTCAGGCCTGTTTGCCATATTCAGATCATCTCTAAGCTGTAGTAATAAGCAAATGAAAACCACAGGACACATATTAGTGAGCAGAATGACAGATGGACGAGCAGTTCTAAATGCTCCCACCTACTGTGCGAGTAGATGAAAACAAAGAGAAGCTCACTCATGGAAAATAACTTACAAGAGGCAAGGAAATGTGAAAAGGGAAACAAGGAGTGTGGTCATTAGTACTGAAAGATACACCCCATAGTAATTATGCATAAAACCTGCATTAAAGTTGAAACATGCTTAAGAATGATCTGAAAAAATTAGCAAGAGTTGGAGGGAGGTTTAGACCTTGGGTTTGATTTAAGAATTCCAAATCTAGATTATTGCTACGGTATGACTGTAATGTCTAAAGACCACTAGAAATGAAGATCCAATTAAATCTCTAGAAATGCTGTTCTATTTTCAAAACTTCTTTCCCATCAAAAGATTTTAATATTCAAATGAAATCTATCCTTCTGTTTTATTTAAAGTCTAAGCTGGTCTCTCAGTAACAGCAGGGCCTTTGCATTTCATAGCCAAGAATGCTCCCTTCCCTTATTTTCGTAGACCAAATTACTTAATTCCCTTTCTTCTCAATAGTACCTGATCATATCTATCATCATCCCTTGAACCAATTATCTGCCTCCTAGTATTCCAGATGAAGTCTGACACAAGCAAAATAAAGAATAAAGGTGCTTATTCACAGCAGAGTTCTAACCAAGGGTGGGATTCAAAAATTGTAGCAACCAGTTCTTTGCCTAGTTGCTGGGTGGACGTGGCCATAGCTGGCGTGGCCTACTTAGCCTCCTGCACCATGGCAGAGGGGGCGTTTTCACCCTTCCCAGGCTCCTGAAGCTTTTCTTGAGCATCCAGGAAGGCGAAAACGGCCTCCCCCGGGCTCAGGAGGCCCTCTGGAGGCCGAAATGGGCCCGTTTCCGGATTTATGGCTTCCAGTAGGCCTGTTTTTCACTCTCCCAGAGTCTCTGCATGGTGCTGCACTTACTTGGCATCCAAAATGGGCCACGTGGAAACTCCTGGGAGGGGAGGGGTGGGCGGGGCAGAGCCAGCCAGTCCTTGCAACTATAAGTTCGGTGAACCAGATGTAAAATTAGCATCTGGTTCACCTGAACTGGGCCAAACCGGCTGAATCCCACCCTGTTCTAACCAAAATTCCAGCAGATATTGTTTTCTTTATAGACAACATACCATACAGCAATTTATGACAGTTGCAGTGTCCCAGGGTCACGTGGTACTTTTTGTGACTTCTGACAAGCGAAGTCAATAGAGAAACCTGATTCACTTAACAATCGTGTTACTAACTTAACCACTGAAGCAGGGGTGAAATCCAGCAGGTTCTGGAGAACCGGTAGCGGAACTTTTGAGCAATTTGGAGAACCAGTAGCAGAAATTTTGAGTAGTTCCAAGAACCGGCAAATATCACCTCTGGCTGGCCCCAGAGTGGGGTGGGAATGGAGATTTTGCAATATCCTTCCCCCAGGAGTGGGGTGGGAATGGAGATTTTGCAGGATCCTTCCCCTGGAATGGGGTGGGAATGGGAATTTTGCAGTATTCTTCCCTTGGAGTGGGATGGGAATGGAGATTTTGCAGTATCTTTCCCCTGCCACGCCCACCAAGCCACACCATGCCCACCAAACCACGCCCACAGAACCAGTAGTAAAAAAATTTGGATTTCACCACTGCAGTGAAGTGATTCATTTAACAACTCTGTCAAGAAAAGTCTAAAAGGGGGCAAAATTCACTTAACAGCTGTCTCACTTAACAATTTTGGACTCAATTGTGATTATAAGTCGAGGACTATCTATACCTGCACATTCTAATGTATGGGACAATTTCAGGAAAGCAATTGGCAGAATCCTAGTAATTCTACCCTCTCCCATCGATGTCATTTATTGGCAAGAAAATGAGCCATCAACTGCACTCCCCAAATCACTGCTCCTGCCAGCCTCATGTCTTGCTAGAAAGTCTGCTAAACCCTCTCTAGAATTTTTTTAATCCTTATTCTGATGTTCTGCTCACTCACATGCACACTTAGTAGTTTTATTAGTATTCCCTGGCACTTCCCTTCACCAAGCAATCAGAATTGTCCCAACAGAATCCAGCTATATAAACAAACCAGCACTAGTCTGCAGAGCAATGGCCCAATGAGTCCACAAAGCACAGGAAAGTTCCCAAACAAGATAAGTCCATCAGGCAAAATAAGTCAACAGTTGTTGTGGTCTGCCAGCAGCCTGCAGAGCTGGCAGCAGAGTTGGACAGTGAGGAGTCTGGGGAGGACCATGAGCCAGTCCTGGAGTCTGGGGAAGGCTCGGACAAGGGCTCTGAGTCGGAGGCAGAAAAAGGGCATCTGGGAGGTATGTGCTGCCTCCGGAGCCTCCAGAGTCGGACCTCAGCAAGGCAGAGGAACAGGGTGAGCCTGTTCCCAGTGCGTGCATATGCAGAGCTGCCAAAAAGCAAGAACAGCTAAAACAAAAGGGATGACTTGGGAGTAGGGCTGGGAGATGACTGGCCCCTCCCATAAGACTTAAAACAGGAGCAAAGGCACGTAGGCCTTTGCAGGAAGCAATGTTTGTTCATTCGGTTCAACTTAAAGCCTGAAGCTCTGTTTGATTCTGGACTCCATGTGGCTTTGCCAATTAGGTCTTTGGCAGCATGTCAAGGGAGATTATCCCAAAGGACTTCTCCTGAAGGACTCTTTGCAACTAATTGGGATTCATCTGTGAATAAACAGAATTCACAGCTGTTGCAATAAAAGAGGTTTTTGGGACTACTCTTGTGTTTTAATGACTCAGAAAGTCTAGGTCAGAACAAAAATACATGAGGATTCACAAGGCAAGCAGAATCTAAAGTCCATGAGGCACAATCCAAGTCAAGGCACGGTGTCAGTCTGAAAGCAAAGCAGGAATCATGATGACCAGGAAACATGCATCTAGGAAACAAACACGTTGTTCCCAGCGTTGTCTCCATCTGTCTGCTGTGCTAAATATCCAGCTCCCCGTGCAGTCCATCAAGAGGGACGAGGCTGCCGCCTCGTGAGTATTCGGACCAACATTCACTTTTCCTGCCTCTTCTCCACGCTACGTGTTTTCAGATCAGGCAAAGAAGGCAGTCTCTCTTCCTCATCACTGACAGGCTGCAGCTGTGTGCCTTCCCCACATGAAGCCTCAGGGCTGACTTCCTGCAGCTGTGCCTCAGCCAAATCACTCTCAGATCTGCGCACTTTCCACCGTGCCTTAAAGATGTTTTTGTTTCATCAAGCAGGGCTGACCTGACCATATTTTTTAAGTTGCTTTAATTTTAAATTGCTAAATTATGGGTTTTTAATATGGGGGTGTTTTAACTGTGAGCCAAATTAATTTAATTGGTTTTTTAATATTGTTTTAATTTTTGTATTTTCTGTATTTTATCTGCTGGCTGTTCACCGCCCTGAGTCCTTCGGGAGAAGGGCGGTATACTAACTAACTAACTAACTAACTAACTAACTAACTAACTAACTAACTAACTAAATAAATAAATAAATAAATAAATAAATAATAACCAGCTGCTCATCCAGTTGCTCTCCCATCAACTGTTCCACCTTGCTTGGTTGGACTTGGAGCCATCAGCTGTCTCCCGTTCTGACATGCCCAGGACCAGCTCATCCTCCTCTGAACTAGCATCTGGAGAGGCATCCTGGGGAAGTGTCCAGAAGAATCAACACACCTATTGTTGTCTTGATTATTACAACAGCCTAAACCATTCTAGTTCACAGGCCATTCATTCTACTAGATGTCCCTTTTCTGCAAGGGCAAAGCAGTAACAGCAATACGTAATTTTTTGCTTTTATCACATAGATTTCCATGATTGAGAAAAACACATAATAACACAAGCAATCTGGAGTGTTTCTCAAGGAAGCTGATACTGTGCAAAGGAGCTGCTGGATGCATTACAATTTAAAAAAAAAAAAAAAAAGTAGGGGAAGACTTCCAAACAACCATTATCTTTCATCTATGTTTTCTCACTACTTTGTCGATCTATTTTTCCTTTCTCATTAGAAATCAGTCAGAAAGAGAAAATGGGGGATACTGAAATATTTTAGAATGCCTTTGGCTACCAAACACTGGGGAATGTCCCTCCTGAAGAACCCGTACCTCCTGGGAATTTGATTCACTTACCAAGGTATAGGGAGAACCTCTGAATTAACTCCTTCCAAAGGTTTTTGTACCCAGGGATGCTTGGAAATTCAAACATTGAAATCTAAGGGAAGACTCAGACCCACTTTCTACTTTTCGCTTTCTCTTACACTTCTTCGATCTGAGATCAATAAAATACTTTAAAGCAGGGGTGAAATGCTACCAGTTCACTCCAGTTCGGGCAAACCGGTAGTGATAAAAACTAGCGGTTTGAGTGAACCGGTGGTAAAAAAAATGCTTTAAAAAGTTTTTTAAAAAAAGATTCCGAGGATCGCACAGCACAGCTGATTGTCAATTAGCTGTGCCGACCGATCGTTGGAACCTCTTTTTTTTACTTTTTTAAAGCATTTTTTAACTACTAGTTCCAGCGAATAGGTAGTAAAAAGATGCTTTTAAAAAGTTTTTTAAAAAGGTTCCGACGATCGCACAGCACAGGTATCACCCGATCGCCCGAACCGGTAGTAAAAAAATGCTTTAAAAAAGAAAAAAAAAATTGGCCACGCCCAACCAGTCACATTACCCACCACCACCACCAAGCCACGCCCACAGAACCAGTAGCAACAAATTTTACATTTCACCACTGCTTTAAAGGCACAGTGAGTCAGGGATAAATTCATTCCTATGGATAATACTAGTATGTGGATATAGGAAACATATTTTTGGAAGAATTCATGTTTAGTCTTGTTTTTCTGATTTTGCCTGTATATTAATCTTGGGCTACACTAATTAATTGAAGCCTTCGTCTTTCTTCCATTTCCTGCTGAAGCTCCTTTTATTTTTAAGATCAGTGCAAAGAGGACTTTGAAGCCATGCCAAAACTCAACAGAACGGCTTCCCACTTCCCTAGGTGCTCAGCACATGCATTATAATTCTAATTCCAACAATGGTCTCTTCCTATTTCTTTTTGTTTTCCATATAGCTTTCCTTGAGAATAATGACAAGACTGCAGCAGACAATGTTCTAAAATATTGGGGGGGTTTTCCCTTCTTTCCTTCGTTTAGGGAAATTTTTTTTTATCATTTTAAACATTTCCTCAACATGCCTTCTATCATCCAATCAAATAAACTGAATGAATAATTAATAATTTTCACCAACTGTTTGGGGAACAAATTTTAAAGTTTAACATAACATAACATTATGTTAAAATAACATATGTAGACACACATATGTAATCTTGTTAAATACCAAGAACTTTGTCTCATCTATGATTTGGCATGCTCTCCCATAAATCATCAGAATAACTATAGATGGTCCATTTTTTACTTGTAAGATGTGGATTCCAGCAAAGGTATCACAGAATGCTCTCTTGCAGCAAATTAATATTATAGATATCACCCATATTCTTTCTATTATCTCTCTTTGATTTTGCCCACTTGTGTGCTCTCATTCCAATGCGATATTCTAATTCTAAAAATAAAATGGCTCTGAGAAATCTTCCCCAACACTTCTCTTCAGGGGGCTCTACAATCTCCAGAATTCATAGTTAATAATGAGATCTGTCATCTAGAAAGGATAGGTTAGTCATTTGCAAAAAAGGCACAGGGTTTCTTATACCTTCCTTTCCTCTTGCATGTCTTTGTTTAAAAAAAATCATCACACTTCTTCACTATTCAAAAAAAATGTTCTAGCAGGTTCTAATGGTTTATAAGCATGTGTCTATGCAAAGGGGCTGGGTTTTATTTCCAGCTTTTGCTGTTTTTCTTGTCCCCAAACTTCACTGACAAAGGCCATTCAGCCTGTACGACAATACTGTGTTACCAATCTTAATGTAACTGAATTAGAAAATTGCTTTCATGGTCACGGATTTATCTCTATTAAAAAATATTATGGCCAAGATCTTCCCAAACACCAATTTTGATATCTGGCTCTGCCTCAGAAACCAAGATACATATTTGAGAACCTGCCTTTTGTTCTGCCTTCTTTTATTGTTGCCACTATGCCATTGTTCAGTGTAAGAAGGATGCCTATTATATTTTATGACTCCCATGTGTGTGTAATATACATTTTATTTCAAATATTATTAATTCAATAGCATGCGCCACACACCCATAATTAATATAGGTCTCCTCAAAATCTAATATATAAATTCAGTTCAGCTAGTCATTTTGCATTATATATTTTGAGGTTTGCTCTTCTATTAACATTTTACCAACTTTTTCCTGTGTTCTGGAATTCTCCTCCTTATCCCAAGAGCTACCAAATTATTGGTCTGCTTTATTCCTAGCTGACCAGCACAAAAACAAGACAGAGATCACATAGAAATCTGCCTTGCTTCTTGCCATACATAGGTGGAAATTCAACAGATGAAGTACTACCACATAATCATTTCTCTGTGCTGGGGAAAAATGAGAAAGTGATTTGTAGACGGTCCTGAAGATGAGGGGGAAACCTTGTTTTTCTAAAACATGATAAAACACGTCTATTTCTATATTTGCAGCAATCACGCAGCAACACCTCCTTCACATCACTTCACTGGCCAATCTGCTAATTTTTTCAGTAATTATTCTAAAATTGTACAATTGTATTGAATTTGCAAATTTAGAACATCATGTTGGAAGGACACATGCATCTGTTTTATAGCAAATTAAATGCATTTTATGTGCATTTTATTTTAGAATGTATGCTGTAAATCAAGTTTCCCATCTGACAATATTTTATTTTTGTCAAATAAATTATTCAGACTTTTACTTTCTTCTCTTATCCAGTTTTTACTGGATATACCGGAGATGCGGCCACTTAAAATAAAAAATGTTGAAGTTTAAAAGGTGGTGCTTTGTTTATTAATTCTTTCATTAAAGACTGAAACAGAAAAAATTAGACACTTGAGTGGGGATTGAAGAGAAACTCTTAGGAAATTATTTTGGATATTCTGCAAACACTTCACAACTTAGAATAAAGTGCTTGGTATTCTTCTGGAGAACCCTGAACCATGTGGCTTTATCTAAGCTCCTCATTTTCTCCTCTAATTTGGGTCAACCCACATAAATAAAGAAACTAAGCAGAGTGGAAGCAATAGTTCTGTTCTGCAACTGCTTTGTTTTCCCAAAAGATAGTACAAGCAACAAGAATGCCAATGCGCATCAGCATGGCCAAGGGTTCAGGACATGTCTCTTGAAATCCTGATCTAGCCAGGGATCCTGTGATGCCAACCTGGCACTAGCCTTAATATTATGGTGTTTGTCCAAAGATGGAACCCTCCCAATTTTACAGGATATAGAACATATGGAGATATTTGGCTGAAAAGTGAGATCTGGCAATTAACTTCCCTGGCAGTCCCTCTTCCCTGCCTTGTACTTCCAAGAACAGTTCTGTTCATGGAAGAGAAACTACCCCTTCCTCTCTATCAAAGGGAATTTGATATCGAAAGAAAGGGCAAGTTTCCCTTTTGAATATTGAGATTTCAAAGGAAAAAGAAGCTATTCTTCGTATTCTCGTACAGGGCGAGGAAAGGGGCTTTTGTAGTTCTCTTACAAAGTCCTATAGGAGTGATAGTAGTAGCAAAAAGCAGCAACAGAGAGATACTGTCAATACTGTTATTTTGCAGTGGACAAAAAATACATGTCTTTTTTTTTTAAAAAAAAGTTTTTTTTTATTTTTTAGACAAACACACTTACAAACATACAATTTATTTTCTTTCAACAGAGTATTTGGCCGGTTCACAAATTTAAACAATGTTTAGTCACTTCAATTATATTTCATCTATTTTTTTAAAAGACCATTTCAATTAAGTTTACAATTTATATATTACCTTTTTGCCGTATTCATTTCTCATCTATTTTTTAAGAACCAATATTACCCTTCATTCTTATCTCCAATCTTAATCTTAATCAAATTCAGTTTTTCCCTTCTATTCTATATTTTGCCCCTTCCCATTGTCATCTATTTGTATATCTATCCTCACCTTAATTATGTAATGTTACAATAGTTTAATTCTTATAATAAAAATAAGTCCGCTTATTTTATATCATGAAAATACAAATCCAAAATTTTAGTATATTCCAATTATTTCCAGGCAATCCAATTCCTTACAAATCCATTAATTATAGCCATTTCTACTTTCAACATAATGTACAATTGGATGTATTTCAGTTATTACAATTAATCATTTCTACTTTCTTCACATTATAAAATTAAAGAATTAAAAATATTTCAACCATTACAATTTCCCTAATTAACTTAAAAATATTCCCCATTTCAATTGTTACAATTTAAACTTATTCATATTTCTTAAAAGAAAATACATCTGTTATCTGTTTTGGAGCATGACCCTCTTTCCAGGGGATTCCTGCAGGAGGCAGTAACAAGGGAGAGGGGGCTCCAGTATTTCCTGCAGAAGTCTAGCAGTAGGGCTTCTCTTCTGCAAACTTCAGGGTGCCGCAGTATTAAAACCCTGACCTGATATCCAGAAAACCCATTCCAATACTTCAGATGCCTCACTAACTCAAAGCCACCAGAAACACAGTGTTAATACAATAAAAATAATGTAATATGCCCAGGATACTCTCAAAATTGGCTGTAAAGCATAGCAAATCTACAGCCAAGTGTTTGATTACCAGGGCTGTGGAGTCGGGAGATAAATGTTCCGACTCCGACTCCTCAGTTTTTAGTACTTCCGACTCCGACTCTGACTCCAGGTACCCAAAATTTCCTCCGACTCCGACTCCTCGACTACGACCCCACAGCACTGTTGATTACAGTCACTCTTTACAGTGCAGGGGGAGCAGAGGTGGTATTCAGCAGGTTCTGACCAGTTCTGGAAAACCGGTAGCGGAAATTTTGAGTAGTTCGGAGAACTGGTAAATACCACCTCTGACTGACCCCACCCCCATCTATTCTCTGCCTCCCAGTCCCAGCTGATTGGGAAGAAATGGGGATTTTGCAGTAACCTTCCCCCAAAGTGAGGAGGGAATGGAATGCCATGCCCACCAAGCCACACCCACAGAAATGGTAGTAAAAAATTTTGAATCCCACCATGGGGGCGGGGGGGAGGATCCCGTGAGGCCAACAGATACAATCCAGCTCATCCCACATATGGAATTGAAAGCATATACTTTGCAAGAAAGAAGTATAGATGTGACATCATGCCACCCAAATATTATCAATCTTTCCCTGATGTGTTCAAGACCAATTCACACCTTCCTCTGAAGTGGCAATCCTTTACATTTCTTCTCATACAGGCATCACTCAGATGTATTCTCTAAAAAATGGCTCCAATGTATTTAAGCACACTACAAAAGACTGGCGGATTGATACTTTGGATAGAGGGCAATTTCATTTAAAAGCTCTTGAATGCTAAGATGCCTTATTTTCTAGGCATCTGGGTCCAGATTTGAAATCAAATCCAGTTCTTTAAACTCAAGGACAATCTTTACAAAACAGTCTGATAGAACATGAAGATTCCACTCAAAGATAGAACTCAAAGTTTTCAGCATCAAGTACAGGTAGTCCTTGACTTACAAGAGACCGTTTAGTGACCATTCAAAATTACGACGGCACTGAAAAAAGTGACTTATGATCATTTTTCACACTTATGACCGTTACAGCATCCCCATGGTCACGGGATCAAAATTCAGACACTTGACAACTGGCATGTATTTATGAAGGTTGCAGTGTGTCCCAGGGTCTTGTGATCATCTTTTGCAGCCTTCTGACAAGCAAAGTCAATGGGGAAGCCAGATTCACTTAACAAGTTTTTAATTTGTATCTCTATGCTACTAACTAATCTGAATATACCAGCAATAAAAACAAGGTTGAGACTTTTAAATAAAATCTTTTATATTGTGAAAAAGAATTTGCAGAGGACACATTGTGAAGTCTGCATTCATTTCAAATGCAGTTCCATCCTTTCTTCACATAATAATTTATTTCTTCATATCACTGGAGGATTCAAGGAATTGTAATTTAGCTTGACTGAAGTATAATGGCATGACATGTACAGCTAATATATACTGGCACATAGAGCTACTTTATACATTAACTGCATAGATCTACAAGATTGATTTCTAGAGATATATACAGACTTATGCATGAGAATTTTATGCATGAGAGTTTCTTTTCTTTTCTTTTTTTCTTTATTGTTATTTTCTTTATTTTTAACAATTCCCATTTGGAGAAAATGCATCCATTAATCAGAAATGATGACTTGGCTTAACATCAAATACAAAGTCTGCATAAGCAAATTAGCTAAAAATAAACTGATGTCATGCATTATCTATGTAGCCTTCTAATTTGGTGTATTTCTGCATTCCTTCTAACTTCATTGCTGTCCTTCCAATTTTTTGGTCCATACTCCAAAGGCAATTTTTTTTTCAAATTTTTATTTAGTTAAAAAAAGAAAAACAAACAAGTACAAATATAACAATACACAACATACACAACAAATAAACGTAGATCAAGTCTTACGACTTGTATTTTGGATAATCACATCGGTAAACTATATTTCTCTATGTATGTTTCTACACCTTTAGTTATATAACGATATTTTGAATTCCCTTTTTAATTTATTTGTTTTCTTAACTGGTACACTCCAAAGGCAATTTTAAGTGTTCTCTAATAACATAGCTTAATGGAATATTTTTACCAGTAAATATATACCATATTCAAGGTTTTTCTCTCAATTTAAAATATTCATAAAGAGATGAGAATGATGAACATTTAGAGCTTTGTTAAGAGACATCTTTGTTAAAAGTTCCTTTAAAAAGTATACACTTGTCCAGGTAAACCTTGTGTATTTTACAGATAAGCAGAGATTTGAACTCAGGCCTCTTTAGTTCATACTGTATATTCCACCTAACAAACAATACAACCCCTTTCTATAGTTTTAAACTATTAACTCTGCAAGGCTTTTGATTCGTGCTCTATAATTGAAACCGAAAGCAAGAAAAAGCACTTAGTTTTAAATGCACCTCCTTCCACTTTATTTAGTTTCCATGAATCGATTTTTCAATGATCCATTCCCTTCCCACCAGATAATGCAGCATAAAATACATAGTTGCTGCTTATTATATAGGGAGAATTTAATTTTTAAAAATAGCCTAAAACAACTAAAAAAACCTTTATGGTTAAAAGAAAAGCATTTTAACAGTAGCTATAATTAGAATATTAACTGTCCTTAAAATAGTAGCCTTTTCTTAGGCTGAAGACTACTTTCAAAAAAACAAACAGGCATGGGTAAGATAATTGCAATGGACACTAATATGTCTGCCATCATTTACCTCCCTGCCTCATTGAATGCTTCCATGAAGATGCCACAATGTTATATTATGATATCATCACACAAATGGTACAAATTATGTAATTTGTTATCAGTACTAGGGTTACTGACAACTACATCTTTCGGTAGAGACATGTGCTCTACCTAAACTATTAAAAATAAAACTTTAAAATAAAAAGTAATAGGAAGTTAGCTTCCTATTCTACAGCACAATAAAGAGTCCTCTATTAACAACAGCAATTGGGATCAGAACTGCCATTGCTAAGTGAAGCAGTCATAAAGTGAGATGTCACCTGATCATGCCACTTAGTAACACCATTCTGGCAGTCCTGTGGTTGCTATCATTCAGTGAAAACTGTGCCGGTCATTAACCAAGGACTTCACATGACGATGACTTTTGACTTCCTGTTGGCTTCTCCATTGGCTTTTCTTGTGGCAAGCTAGCAGGAAATGTCAGAACTGACAACATGACTGCAGCTTGCTGCAACACACGCAAATTGTGTGATTACGGGGGCACTGCGACAGGCAAACTTCAAAGACCAAATCAAGTTCAAACAAATGCTGAACAAATGAGTATAAGCTGAGGATTACTTTTATTCATTTGTGAAAATGCTTCTGGGTTTTATGTAGGCCCCTATAGGCGTTCTTGGGTTGTTGTTTTTTAAACAAGAACCTGTACATCAGGGGTGTCAAACTCGCATCATCACATTGTCATCACATGACATATCATGGCATTTTCCCTCTCCACTAAAATGGGGGTGGGGGTGGCCAGTGCATGACTCATCTGGCCCGCGGGCCGCACATTTGACACCCCTGCTCTATACAGATAGAGCTTCTTCTGAGATTGGGGCCAGAAAAAAAAGGGAGGGAGTGACTGAAGAAATATCAAGGAGTTATCTTCCGATTAGTCTTGTGACAAAGAGGTGTTTTGTGCTTGGGCATGCCCAGCAAAGCAGGCACTTTGTTAGAACAGCACAACATACTTCCAAGACTCCAACTGTGCCCTCCGTCTTAGAAGGGGTCTCTTCTGACATGTGTCATCTCTCAGAAAAGCCAATTGTGCCAAATGGGCATTCCCTAGAGTATTCCATCCGCTGTGCTGCATGGGGAGTAGCCTCAATTGCCAGATAAAGCAAAACAAAAACCCTTCTCAGTGAGTGGGGAAAAAATTTCTCCCACAATCTTATTTTTATTTTTATTTTATTTGTCAAGAACGTATTAGGTAATATATATAATATAAGCATGAATTGAATACATAAAAAAGATACAAATTGAGGAAACATTAGGACAGGGACAGTAGGCACGCTGGTGCTCTTATGCATGCCCCTTGGAGACTTCTTAGGAATGGGGTGAGGTCAACAGTAGACAATCTTAGGTTAAAATTTTGGGGGTTTTGGGATGAAACCACAAAGTCAGGTAGTGCATTCCAGGCATTGACCACTCTGTTGCTGAAGTCGTATTTTCTGCAATCGAGTTTGGAGCAGTTCACTTTAAGTTTGTATCTATTGTGTGCTCCTGTATTGTTGTGGTTGAAGCTGAAGTAGTCATTGACAGGTAGGAGTTTGTAGCAGATAATTTTATGAGCTATGCTTAGGTCATACCGAAGGCGGCGTAGTTCTAAATTTTCTAAGCACAAAATTTCAAGTTTGGTGGCATAAGGTATTTTGTTGCGAGTGGAGGAGTGGAGGACTCTTCTTGTGAAATATTTCTGGACACATTCA
Source organism: Pantherophis guttatus (assembly GCF_059756535.1). NCBI lineage: Eukaryota > Metazoa > Chordata > Lepidosauria > Squamata > Colubridae > Pantherophis > Pantherophis guttatus. The sequence continues at coordinate 229,652,172 of NC_142063.1, read as the reverse complement.
ATTTTATTAATGTCTGATATGCAGGGCAGGTTCCAGACAGATGAGCTGTATTCGAGAATTGGTCTAGCAAATGTTTTGTATGCTCTGGTTAATAGTGTGATACTACCGGAGAAGCAGCTACGCAAGATTAGGTTTACAACTGTTAATGCTTTTTTGGCAATGTTGTTACAATGGGCTTTGGCACTTAGATCATTAGATATGAGTACTCCAAGGTCCTTGACAGAGTGAGGGTCATCTACAAGGTCGTGTCCACTCAGCTTGTATTTTGTGTTCTGGTTCTTTTTGCCAATGTGTAAAACAGCATTTGTTGGTTGAGATTTGGAGTTGCCATTTAACCATTCCAACACAAAGTCAAGGTCTTTTTAAAGGGTAGCAACATTGTCGGTGGTGTTAAATATTTTTACATCATCGGCAAAGAGAACGTAGTTGCTTATAATATGATCGCAAAGGTCATTTATGTATAGTATGAAGAGTGTTGGTCCTAGAATGCTGCCTTGGGGGACACCGCTATTAACAGATGCAAGATTTCATAGGGGGCTCCCTATTTTGACCACTTGTTGTCTGTTTGACAGGAACGCAGCTATCCAATTATGTAGGGGTCCAGAGATGCCGTAGGATTTTAGTTTCAGAAGTAGTTTGTCATGTACCACTGAATCAAAGGCTTTACAGAAGTCTATGTAAATTGTGTCTACTGCTTTGCCCTGATCGAGATTTGTAGTCCATATGTTTTTGCAGTGTAGAAGTTGTAGATTACAGGATAATTTTTTTCTGAAACCAAATTGTTTATTAGAAAGTAGGTTGTTTGTTTCTAGGTGGAGGGTAATGGAATGGTTAATGATTGATTCCATGACTTTGCAGGTGATGCAGCATAAAGAGATTGATCTGTAATTTTCGACTAGGCTGGGGTCTCCCGTTTTGAAGATAGGGATGACCATGGCTAGTGACCATAGTTTGGATAGGGAGCTGGTCCTGAAGGATTTTTCAAAGATTATGCTTAGGAGTTCTGCTATAGCAGTGGAGAGCTTTTTTAAGAAATATTCACATAGTCCATCAGATCCGATAGATAGAGATGGTTTTAGTCTGGGTAGTGCCTTTTCAACGTTATCTTCTGTGAAATCTATTTGTGCTAGATTGTTGTAGTTATTTGTGGTACGACTAGGGAATGTTGGGCATGAGCCATTGCTGTTTACATTGTTGTCCTAATTTAAATAATAATAAGTTAAATTCATTCAAGTTTCAAAGGCTAAGGAATCTTTTCTAGTGGCAGAAATCACTGTGTGATGGTATAGGCCAGAGTTGTCCAACCTGAGGCAACTTTAAGACTTGTAGACTTCAACTCCCAGAATTCCCTAGCCAGCCAGGTTGGACACCTCTGGCAGAGGCTCTTTCTGACTCCATCTCCTTCTGTTTTTTAATGGACAAAATCTCTGGAGACTTCCCACCACTCTCCTGGTCTGAATTCTCATGAGAGAATTCACAACTCTTGTCTAAAAGGTTGAGGATTAATGAAGAAGGAAAAAAAAACTCTGGCATCTCATCAGACTTAGCGATCTTCTGAGATTTCAGGGCTTTCCCTTTCCCTTTTAATTAATTTTCATTTCATGCTATGCTATGGTGCCATGAGTGCCTTAGCATCTACCCTGCTGAACCTGGATGGCTTAAAAATGCTACAAGATATATCTTTATATATATGATGCTTTTGTCAGTCTTACTCCATGCAATTAATTACATCGCATGTCTATTTATAGGTAGTCCTAGACTTATGACTGGTCTCTTAGCAGCCATTTGAAATTACGACAGAATTGCCAAAAGGTACTTATGACCTGGTTCCAAAGTTCCATCTATCACCCCACCTCCCCACGGTCATATAACCATATTTTGGGTGGTCAGCAACCAGCCTGACATTTGTACGACAACATTTTTACCAAAGATCAGCATTTATTTCCAGTTTTGGGCAAAAAACACTCTACAGCAAACAATGTATTTGCTTAGCAACCGTGTATTCATTTAATGATCACTTAATGACTGCCACAAAAAAATTGTAAAATTGGATTGGTCACATAATGACCATTTTACAACTATCACTGCTTATGACTATAATGGGAAGGCTCTATAATGGACATAAGTTGAAGACAATCTGGTATATAGTTGTATTTATGTTTAACTTTTACATGAGAATTGATCAATAAGAAAATTGCTGTTTTATTTGTACACTGACATGAATTTGCTACACATTTTACTCTTTAAAACTATACAAAATAAGCAACTTAAACATTGTGCAAAATAAGCAAAATGAGCAAATCTTCCTATGTGAATAAAAATACAAACAATATAAATAAAATAACTATATATCGGTTAGAATTATTTTTAAAGAAAAACTTCAGAGTTAAAGTTATAAATATCACAATTTTGTCAATATTTTCAGTAACTGTCCCATATTACATCAGCAAACCCCAAGTCAGCAGCCTGACTCATATGCCATTTTTTTACAGGGAACTTGAAAACATCACACTTCTTGTATTTATAGACCTTTATCACCAAGCACTCACTGTTCCCCTCATTTCCTCACCTTTCAATGTGCTTTCCCTCCTCCTCCCAATTACCCAGTAAAGATACTGTGATTCTATTTACTTTGTCATCCAGGGTTTTTTTTTTAAAATGAAGAAATTCCCAGATAGTTCATGCAGCGCCTTCTTTCAAAATACAGATGCAGCAGATAATGAATAATAAATTATGTGCTTTGAAAAAGTAAATAATTATGTTGTATACAACACTTTTTAGTTTGGACAATTGGAAATCCTACCTAAGGGGGGGGGAGAAGAGAGGAATCATCCGTTATCAGTAATCAGCATCAGAATTAAAAAGTACTAATCCCTGTTAAAGAGATCATTGGCATCTCAATCTGAAGTTATAGAAAGTGGGACAATCTTATATCGCCCTTATTTGGATCTCACTTTTTGATGCTTATTCAGTTCATTGTATTATATTTTTATATTGAGTAGGATCTACCATCCATACACTTATTGGAAATTTTGCCAATAGGAGTATCAAAAAAAAAAGATTTTATCAAGAAAACTGGTATCATCCAGCCAACAGAATTCAGGACCTTACAAACAAATGTGTGATTTATTAATCTGTTTGTAATTGTATCTACTTAATAATAATTCAAAAGTTAAGAACAAAATATATACATTTAAGAAAAGTTCTTATAAAATATATATAAGTTCAAGAATTTCTGTTGGGCCATCATTTAAAACCACCATCTCTCATGGTAGAGTTAAACTGTTGATGCATTGCAACAAACATTAGATTCTATTGTGTCTATTAAAAAATAAATGAAGAAAACTATTAGAAAAAGTCAAATAGTGATGCTTGGCTTGTTTGTCAGGAAAGATACTTCTTTGGTATTATCAACTAACAATCTAATGTCCATAATTCCTAGGGTAGGAGTCTCATATGCAGATCCGCTTATCTACAGTGATGAATGCCAGGACAAAATGTAATGGTTTGTGATACAATTTTAATTATTTCTTTTCATAGAGGCTGTGATTTTTTAAAAAAGATTTCAAGGTAACTTTGAAAATGCGGGTAATAATCAGGACAAGCTCCAAATATTTCATCACTCACAATAACAGCAAAAACACCATGTTAAACTTTTCTTCACTATTTTGGTCATATATTTCATTCAGGATCATTTGAGACATATTTTTGTTTTGCAATTTGTCTAAGTTGGCCTTTAAGATAATTTAAATTATCTGCAGTATTATGTCCTTACCAATCAACTTCACTGGACCCAAACAATTTTCTCTTCACCAAACTCATAATTAAACAAACAAAGAAAGAAAACTACAACTGAGCTACATGTGCATGATCTTTTTCTTCCAAATTCAAATGCTCTCCTTTCTCCTTCTCATTTTTGGGAAAATATTTGATCTCTTGATGATTCTGAACTGCAGAATGCGAACTTCAATGACAACCATCCACTCAACATATAGCAGAATGATCTATTATTGATTCACATGATCTGAGATTTGTTGTTGAAGATTTATTCCCAAATTATTTCAGTACTATTCTGTATTTTCCTTTTCCTTGACAGAATAAATTCATTTTATGGTTCCACCTATCCAACGACAGCATGTCTTCACTATACCTCTGATTGCTACACTTCTGATGATATATTAGTGCTTAGCTTGAGGTTTCTTGATCTCTATTTATGTTGGCACTGTTGATAATTGATTATAGGAACTGTACTCTCAGAATCTATTGCCCAAGGTTATAATAGAGAAAGTAACCGGCTTGGAGGAAAATTGCATGAGATGGATATAAAGGGAAATAAAGGTACATTGTGAGTTCAAAAATCTCTCTTTCTAATACATTGTTTTTTACTAGTAAAAAACCTACAGACATCCCTTGTTCCTATACTTTTAGACTGGCTTAAATGAGGCTATCAATCAGTGGATCACTATCAGTTGATATATGACACCATAAAAAACCCTATTTTTAAATGTATAGTAAGCATCAAAGGAAGAGCTTTTATACCCTGCATGTTCTCCCCCCACCCCCGCGGAACCTGTTCCTGAATCTGTGAACTGGTCTTAAGGGCAAAAACATAGAGACACAGTCCTTGCTAAGCAATGAAACTGGGACTAGTGACTAGCCCATTAAACAAAGTGGCACTCAAAACTGCTAAAACTGAGATAGGAGGCTCAAGCACAATCGATACAAGACATTCTTCATATATATTCTTGTAATACTTTTAAAACCTTCAATTTTTTATGTATCAGCTTAGGATACATTTCACATTATGGTGGCAGGCAAGATTATCAAGTGGGCAGTGTAATTTGCAACAATGCATAGTTATTATTATTATATATCATTCATTCATTCATTCATTCATTCATTCATTCATTCATTCATTCATTCATTCCCTAAAGCCCAAATTTAAAAAGTTTGTTTTCAAAGGAGATGCCAGAAATACTTGGCTGTGAAGGTTAACTTGATCATGAAAATGCATTTTAAAAAGTATATGCACAAGAATTATTATACACTACTTCATTCACGCTAAATCCGTTGTTTTTAATTCAACTCATGAGTTTTCCTTGATAAAGAAGGCCAACCAATGAAATTCGAACAGATGGAACTGACATCACTAAGCTTGCATGTACTATACACATTTTTTAAATAAGTGGTTGACATTAGGACCTTTCTAAAAAAAAGTTTCCAAGAAGATAAGAATGTGTCAAGATGTACTGAAGTTATGTTAAAAGTTTTGCTGAAGAATGATCCTCTCTGCACTCCAAGAGAGTCTGTAAGTGAAACTGCCCATATCCATATAATATGCTACTACCTACTGCTTTTGTTCATGTGTGTGTGTGGGGGGGGGATACATAAACCTCAATCTATTTGCATCTATAGTAGATTCAGCACAAAGTGTTTTAGGTTTCTTAAACTTAGCTAGTGGAAGATTTACAATATAGCTTGGGGGGGAGAGAACTGGAATTAATCTATCTCAATTCAATATTCTTCTTTCAAAAGTTTTAGAAATGATGGGGAAAAAAATACACATATGCATATGATCACACACACACATAGATAAATTATAAATTTTTGTAAGTGCTTATTCCAAACTAAGTAGGTAGATCAATGATTGCAAAGCTATATAATGCAGGCCTCCAAATTTGAGTGCTTCTGCAAACCATATACTGTATATTATCTGTATATATCACAAGTAGGAAATCCCCTTTTCAAATTTATGCACCCAGAGTCTCCACAGATGCCCATATCCTTGTTATATTCAAAGTACATTGCCACTGCTAAATGCAGTATAGAAATTAAGAGTTAATGCAGCTGTCAGGATGTGCATGAATGCTTTTCAATCGTATCAATACAGGTGCATTCTTTAATTCAGTTTAAAAAGATTTATTTGCTCTTTTAAACTTTGAACAATTTGGTGTAGATGATTTAAAGGATCAGTGTCAGACACAGAAATTAGTCTATACCCCAAGAACAACCTTAAATCTACTGCTGTGTGTTATATTATAAAAAGATCACATTGTGACAGATTAGAAGTGTATCTTTCCAAATATTACAGGATCACAAAGTTGGAAATGACCCTTGTAGGTCTTGGTTCCTAGACATTTCTCCATCTTGGAAACCGTCTTCTGAACGTTCTGCAATTATTTTTGAATTGGGGTGCCCAGAACTGGACACAACCCTCCAAATGGAGCTTGACTAGAGCAAAGTAGGCTCCTCATTTTTAAACTCACCTCCCAATAGAATGCAAATGGGTGTCTTGTTGAATGAAGTGAAATGAATTTAAAAGATGCTTCTGCTCTAGTTAGGATTTATAGCAATTTTATGTTTCAGATGCTATTGTTTCGGCTCTTAGGATACTGTGTTTTTGTTTTTGTTTTTACTAGGCTGATTATTATATTGTGCCATAGCTTACAATAAAAATGATTTGCTGAATGATTTATATAACATGCTAAGCCAGAAACCATGGTTTACAAACCATGGTATTACATTCACAGAGTACACTTAGCCCAAACTAGCGAAGCCTCAATGCAACGTACAGAAAGGTGTGAAACTTAGCCTATGGATTTAATACGTGCTATGAAGTTGCCTTATGATGATATAGACAGGTAGTCCTTGACTTAATGACTGTGCAAAGTTACCACGACGCTGACAAAAGTGATTTATGACCATTTTTCACACTTATGACCATCCCCATGGTCACATGATTTACATTCAGATGCTTAACAACTGACTCACATTTATGACAATTGAACTGTCCCGGGGTCATGTGATCACCTTTTGCAACCTTCTGACAAGCAAAGTCAACAACTTTGTGTTCCTAATTCAACCATAACCATAACTGGTTATGTTAATTTAACAACTGCAGTGATTCCCTTAATAAATGTGGCAAGAAAAGTCATAAAATGGGGCAAAACTCAGTTAACAAATTTCTCACTTAGCAACATACATTTTGGGCTCAACTGTGCTTGCAAGTTGAGGACATTGTCTTATGTATATTCAGCCTGCCAATTCTCCAGGTCTCTGAATGTGACTAGATTTTATCCAAACTATATCCTATTTTCCCAGGTCATGTTCCTCACAGGTCTGCATGTTCAAGTGTATTGCTGAAGATCCGTGCATATTAAATACATAGGGGTACAAACGCACAATTGCCTCTCCATGTTGAGAAGCATTTCAGAAAGCTTTTAGTGCATGCAGAAATATGCTGGAGGGTTCATTTGCTCCTGTGGTTCTCCACAGCAGCAAGCCCATTGCTTCACAATTTGGAAGTGCTTGGCAATCAATCGCCAGATTTTTTCAGACCAAAGTGCTCTGATTTCATCAAAAGTGACCAGTCACCACTGTCAGCTTCCCTCTTCCGATGTTTCACTGGAATATAAGAAATCTACAAGGAAAAAAAAGCTAATAAAAATAATGGAACGGTGAAGATTCTGCAATGACGCAGGGGTTAGGACAATGTAAGCTGACATTTAAAGTAGTATTTTTAATAAAAATAATTTTGGACAGTCATTTGGCTGAGATGGTATGAAGATTCCTTCACTGGACACAGGTTTAGACTAGATAGTCCAAGGGAACTATTATCCTATGGCTCTAGTTAAGTGTGATAGTGAAAAGATGAAAGATATACAGTATCTCCCCTACCCCACCCCACCCCCAGATATATCTTTTCTAACCTACTATAGAAAAATTTGATGACCCAGAAGAAGATTACACATATTTTCTTAAATAAGAAAGTAGAGTACGCTCCCTGCAAATATTTTACATTTTTTCCCAAATATCTCCATTGTTAAGGGATGGAATTTGTTTGGCTGAACAAAATAGTTTCTCATGCAGGATAATCTAATACATTGCAATTTTAAACATTTTATGGGACTGCTGCAGTTTTAGCCAAAAGAAATGCTACTGTGGTGTTAAATGCTTTTAAATAAATGAAAAATGCCAGTTGCAGAAACGGAAATACAGACCCACAACAATAACACGGCACTGATCACCTCACGAAAGCAATCATTGAAATAATAAACCTGGGATGACAAACATATTTTGATCGTGTAGGTGGGATATCAACTCCTTTATGAAATATTAACATTCAGATTTTGAGGGCTGCAACTCCTCCTAAATTAAACAGTATCACGGCTAATTTGAAGGATGTGAAAACAGTATGCTTCACACTTTATGAGGAGATTTTTAGCTGGAGCAATCTTTTCTTTTTGCTTCACTTCTCTAACACTGTAAATCTGTTTGAGAGCCAAACCCTCCAGGGCAGTTTTTGAAGGAATGCTGGAAGCTGCAGAGGGAGGGGCATGGATACCATTGAATGCAATTGCACTCGGTTATGAACATTTTCTAATGCAGCATGCGGTATAGTACAAGGGGTGGATGGGGGGTGGGAGAAGGGAAAGGGACCTGAAAACTCGTCCTGACTAAATCTTCTCAAAAAGCATTTTTAAACATATGAAAAGATGCACGATCAATAAGTCATACTCTCAACCCCGTTATTATACTGATTTAATCTTTTATATAACAAACATTTTTCATCAACAGTCCCAATGCTATACTACTAAGCTATGTTATATTGTCTTCCAAAGAATTTTGGAATTAAGGATTATACCTTTTCTCACAGACATCATACATTGCTCAAAGAGCTTCTAAAATCATTTTTGATTATGCAAATAAATGTTATGTTCCAACTTCAAAGGCTGTTCTTTTTGACTCCACCTTTCAACTCTAGTTTTTATGGATGACTAGCAATAATTGACAACGAATGTCTGCCAACTGTCTATTCAACCCATTTCATTTTTCTTTTCCACGCTCACAACGTAGTTCAGAAACAAAATGTTCTTTCTGACTACAGATAATTCAGACAATTTTATAACAGAGAAAAAAAATCACAAAAGGAACACAAAGAACTATAGCGTAATGTGGGAATGGGATCCATTGAATCAAGTGGGGACATATTTCTGAGTAAGCATACATTAAGTTTCATTTTATATACCTTTCCAAAACTGCCCTTTAAATATTCTTTTTCAAAAAGTTAGCTTTTAACCATGCATTGAGAATGTTTTATTAAAAACCTACCTATGTTAAGCTGTTACATTTACAGGTATTTTGCAATAATCCCATTTAATTAAATACAGTGCATCAACCACTGTTGTAATATTATTTACAATTCCTTTTTCTACTTTGGGAAAGCAGAGATGCTTCACAGTACAGCATTAAAAAGCGACTAGATCTTTGGAGTCTACACCTTAATATTCCCAAATTAGGGGGATTCTCCTGATATCTATGATACTCACCTCCACTTTATTACCTGTTCTAGTCTGTGAAACAATAGGATGCAGATGAATGGGAATAAAACCATTTCAGATGCCCTTTTCAATATTTTATTGTAAAATTCTTAAGTCGTCTGAATAAGTAAAGTGAGTTAAGCTTAAGCCCCCCTCCCCACTAATCCTACATGAGTTTACTAGTAAATCCAATCAATTTCAGTGCAACTAGAAGCTTTTTAGTTCCTATCATACATTTTGGTGTGAGAACATGCAGGACTGCCAGTGAATTAGCTTTGTGATTAATCCTGCTTGAAAAGGCCAGAGTTATATAGATAGCAGATAATTATCCATCCCCCATTCTACGAAAGTAGAATGTAGAATCCATCTTCCACACAACAAGAGACAACACACCTTTACACAATCCTAACTGGAAGTTCTCTCACACATTCTCCTTTAAGATATGAAAAAAATAATAATCCAAAATGAACCCAGCCAGTAGCATTTTTGCCATTACATAATCATAGTGGATTTTTACAAAATTACAATACAAGCACATAGACTAACTATATCTACACCCCATTCCCACTCTTCTGGCTCACTCTTTAAAAGGCTTCTCTGTAAGAGGATGTAACTTTCAAGATAACAGACACTACTGTACTTCTTTTAAAAAGACTTTTTGAAGATGCAGGGTGCCTGTCATAAACGTGCTGAGTTTTACTTCAAAATTAATGACACTTCAACAAACTTTGATTCAGTAACAAAGAAGAAATATCAGTAGTTTTAAGCAGCAGGCTTCAAAGACCACAGGTATCTATTACAAGGCACAATTACATCAATATAGAGATATGTGTGCTATGATATCATGCCACAAATGATACAAATATATACCTGTGACATTTAATACAGAAATCATATAATTTGGGCGATGATGTATTGAGACACCCTCTTGCAGAAGCCAATGGAGTCCTTCACAAAAATCCTTCAAATTTCATACAGCTCTAGTTGCAATATCCCACAGATAAATTATTCCTGGTAAATAAATTACGATGTCAGTAACCACAATAGGGTGACAAATACTTTCTACATTTTTTCTGCATAATAAAATTCAATGCATAATTCAATGCAGCTTTTGCCATGTGTTTGACCATAACCAGAAGTTCCATAAAAAATATAAACTGAGAAAACTATGCACATAGAAATTTCAAACAAAAACAATTCCCGAACTGCAGTGTGTTATATATTTGAGAAAAGCAACTTCACTTTCATCTTCTCCCAAAATTTGGGAGACATCAAACAACCTAGTACCAATGAATAGGCACGTGGAATATGAAAAGCATACAACTTTACTATCACTTGGGAATGAAAGAATGGGGTCTGACGAGGTAACACTAAGGTGGTGTACCGATGCATGGAACAGAGAGGTAATTAATCAAAATCAGGTCAGACAGGGACCAGAGGACACCCATCTGAGATAATAAGGTTAAATGTTAACTGACTGAACAGCTTCAGAGGTGAACAAAAAAACTGTGATGAGATCAAAAGAAACGGGTGATGGACACTGCTGGCAAAGGATTGAAAAACAAGCTGTACAAATCTGTGTTAGAAGACTCAGTTGTCCCCATCTGACTTTCCCCAACAACTCAGGTTGAACTTGGCCAATTCAATTGTAGATAGGAAGCATGTAAATTGACGTGAGTGAGTGAATGTGCATTTCAATTGTTTTTACCAACTTTGAAATAGCAGTTGTACTGCTATTGTGGAATCTCAATGTTTTATGATGTTCACTGATAAGATTAGGTTTCCTCTCCAGAGATTGGCTGCTATCCCTCTACAGATCGGGAAGGTGCAGCAGTTATGCTAACTGTATGAGAAGGCTAAATTCCCATGTAACAAAGAACATATGTGTCCACCTCTCAAAGATTTTTTAAAGGGTGTTTTTCTCCCCGATTTTCATGTTTGAAGCAAAAAGGAGATGATGTATCCCTCTAATTATATTTAGGGATAGAGTGTTGAGCCTTTAATTAAGAGAATTATTGTCTATGGAAAGCACTGTCAGGGAGAAATATGCAAGACAGAGTCTCAGTTTTGTCCGCATTTAAATCTTTCTCTTTCTGTTTTTATCCCTTCATTTCCAATAATCATAAAAAGGTTAAGGGGAAAAAAAGGTGAAGGTGACAGATGGAAAATAGCTCCAAAGATTACTTGAGGCAGGAATGAAATATGTTCCTCCGAAGAAGTACAGTGTTGGATTACAAGTATTACTCTTTAGGAAATTCCCACACACTCAGGAGTCTCCAAAGAATATTTACCGTAAATGGGTTTCTTCCATCCTCCCTGGAGCTCTTCTTTATGTGATGCTCATTCCTGAGCAGGAAATTTCTTAAAATCAGGGAGGGAATCAGGGAGGACTGGCACTTGGCCTTTTAAATATTAAACTGAATTCTAAAAAAATCATCCTCAAGAATTTGACATTTCAAAAAACACACAATTCATTTCAAAGACAATTATAATACTCTTAAATTCATTCTTATTATAAGATAACTAACACTGGGGATTGAAGTTCTATGTTTATATTTCAGGATTCTTGAGAGCTGCAATCTAACCCGAGTAATAATTGGTGAAGGTGTTTTTTTAACAGTACCAGAAAGGAAATTTATTTACTGGAAATACATTATAGGGATGGGCATAAGCTAACCCCTAGCTACCTCTCTCCTATCAGGGATTTGTGCCCACCTTGCTGCTTTTCTACAAGGCCTCAAAGACACAGTTTTGTCAGCAGGCCTGTAACCCATTTGGACACAATCAAGCGGCTTGTTTCCTTCTGTTGTTGCTGCAACGGAGTGGGGGTGAGGGCTAAATTGTGAGTTTTTAACTGTGGATTTTTAATATTGTATTCTGCCCAGAGTCACTATGTGTGAGTTAGGCGGCTATATAAATTTGTTAAATGAGTGAGTTAGTGAGTGACTGAGTGAATGCATGCATGCATGCATGCCTGGGGAAAAAGGCAGAAAGAAGTGACCTCAAATTAGCAATAAGGTGGTAGACACAATCTGGAACTGAACACACTCAAAACCATAGAAATGGTAGTAGACTTTAGGAGAAACCCTTCCATACTTCCACCTCTCACAATACTAGACAACATAGTATCAACAGTAGAGACCTTCAAATTTCTACGTTCTACCATATTGCAAGATCTAAAATGGGCAGCTAACATCAAAAATGTCATCAAAAAAGCACAATAAAGAATGTTCTTTCTGCGCCAACTCAGAAAGCTCAAACTGCCCAAGGAGCTGCTGATACAGTTCTACAGAGGAATTATTGAGTCTGTCATCTGCACCTCCATAACTGTCTGGTTTGGTTCTGCAACCCAACAAGACAGACACAGACTTCAGAGGATAATTAAAACTACAGAAAAAACAATTGCTACCAACCTTCCTTCCATTGAGGACCTGTATACTGCACGAGTCAAAAAGAGGGCTGTGAAAATATTTACAGACCCCTCACATCCTGGACATAAACTGTTTCAACTCCTATCCTCAAAATGATGCTATAGAGCACTGCACACCAGAACAACGAGACACAAGAACAGTTTTTTCCCGAACGCCATCACTCTGCTAAACAAATAATTCCCTCAACACTGTCAAACTATTTACTAAGTCTGCACTATTAATCTTCTCATCGTTCCCACTACCCATCTCCTTCCACTTATGACTGTATAACTGTAACTTCGTTGCTTGTATCCTTACGATTTATATTGACATTGTTTCCTGATTGCTTATTTGTACCCTATGACTATCATTAAGTGTTGTACCTTATGATTCTTGATGAACGTCTTTTCTTTTATGTACACTGAGAGCATATGCACCAAGACAAATTCCTTGTGTGTCCAATCACACTTGGCCAATAAAAAATTCTATTCTATTCTATTCTATTCTATTCTATTCTATTCTATTCTATTCTATTCTATTCTATTCTATTCTATTCTATTCTATTCTATTCTATCCTATCCTATTCCTATTCCTATTCCTATCCCTATCCCTATTCCTATTCTATATACACATCACACAAACACATCATCCCTGCCCACACCCTTTTCAGTCCAGAAATCTGTATTAGTACACTGAAATTTATCATTCTAGTTAGTAGGATATAGGCCACAAGCAGGTTCACTTGCAGTGATCTCTAATCTGCAGAAAACAGTATGAGCATGCTGGAGGTAAATCCAGTCTTTGCTTGCACTTCTACTCTATTAAAAAAATATGCAACAAAATTATTGTTATTTCTTTGTTATTGTTTCATTTTTCAGCATGCAGATCTTAATAAAGCAATTTACAAGCAACATTAACAACCATAAATTCATACACATTTAATCATTTTATCATTCTGAGATTTTCCCCAAAGAGCAGTTGATGATGCAATAGGCTGGAAGAGGAACACTTCAAATGAGATAGGCTTCTAAAAATATGTTCAGTTTTCAAATACGTCCAAATAACTGTATGATCAATAATTGATTTTAAAGATCTACATACACATTAAACATAAACTGCTTTGGGAATATCATATAAATGCTAAAACTTTTCAGCATATAGAATTGGATGAATTATTGGAAGCAGGCCACTATGTTTACCTATCGTAAAATGTTCTTCACCAACCTAACACAATAATTTTAAGTATAACTGAATCTTTAATCCATCAGTTGAGAACTTTTAGCATCATTAGTCCTCTTTCAATAAGTTGATATCTATTGTTTCCTACATTTATATAATTGTCGTTTCCTTGGATATAGTCCAGATGATTGTTTAGAATTATTCTTTTTTGTTCCATTCATTTTATAAAAATGTCAGTAATTCTCCTTCTTTTGATCTATCATTTGCCAATGTTCTGGCACTCAGATGATTGGGCTGAGAAAGCAATTTTCTTAACTCTAAAAGCAAGCTTGACAGAGGCATTTTGTATTCTAAATATAAAAAATAGCAAATATCTCAACACTAGCAGAATAACAATATAATCTCTCAGTTTGACAGGAATTCCATAGATGATAACAATCACCATATAGAGTCATTATACTTTTTATGTTCCTCCATGCAGTTTAGGCAATCTTTGTTTAACATGAAATCATTTTTAATAATGGCAAGTCTATTGCTAATACCTTGTGCACAGTCACTCACGCCCTCGTCACCTCTCGCCTTGACTACTGCAACACTCTCTACATGCGGCTCCCCTTGAAGAGCACCCGGAGGCTCCAGCTGGTCCAGAATGCAGCAGCGCAGGTAGTGATGGGAGCAACATGGCGCTTCCATGTAACACCGCTCCTGCGCGAGCTGCACTGGCTCCCGGTGGTCTTCCGGGTGCGCTTCAAGGTGTTGGTTATCACCTTTAAAGCGCTCCATGGCATAGGGCCTAGCTATCTCCGAGACCGCCTGCTGCTACCGACGACCTCCCATCGACCCGTGCGCTCCCACAGAGAGGGCCTCCTCAGGGTGCCATCAGCCAAACAATGTAGGCTGGTGGCCCCCACGGGGAGGGCCTTCTCTGTGGGGGCCCCCACCCTCTGGAATCAGTTGCTCCCGGAGATAAGAAGAATCCATGACCTCAATGCCTTCCGTCGTTCCCTGAAAACTTATCTTTTTCAGCAAGCCGGGTTGGCTTAGAAGAAATTTTTAAATTCTTTTAATTAGTTTGTGATTCTTAACTTTTGGGCCAAAATTTATATATATTTTTAAATGTTTTAATATTTGTATTCTATGTTTTTTATCTTGGCTGTACACCGCCCTGAGTCCTCAGGGAGAAGGGCGGTATATAAATTGGAAATTAAATTAAATTAAATTAAATTAAATTAAATTAAATTAAATTAAATTAAATTAAATTAAATTAAATTAAATTAAATTAAATTAAATACTGTATACTTATAATACTTACATTAAACAAAATCTCATATAGTTGCACTGAACAAAAAGTATCATTATGTGGCCATATTTAATAATTCATTTTGTCCAGTGTCAATTTGTTTAAGGATTCATGTAACTTCAACAGCTGACATCTAATATGTTTGTTACTTCATGATCACCAAGTGCAAAATGTCTCTGAAATTATTATTTTCTCTCTACAAAATCTGCAAATTAATTACAATACAGGTAGTCCTCCACTTACAACAGTTCATTTAGTGACCATTCAAAGTTACAGCGGCACTAAAAAGTGTGACTTACGATTGTTTTTCATAGTTACAGCCTTTGTAGCATCCCCATGATCATGCGATCAAAATTCAGATGCTTGGCCGCTGGTTCATATTTATGACCTCTGCTGTGTGGTTGTAAATCAAGGACTACTTGTACTATAATTCCAAAAGATACTCACTGATCACTGGAGAACCTGTGCTACATTATTTATCCAAGTGGCAAATATATACTATTAAATGCAGGAAATGGGAATGCACAAAGAGTTGAATCTAAAAAGGAAAAATAATGATGTATGATATAGACAGTTTGTATGCTGGATTAAGGTTTTGTGAATTGAGGTTGGAAGATGCAAAGGAAAAAAGTGAGGACAACTTTATTAACTCAAATACATCTTTGAGAAAACCATGTATACTTGCCACTTTTCAAGTTAAGATTTTTATCTCTATAAAATAGCAGAATTTTGTGTCCAAGTTAAAAAAAGGAGAGAGGGGGAGGGAGGAGAGGGAGGGAGGGAGGGAGGGGAGAATGAGAATGAATTAGCTGTAACATTTCTCCATAAGCAAGTCATAGTTTTGCCTTTATATCAGCTAAAATGAAAAAAGCAATAAAGTGCTTCATCTTAACAAGAAACAAATCAGAGCAAATACGGCCATTCTTATTAAAAGAAGCAGCAGCATATGCAGTATTTTCAGAATTCTTGAACAAACTCTGACTTGGATAATTCTTCTCTGCATTCATTGCAGCTGCCACCCCTTTGTGCTTGTTGCTTGCCTGTCAGTGAAAACTGAATAGCTGAGTGGTAAATCAGATTAATTCAGAACTAGTAAATTCCATTTTAACAAAATCAACATGCACTTCCTAAGTGTATAATACAGAAACTATCCCATGATTGATTCAAGTGATTATCAGGCATTATGAGTACAGATCTGCCCCAAAGTAACTTGTTTGTATGGTATAGCAGAGCTCCCCAACCTTTCCAGGTTGGTGGCCTGCAGGGGGAAGGGGGGAAAGAGGGGATAGTTTTGTGAGAGGGACAGGCACATGCATGAACTCAAGTGCCCATTACTTGTGGAAGTGGGGCCAAGAGTGTCCACGACACTCACGTGAGTGGGGCTATGAGCTCCTGTGACATTTAAGCAAATGGGGCCACGAGCCCCTCAATGAAGTGGGGCTGTGCATGCACGAACATGCATGTGTACCAGCTATCCACTCATGCGGCCTGGTTGTGAATAGGCCATGACCCAGGAGTGAGCCGCAGTCAGCCCAGGACCCCTGTGGTACAGGATCCAAGATATTTCTGGGCTATGTAAAAGGATTTATGTCTTTAACAGATTTAACATGTTAGGGAATCTTGTTTAAATCTGAACCACATTTAAAGATTAGCTGCTGATCTCTATTCAACAATTAACCCCACTAATAGTTATATTTTCCAGCATAACTGTGCCTATTAAATGTAAAGCCTATAAAGAATTGGCACTGTTATATAATTTCTGCATAAGGGTAATATGTTTTACTTCTGTCTGAATACTTGCTGTGTTTTTCTAGTGGGATAAAGCCCTTTATTGATTTTTCACATCTTCCACACACAATTACAAAAATATAGTTCTCTTTCTTGCAGAGTGCTTTCAAAACTGATTCTTGCGTACTCCTTGTGCTGCTTTTGATAAAGCTCTCTGGGTTTCAGGGTCAACCTCTCAAATGGGCTCCCCATCCTAACATTAGTTAGTAGTCAATTTAAGAACTAGTGTCTGAATCAGATCCAATACCTGAGATTTGAACCTACAAGCTTCTTTCAGAGAGAGAATTGACACTGGCCTGAATAGTTTTTTGAATCTTAAAGTCTTAAAGGTTGTCAAGCTTTCAAAACACTACTCTAGTCAAGTCTTGACCCTTCAGCACTGGGGACTTTTCAAGTCTGGAATCCAGTAAAATGGCTACCACCCCTGCATGAACTGCATTTACACCAGTGGTGAAATCCTCCTCAGATCGCTACCGGTTCGCTGCCCGCGGATGCGTGGTGCATGCCAAACGCACGCTTCATGCAGAAAAAGAAGACTTCACTAGGTAAGTAGAACAGCGAGGGGGGGAACAGCTGTGCCGCGCAATTTAGATTTGCTAGAAAACAGGATTTCCTGCTTTCTAGCGAAGTTAAACCGTACAGCACAGCTGATTGTCAGAAATACCGGTTTGGAGGAACTGGTAGCTTTTTTTAACTACTGGTTCACCCGAATTAGTAGTTTTTATCATACCGGTTTGCCCAAACCGGAGCAAACCAGTAGCATTTCAACCCTGATTTATACCACTGAGTTTGGAACTTGATTCTATGTTGGAAAGCCATCAAAATGGTGCTATAGATAACTCACTAGATATGAAATAAGCCGATATTGGGAAAACAGTGAAAATAAAGACTATGTGTACTTTTTAAAATTTGGTTCAAGGGACGATCCCTCTTTTGACAAGAATAACAGAACAGCAGAGTTGAACGGGACCTCGAAGGTCTTCTAGTCAACCCCCCTTGCTCAAGAAGGAACCCCTTTCCATTTCAGACAAATGGTTGTCCAATCTCTTCTTTAAAACTTCCAGTGTTGGAGCATCACAACTTCTGGAGGAGAGTTGTTCCACTGATTAATTGTTCTAACTGTCAGGAAATTTGTCCATGGTTCTAGGTTGCTTCTCCCATTGATAAATTTCCATCCATTGCTTCTGGTCTTGCCTTCAGCTGCTTTGGAGTCAACAGATTCAAGTTGATACAAGGACAGCCTACAAGGACAGCTATTCTATATCAGAGGCTCATGTTCACATGATTATATTTGCCTATGTCTTCAATGCCCTTTGATTGGTTGCTGAATGAGGATATGGCAGACCCTACATTAAAAAAGTCTTTCCTGCAGAAAGGGTTCCATCAGATATGTTGTCAATCCTGACTACTTGATTCTTGTTCTTGCAGCTCCCCCAGTTATACAAGCAAACCTCCGAAAGTTTCTCTGCCCAGCTTTTTTTCCTCCTTTAACGGGTAAAAGAGAGCTGCATGTTAAAAATGAACACTACTCTATCTTGCCTTTTACTAAGACGGGAATATAAATGTTGCAAGCATTTTGCAAAACCTTAGCGCTCTTTCCTTCACCCACCTGCCTTTTTCAGAACTCATGTGTCGGAGGAATGAATTGAGGTTAGACAAAGAATGAGGAATAGTTTTTGTGGCCAGAAACAAAAGTCAGCGTTGGTAGGCTAGGGCACAGGCTGAAACAGTCCCTAAACTGTTCTGCCTTAATGAGCAGCTAGGATTATTTGACAATTTGTCAAATTCTGTTTCTTGCTAGCTCATATATTATAAGCCACAGATGAGGTACCCAGGTTTGTGAAAGCACTACTCAGGAGTTGCCTAGCAACCTTGAGTTCAGTATGGGCTGCTTCTGGGTCACCTCATAAACACTTATTTATTTAACAGATTTAATCCCATTTTTCAATATAAATATTTCCGGTGCAATTTATAATATAAAAATAATAAAATGTATTGTGTGCAATACCCACGAACTCCTACCTCCTTACACAGCCCGAATGCCGAGTGAGAAAACTATGAGGAGACAAGTTTATATATACATCTATATTGGTTAAACCCCTTACTTCGTTGATTCATAAAGTTGCTCACAGACACTTCCATTAATATATGCTCTATGCTTCTGTTGACCTGTGCACCAACTGTAGTGCAGTCACTGTCGCCAAATACTGTAAATATTTTCTTAATTTCATTCTAATCTCTCTCTCTCTCTCTCTCTCTCTCACTCTCTCTCTCTCTGTGTGTGTGTGTGTAATGTATGTATAAACACTTTCACTTTTTACTAACTGAGGTTATATAAATATGATTGTGTTTTCCACAATGAAATCACTGATTGCTTTACATAATCACCATTTATTCAGGGAACAAAATGAGCCAGATTGAGATGACATATTTGCCACTGCTTAATTAAAACCAGTAGATATACAAGTAATCCTCAATTTACAACAGTTTGTTTAGTGACCATTCAAAGTTACAACGGCACTGAAAAAAGTGACTTATGATTATTTTTCACACTTATGACCATTGCAGCATCCCCATAGTCATGTTTATGATGGTTGCAGTGTCCCGGGACCATGTAATCCCCATTTACAACCTTCTGACAAGCAAAGTCAATGGGGAAGCCAGATTCACTTAATAACCATGTTACTAATTTAACAATTGCAGTGATTCACTTAGCAACAGTGGCCAGAAAAGTCATAAAATGGGGCAAAATTCACTTAACATTTTTTTCACTTAGCAACATAAATTTTGGGCTCAATTGTGGTCGTAAATTGGGGATTACCTGTATTACTATTGCAAACACTATGAAAATGTGGTTAGCTGCATATTTTAATGGGCAACTTGAAATAAGAAAAGTAGGTTTTAAAAATCCCAACATAAATACTTCATTTGCATCTTTAATTATTCATTATGTCTTGAAAAATATCATGTCTCAATTCTGATTTTTCTCTATGCTAAAGCAAATCAAAGATACTTATTAGCCTTTCAGTAATGGTCACTGTTTATCATTACAAATTCATTGACAGGAGCCGCAATGGGAATTAAGAGAGAAATTAATTATCCAACAATAAGTCACAGAACTTAGATTTGTAAAAAACAAAAAAACAAAAAAACAAAACAAAACAAAACTCTATAATTTGGCAGCACTTTAATCCTTTTCATCCATATTTTATTATTTTTCTATGGACAGTTTTAAAAGATACAATGAACACATGGAATACATTGGGATTATTTAAACACATTAGACAATGTTTTCTGATCGACTAGAATTTTTTATGCCAGAGTTTCTAGCCTTTTTTCAAGCTGAAGGGGTATCATTTAACTTTGATGGTTTTCTGCCACTTGATATCTTTATTGCAAAAAATATTTGTCTTTTCAACTGTTGCACTCATTTTAGTGACCCAGATTCAGTTTGCAACAACCCCCAAAGGCACAGAAAAAACAGCATAAGAAATAATAGACCTTATTAAATGGAGGTTGCAGGCTACAGTTTATACTTGATTTGCACTGTCACTGCATTGCAAAGCTGTGGAAGTTTATTCCCATTTCTTTCTATTTTCTTCCTCCCCAAAGTAACCATGATAACTATCGTAGTAGTAGTAGTAGTAGTAGTTCATAGTGTACTGAATGAAAACCTGTTAAATATATTGCACTTTGAGTTGCAACTAATTAGTGTCACCTCACTGGGGAAATGTTCTCATTTTTAGTGGAACCTTTTAAGAGTGGAATTAGGAAGAAAACAATTTTTGAACATGACCCCACCTCACCAAGCTCCCAACCTCCCAAGTCTGTTTTAGATAGCTGGATAGCATTTCCCTTTGCTTACCTTTGAGATTTGCACCATGTAAACTTTATGGATTCCAATTTAAGTATTTGTTTTTCTTTTGCTTTCCCAACCTGGTTTTATAATTGCTTGCAAGCTCTCCAGTTCTCTTAATAAGGAAAGCTAGTTTAAAATTTTGTTTATATTTGGTTGGTTGCAATAAAAAAATATAATCTAATTACCAAGTGGCAAATATTGGTTTTGGGTATAAATTAGGACTTAATTTAGTACTTTAAAAACAGAAATCTACAATTAAAAGAAGATGAATATCAAGTATCTAAAAATAACATATACCCATTGAGAGCTTCCTACTACTAAAAAACACTCACTTTGATTTCCTGGGGTTCCTGAAACTTGTCCCTATTCAATTTCCTTTAAAATATTTGTTTTGGATTATATACTTAAGGATGAGATTTTAATGTTTGAAACTCTGCTATTAATTTAAATTGTGATTTTATATTTGGAAGACATCCTGACCATGAAAGGTATAACGGACTAGAAATCAAAGCAAAAGAGTCAATTAAATAAAAGGGGCGTTGGTCCTACCTAAATGCCGATTCTCTCTCCTGGTGTGGAGTGGTTCAGGAATGGGTTGATACAGTCTAATCTGCCTGGAGACTGAGTCATAATTTTGTGGCTACGCCTCCATGTCTGTCCATCAGGCCCCCGTTTTTGGCGATGAAAGACCTGAAAGAGAATCTGGATCAGAGTATTAGTGAGCCCCGGCTCCAGGCCCAGGTGGGTAAGGGTGGGGCTGAACCACTCTGCACCAGGAGAGAGAATCAGTGTTTAGGTAGGAGCAACAACACCCCTTCTCCTGGTCTGCTGCGGAGTGGTTCAGGAATGGGACATACCCAAGCCTGCTGATCTATGGGCGGGAAGCCGAAGGGCCTGGAGCACCCTCGGCTAGATGAACCTGTTGAAGGACCCTCCTCCCGAAGAACGCCTCCGCAGAGGCAAAGACATCCAATTTATAATGCCTGATGAAAGGCAAAGGAGTGGCCCAGGTAGCCGCCCTACAAATTTCCTCAACGGAGGCTTGTGTGGCCCAAGCAGCGGTAGTTGCTGCGCTAAAAGTGGAATGTGCAGTGATGCGCCTAGGTGGTGGCAGTGTGTTGATCTCATATGCTCGGGCAATGCACGCCCTGATCCATCGACCTACAGTGGAAGAAGACACCTTGGTACCGAGTGAAGTAGGCTGGAATAAACGAACAGAGCCTTGGTCTTCCTGGAGGGTGCAGTGCGGGAGATGTATATCTTAAGGGCTCGCCGCACATCCAAGATATGCCATTTCTTTTTCAAGGCATGAGAAGGCCGAGGACAAAGGTTAGTCAAGATTACCTCTTGGGCACGGTGGAATCAGGAGTTAACCTTGGGAATGAAAGAGTAAGGCGTAAGATTACCTTGTCCGGGTGGAAGATACAAAGATCAGTCCTCACTGAGAGGGCCGCCAGTTCGGATATGCGCCGTGCGGATGTGATAGCCACCAGGAAGATGACCTTAAGGGTGAGATGGCGCAGACTCGCCATTCTCAGAGGCTCGAAGGAAGGCTCCGTGAGTGGGATAACGGTGTACGATTGGGGGTCAGAGGTTACTGGCGTCCCGGAGGAACCTACGGATGGTGGGGTAAAGGGCGAGGAACTTCCCTTCCCTACCCGGAAGGACTGTGGAGAGGGCAGCCATATGCCGGCTGATGGTGTTGTGAGCTAGCCCCTTGTCAAGGCCGTCCTGAAGAAACTCCAGCACCTGTGGAACAGAAGCTGAAACAGGATTAATGCCGTGCGCAGAGCACCAGATAGAAAATACCTGCCAGGTGTGGTTGTAGATCCAGATGGTGGACTGCTTCCTGCCCGCTTGAATCGTACAAATGACCCTCTCAGAGAAGGTCTCCTGCCTCAGGAGGACCCCTTCAAGTGCCAGGCGGTCAGTTGGAGCCATTGAAGCTCCGGATGGAATAGGACCCCCTGGCTGAGAGAGATCCTCCATGAGGGAATCCTCCAAGGTGGTGAGATGGAGAGCGCGATGAAGTCCGCGAACCACAGCCTCTGGGGCCAATGACGGGCCACCAGGATCACCTCCGCTCTTTCTGAGATGATTTTGTGGATCACAGCAGGGATGAGGGGTAGGGTTGGAAAAGTGGAGAGCAGACCGGGAGGCCAATCGCAGCGGAGGGCATTGGTCCCCTCTGCTCCCTGGGTCGGAAACCTTGTGATGTAGCGAGGAAGATGTGTATTGAGGTGAGAAGTGAACAAGTCTATGAGTGCCTGGCCGAAGCGGGTGCAGATGTCCCAGAAGAGGTCAGGATGGAGATGCCATTTGGAGCTGTCTACCATGGTCCTGCTCAGGAAGTCGCCTGCGTATTGGACTTGCCGGTGATGTGGTCCGCCTTCAGGGAGAGAACGTTTGCTTCTGCCCATCTCCCAAGGCAGAGGACTTCCTCCATGAGCTGTCTTGACAGGATACTGCCTTGGCGGCTGACGTGAGCTTTTGCAGTGGTGTTGTCTGTCAGAATGAGGACATGTCGGCCTTGTACAAGGCGGTGAAAGTATCCTAGGGCCAGGTGAATTGCCCGTAGTTCCAAACAATTGATTTTGTGGACAAGGTCTTGGGAGACCAGCGACCTTATGCCACATGGTTGTCGAGGTGGGCTTCCCATCCATAGAGGCTGGAGTCTGATGTGATGGTGATCCGTCAAGGTTCCTTGAAGATTGTCCCCTTGTCAAGGGCGGGGGACGTCCACCAGTGAAGGGAACGCTGGACTGTCAGAGGGACCCAAACAGGTGTCCGGGAGTTGGATACCTTGGCCCGTTGAAATGGAAGAAGAAACCACTGAAGGCTGTGCAGGTGAAGGCGAGCCCAGGGCATGATTGGAGGCATGGCACCATCTTCCCAGTAAGGATGATAATGTTGCCAAGGGAACCTTGGGGTTCCTATGAATGAGGTCAATTTGTTCCCTAATGGCTACCTTCCTGTCCTGGGAGAGGGAGACTTCTCCTGTTCTGATGTTTATTAGGGCGCCTAGATGGGTTAGGGCGGTCACGGGTTCTAGATGACTTTTTGGAAAATTGATCAGAAAGCCGTGGTTTCCCAATGTCTGGAGTGTCAATTGCAGATCCCCCTGAGCCCTCTGAAGGGAGGAGGCCTGTACTAGTATGCCTGAAGCCGCGCCAGTACTAACCGTAGGTGGGCAATCAGGGCAGCCAGGATTTTGGTGAAACAGCGGAGTGCCGATGCCAGCCCGAATGGCAAGGCATGGTATTGCAGATGGCGACCCGCATAGCTGAATCTGAGATACCTCCAATGCACGTGGGCGATCAGAATGTGGAGAAAGGCCTCGGAGAGGTCGATCGAGGCCAAGAAATCCCCCGGGCAGATTCCCTCGAGAATGGACTTGAGGGAACACATCTTGAACCTCCTGTAGACCAAGTAGGCATTGAGGTTCTTTAGGTTGAGGATCACTCTCCAGCCCCCCGAACACTTCGGTACTACGAAGAGGATGGAATAGTATCCCTGTCTCCTTTGATCTGATGGAACAGCCTCTATGGCCCTGATGGTCAGGAGGTGTCAGATGTCATCCTCCATGAGTGCTCGCTTAGCGAAGTCGTGGGAGACAGGGCATGGTACAAAGTGGTTCAGAGGGCTGGACAGGAACTCCAAATGGAGACCGAATTTGATGGTACTGAGGACCCAGGAGTCTGTGGTTATTGTCTCCCACTGGTCCGCAAAGAGGCTCAAGCGACCTCCTATGGGGGGAACGGAAGTGTCATTTCTGTTTGTGGAACTGGCGGTTGCCAGCTCCACGAAAGGGCCGTCTTTGGGTTCCGCTCTGACGGCCCTTCTAACAAAATGGCTGCCTGTCTTGTTGTCTGAATTGCCTTGCTGATATGAACATTGTTGGTACTGCCCGTCCTGTGAATTAAAACGGACAGCTTGTCTGCGGGAATATGGAGTGGCCAGTCTGTCTGCTCTTCTGGTTACAGAAGCTAAGACCTTGTGCCTATCCTTGTCCTCTACTAGGAGAGGATCAAAGGCTGGTCCAAAGAGTTTGGTCCCCGTGTAAGGGGCTGAGGCCAGCCACCACTTGGCCCTGAGATCTGCTGACCAGGATTTGAGCCACAAGAACCTCCTGGAGGTAATGGAGGAAGCTAAGGCCCTAGAGCTATATTTTGCGGCATTGAGAGTGGCATTCACAGAAAACTGAGTGGCGGCAAGGATCTTATTAAGGTCCTGGTGGATACGGGCCTCGGAAGGAGGCAATCGGGATTGAAGCTGTTGCAGCCATATAATGATGGAGCGATTGAAGGAGGATGCCGCAGTGGCTGCATTAATGGCACAGGCGGCTGCCTGGTGAGTTTTCCTGAAGGCTAATTCTAATTTTTTATCCTCTGGTCTTAGTTTTTCAGAGGGGTTCCCTGCTGTGAATGGTGAAGGGGATAATAAGGCTGCAACAGGAGCGTCCACTGGAGGGACCTGCAGAAGTTGGCTAAAGATAGGTGCCATGTTGTAAAATTTTTTGTCAGAGCCAGTGAGAGTAGGGAGGGAGGCGGGATTGGTCCACTGATTCTGGACCACGTCCACAAAGAGCTTGGGGGCTGGAATAAACAATTGTTTAGATACCGACTGAGAATATTCCATGTCCCTTCCCTGGGGTGAGAGCCTGCTCAATGGTTCCCTCCTCTTGTAGGCCTGCTGTGACTGTCGCCTTGTGTAGCAAGGACTTGAAGAGCCCAGATGGAGAAAGCCCTGTAAAGGCCGGACTATCTGGAAGAGCATCCTCCTCATCTTCCGAGAGGTCAGGATCTCTCTGAACCTCCTCCCCTGACACTAGTTCTACACTGCCCTCCGAGGGGGCGGGGTAGTGATGAGAGGGTTCTGTCAAACTAGCCTGAGGTGAAGTATGGGCCTGTCTGCTGAGGTAGTCTGAAACCAGGGAGGTAGAGCGGTGGCTACGAATGCCTGCAGAGATGCCTGTAGAAATAGCTCTGGAAATTAGTAATTGGAGGTTTTCTGGTAAATCAGCCAGAAGAACATCATTAGACTCTGGAACTGTGCCAGCCCTGGGATTCTCATGCTGAGAAGAACATGCAAAGGGGTGGCACATTTTGGATTGGTTCCGGTCAGGGGCTTGCTCCTGTGGAGTAGAAATAATAGGGCCCGGAGAAAGATCTCCAGAAGCTTCCTGTAGAGAATTCTGGGGCAAGTGTGGGCTCAACTCCTGAAGAGTTTGATGGGAAACAGATTGGTCTCTAGACTTTGACAGGGTTTCCAATTGAGCTTGCCTTTTTTCAGCAAGAGAGAACTGTTTTTCCAGGGCCCTCTGCCTGCGCTCCATGTCCTTTAAGTCAGCACTGGAGTGCTGAGAGGCTTTGCGGCCATGCTTAGACTTGCATGAGGCTTTCCTATACGTGGAAGCTTCCACAGTGTCTTGAGAGTTGTCTGCCATTAATGCTCAGCAGATGGGAGATACCTTGAAGGCAGAAAGGGTGGCAGTCGCTTTGGAGACCAAGTGGACCAGCTCACACCAGACAGAGACCAGGTCTGTCAAAGGGAAGCTTACCCAGGGCGAACCTGAGTGTGGCCAGCTCCTAGCTCCCCCTCCCAAATAAAGGCCCCTTTAAAATGGCAATACTTGCCAAGGTGCAGCCAGAGGCTGATTGGTGCTCCCGGGATAAGGTCGCTCCCCTGGATGAATAAAGATGGCCATTCTGGAGGTTACAGAGGCGATTGGAGGCCTCTGGGAGGATCCAATGCACTTCGCTGCCTGCCTGAGCAGCTACCACACTGGAGGTCGGAGCTCGTTGTGCTGTTCAAAATGGCAACCACTCCGGAGTTTGCTCTGCTGTTCAAAATGGCGGCCACAGAGGAGGAGCTTTAAAATGGCTGCCCTGGTTTCAGGCACACCACATGGACCTGCCGAAGCAGCGGTGGGGTGGTGGTGGCGGCGGCCACCACCACTCAGCTGAGAATCCCCTCCAGAACAATAAACGGCGACGGCGGCAGCAGTCTGTTTGTACAGTGGGAGCCTGGCCGATTGAACGGCGGCGGTGGCAGCAACAGCAAGCCGCTTCTCAGCTGTGAGGTCCCTCCACGAGGCTAACTTGATGGCTGTGGTGGCAGGTCTAAAGAGCCGACTCACAGCTGAGACGTCACCACATGGCTCAATAAAGTGGCTGCGGTGGTAGGAGCAGCTGCGGTAGTGGTAAAGGCCTTGCCTTGGAAGTTGAGGTGGGGTTGGGGTGGGGGTGGTTGCCTGTGATGGCAAATGCTAGGGACTGGTGAAGCCAGAAGCCCAGGGGCTCCTCCCCTTCAAGGTAGCGGTGGCTTTATCAGCCAAGACTGATCTGGCCAGCACGCAAACCTAAAATTCAAAAGAAACCTATTTGATTGTTCAGGAATGGATTGAATGGAGATCAACTGCCAAGATGTCTCTATCAGACGACTGAGTCGAAAACTGGGGTCTGACGGAGAGACATGGAGGAGTAGCCACAAAATTATGACTCAGTCTCCAGGCAGATTAGACTGTATCAACCCATTCCTGAACCACTCCGCAGCAGACCAGGAGAATTTACAGGATTTATCAC
Organism: Pantherophis guttatus; assembly: GCF_059756535.1. Lineage (NCBI taxonomy): Eukaryota > Metazoa > Chordata > Lepidosauria > Squamata > Colubridae > Pantherophis > Pantherophis guttatus. The sequence continues at coordinate 229,624,732 of NC_142063.1, read as the reverse complement.
TCTAGAAATGTACAATATCCAAAATTAATAAAATAACATACAAACATGCAGTATATTATAAAGAAGTGGACACTGGACAGTATACAAAATGCCAAATTATAGCATTGAAAGGAGACAACAGAAGAAGCATATAGCACAAGTGGAACTGCAAAATAAGGATTAATTGGCATGCTAACGAAGTTCTAATTATATCCATCTGCTGACAGATGGAACTTTTGATCTAATAGAAATTCCCATAAAAGAAAGGGCAAAGAAGGCCATTTTCAGACATTGCTCTGTTTCGTCTGCAGTTCTATCTTTAAAAACGATCCAGGGAAGTTCCCATTACACACTTCTCATTACATAAGGAATTCACAGTGAAACAGAAAATTATTGTAACTTTCTTCTCCCTTCTATTTAAGACATCCTGAAGTCTTAGGTGAATAGAAGGAAATAACTGAAATTTGGTAAAAATCTTGAACTTGATAGTAATGCCTGTTAAGCCCAAAATTTTTGCTGATCAGTTTTTGGACTCTTTAGAAGATTTATCCTATGAAAGACCATGTTCTAACAATATCTACATAGCAAGTTGTATTAAATATAAAGGGCCATCACTTATTTCAACTGTTCTTGTTAGATTTCTCATCTGTGTTGGAAATCTAATTATTTCAAAAGTAGCAGTAGGTAAAATCTTACTTCCTTTAGAAAGATATAAAACTCATTAATATTTTAGCAGTAACTACATTACATTTAAATAGGCCCCATTAAACTGAATAGAATCTGACACATGACTATGCCTTCTGAATATATTAATTTTGTAATTAATTGCAGTTCTAACAAAATAACAATTATTCAAAGCATTCTTTGTGACTAACGATGGGAAAACATAAAAAGGATATACAAACTGAGCATTTAAATTTACTTCTTCGAAATCTATTAAGGCAACACTTTCCTGAAGCCCTGACATACATAGATTAATTATGAATGAATAAATGCACTCAAACTGAGAACAATGCTAACAAAACCTCCAAGATGGCTGTTATCTACCAGATGGACAAAAGTTTTAAATCAAGCTAATGCTTCATATTTATGCCACCTTCCCTTGCAATCATCATTTTAGAAATAGGGCTTATTCGAAATACTCAACGTAATTTTAACACTGCTACTACCAGATATCATTCATAATTTTGAATATGTCATTCATGGTTTTGTCACTGGGATTTCCTTAGAATCCAAGTATTTAACAGATCTGAACCAGTTAAGCTTCCAAGCTCAGACAATGCTACATGGCCAACATCTCTGAATCTTCCTTTAAATTAACTCAATAGCTAATAATTATTAGATTGAGTATATTCCTATGTGCACCATGTAAGCACACAGATCAGGCCTGAAGCTGTAAACTGAAGGTTGTTCGGAGTAGTCTTAGTCAATCCAGCATTTCCCAGATCTGTCTGTTCTGCAACTTCTAGAAAGCTGGATATTCTGTTGGAACTTCACTATATAATCTGCTGGTTCCTGGCTGAAGATTATTTATTTATTGGCAAAATTCACAAATATCTTTCTTCATTTTTAAAAGAAAGGTTAACTCCATTTCACATTACGAGCCACTTTTACAATCTCTTATGTACCCAACTGCTCTATAGGTGGTCCTCATTAAACAACTATTCATACAGCAACCATTCAAAATGTTGATGGTGCTGAACGACGATAACATATAACAGGTCCTCACAGCTGCAGACATCACAGTATCCCCATGCTTCCATGATCGCAGTTCGGGTGCTTGGCAACCAGCTCACTATTATCGCATCACAGCGTCCCACAACATCATGTGACTTGCCATTTCCAACTATTGCTGTCAGTTTCCAACAAAGTCAGTAAGGAAGATGGTAGGAGGTTTCATGTGTCAATCACATGGCCATAAGACATTGAGATCACATGGGATTCACCTAATGATGGCAATTGAGACTTTATTTGTTTGTGTGTTTGTTCAGAGAATTTATATAGTTGCCCTTTGACTTTTGGTGACTCTGGGCGGCTTACAAAAAATAAAAATCCAATATACAAACAACAAAAACAATAACTCCGTCCTACCCTCCAGCAACAACAAGCAATCAAACGAGCCACTTGATTGGCTCTATCCCACTCTGGATTCCTCAGGCCCACTAGTAAAACCAGGTCTTCAAAGCCTTGAAAAAGAGTGTCAAAGTGGAGGCCAGTCTAATCTCTACAGGAATGATGTTCTAAAGCAGGGGTGTCAAACTCATGACAACATATTGTCATCACGTGACATATTGCAACTTTTTTCGCCTTCGCTAAAACGGAGATGGGCGTGGCCAATGCATGACGCATCTGGCCTGTGGGCTACGAGATTGACACCTCTGTCCTAAAGGGAGGGAACCACACAGGGGACGCCCTTCTGGGTCATGCCAGATGTGCCTCCTTAGGAGAGGGGACTGGCAACATTTCCTGTCTAACAGGATTGCCACAATTGCCAGGGTAAAATAGCACTGTCATGTCACACTTTATGACTGTGTCACTTACCAACAGAGTTGCTGATCCCAATTACCATTGTTAAGTGAAGAATGTCTGTATAGAAAATGGACGTTGGACTTACCTGATACGTCCGTTCTCAGCATGAAGAAAGCGTCAGTCAGGATGGGGAACACGCCTCTGTCTAGCGTATGATCGAGTCTTGCAGTACTTAAGGCTCCGCCCTTCCGGTTGCCCCAGTTCTTCGTCAAGGGCGAAGGTGCAGACTCGTGAGACATGTCTTCCTACAACGAGAAAAAATTAATATCCAACCCCCCCCCCCAACCACCAGACCGGATACAGAAGGGTGGGGCTGACTGACGCTTTCTTCATGCTGAGAACGGACGTATCAGGTAAGTCCAACGTCCATTCTCCAGCTAGCCAGAAAGCGTCAGTCAGTATGGGGACATACCAAAGCTTGATGTCACCAGGGAAGGCGAAACGGTTCCGGTGTTACTCAGGCAAGGTGGACTGCCTGGAGGACTCTCCTGCCAAACGCCGCATCGGACGAAGCAAACGAGTCCACTCTGTAATGCCGGATGAAAGGACTGATGGTAGTCCAGGTGGCAGCTCGACAGACTTCCTCGAGAGACGCCTGTGTCGACCAGGCCACAGATGTTGCAGCGCTCCTGGCCGAGTGAGCCGTGATCCTGCGCGGAGGGACGGCGTCCGAATGACGGTAAGCCAAGGCGATCGTGGCCCTGATCCAGCGACCCAGGGTGGATGCCGAAACCCGGGATCCGATGGACGTGGGGTGAAAGGCCACAAAGAGAGCCTCCGACTTGCGATGCGATGCAGTCCGGTTGATGTAAATCTTAAGCGCTCGACGGACATCGAAAGAGTGCCATGAACGTTCTAGTCGATGAGCAGGACGTGGACATAAGTCCGGGAGCACAAGCTCCTGCACCCTGTGGAAAGGTGAGTTAACTTTAGGCAGAAAAACCGGGTCCAGGCGAAGGACCACCCTGTCATTATGAAAAATACATAGGTCCGCTCGAATCGACAACGCTGCTAGTTCTGAAATGCGGCGGGCGGAAGTAATCGCCACTAGGAAGGCAACCTTTAAGGAAAGGTACCGGAGGGAGAAGAACGGAGATGCTTGAACGGAGGAGACATAAGAGCGGTAAGTACTTTGTTGAGGTTCCAGGAAGGAAAACGGTGTATGGTAGGGGGCCGCAAGTTGGTCACGCCCCTCAGGAAGTTTCGAATGATGGGATGGCAAGAGATGGAGTCAGTCGAACCGCAGGCCAGGACAGATGCAATGGCAGCCACTTGGTGCCATAGGGTATTCGGGGCCAAGCCCTTGTTGAGACCACTTTGGAGGAAGGACAGGACATGAATGATGGAGGCCGATGTCGGATGGACGGGACCGAGGCGCACCAAGAAGCAAAGAAGCGCCAGGTGGCCTCATAAATCCGAACCGTAGAAGGGCGGCGAGCAGCTTAAATAGTTGAAATGACCGGAGGTGGGACCTTAGCTGCGGTCAGGAAGAACCTCAACCGCCAGACGGTCAAGCGAAGCCAGGCCAGGTCTGGATGGAAGAGAGCCCCTTGAGACAATTGAACCTTGGATGTTGGTATTTGCCATGGCAGAGAGACCGATAGGGTCATCAAGTCCGCGAACCACGGGCACATGGGCCAATAAGGGGCAATCAAGAGGAGCTGAGCCCGTTCCTCGAGGAGCTTCCGGATCACCTTGGGAATCACTGGTAGTGGCGGAAAGGCGGAAAGAAGGCCTGGCGGCCACTGGCTACAAAGAGCGTCTGTGGCCTCCACTCGGAGATCCAGGAACCTCGAAAAATAACGGGGCAGTTGGTGGTTCGATCTGGAAGTGAACAAATCTACGAGAGGCATCCCGAACCTGGTTGAGATCTCCTGAAATAGGGAGGGGGAGATCGACCATTCCCCGTGGTCCACCGTTGTCTGGCTGAGGGAATCTGCCTGGACATTTGCTATGCTGGAAATGTGATCCGCCCGTAGAGATGACAGGTGGGTCTCGGCCCAAAGACCCAGAAGGCGAGCCTCGGCCATCAGGGAGCATGAACGAGTGCCCCCCAGCTTGTTGACATGGGCCTTGGCGGTTGTGTTGTCCGTCAGGATTAATACATCTTTCCCTTCCAACCGATCCTGGAAGTGGAGCAGAGCTCGTCGGATGGCCCGGAGTTCCAACAAGTTGATGTTGAGACTGGTCTCTGTCGGTGACCACCGCCCTTGAGCCATGTGGTGAAGTAGATGGGCACCCCAGCCCGAGAGGCTGGCGTCCGTAGTCAATTGAACCCGAGGGGGCTCCCGGAAGCAGGAGCTGCGGGATAATGCGTCTGAGGTCCACCAATGAAGGGATCGGAGTACCCGGCATGGTAGTCGAATGCGACGAGGAGAAGTGTCCTGTAGAGACCTTTGAAAGGGGAGCAGCAGCCACTGAAGGTCCCTGCTAATGTAATCGGGACCATGGAGTGATGCCAAAGGTTGACACCATCATCCCCAATAGACGTAACAGGGAAGAGATGGAAGCGGAGCCAGAAATTAGACACTTGTGAGCTAAAGCCCACAGGTTGGCCTGGCGCTCCGGGGAAAGAGACACCGTGGAGGAGAAAGTGTCAATCAGGGCCCCCAAATGGAGAATGAGGGTAGAGGGAGACAGGTGGCTCTTGGACCAATTGATAGAGAACCCATGTGCCTGTAGGGAATCCAGGACCATAGCCAAATCAGCTCGAGCTTCCCGAAGGGAAGGGGAAAGAACCAAAATGTTGTCCAAATAAAACTGTAGGCGCAGGGGAGTAGAGCAGATATGGCCCACCAAGGCGGCCATTATCTTCGTGAAAACCAGGGGGCTGAAGACAGCCCGAAGGGTAGCGCCCTATATTGGAAATGCGAGACTCTAAGGCAAAACAGAGGAACCTATGGTGAGCGGGTAAAATGGGTACATGGAGATAAGCCTCCGTTAAATCAATTGACGACAGAAAATCGGAAGGGCGGACCGATTCTAGAATCGAGGAAAGGGATTGCATCTAGAACTGACGGTACTTAACGTGCCGGTTCAAGGATTTTAAGTCCAAAATGGGTCTCCAACCCCCCGAGGACTTTTGGACGACAAAGAGATGGGAGTAAAACCCGTGACCTTGTTGAGAAGGGGGAACCCGCTCAATAGCTGCAATCTCCAGGAGGTGGTCAATTGCTGCTGAAATAAGGTCCCTCTTGAGATTGTCTCGGGAAACTGGACAGGGAACAAAACGGGAAGGAGGAGGGGAGGAAAATTCTAGGGCGAAGCCAAAAGAAATTGTGTTGAGCACCCAGGGATCATTGGTGGAGGACTCCCACTGAGAGAGAAACAATGAGAGACGGCCACCAATGGGTGCATCAGAAGGCCCATCATTTAGACCTACGGGGAAAACGCCCTCCCCACCCATCCCGGGGGTAATGACGGGAGGGGAATCTAGGCACTTGTCTGACCTGTGGCTCCTGCTGTAGTCTGGAGGAGTAGGGATGCTGAAAACGAGGCTGGAAGGAGGAAGCACCGGAGGCTCGAAAGGACTGGTATCTAGATGAAGAAAGGTACAGCGACTCCCCTTGACGGGTAGCAGGAGGCAGGATTTTTCGATGATCTCTGGTCTCGACCAGGAGCGGGTCTAAGGCCAACCCAAACAGGTTTCCTGCTGAATAGGGTGATGAAGCGAGTTGCCACTTGCTGCGCATGTCGGCTTGCCAGTTCCGAAGCCATAACAGGTGGCGAGATGTTACATTGGATCCTAAGGCCCTGGCCGAAAATCTTGTAGAGTTCAGTGTGGCATCCGCCGAATATTCCAAAGCTGCAGAGATCTTATTCAAGTCCTGGTGGGACCGAGAATCCGACAGGGGAAGCTGAGCCTGAAGCTCTTTAAGCCAAAGCAAGGCCGCCCTGTTAAAAAAAGAAGCTGAGGTGGATGCACGAATGGCCCAAGCGGTAGCTTGGTGACCTTTAAGAAGTGTTTTCTCCGCCCTTTTGTCCTCCGGATGAAGGGAGTCTTCTGTCAGGCCAGTGGGATGAGCCGAATCCATTAAGGCCACTATGGGAGGGTCCACCTTGGGGACCTGTAGAAGGTCCACAAGAGGAGCTGCGGAATTATAGAGACATTTGTCCAACCCGTTCGGGCTTGGACCCGCCCCGGGAAGACTCCACTGACGTTGCAAGATGTCCGTGAATAACTTGGGCGCCAGGATAGTCTCTGGGTCAATAGTGGGTTCCGCGAACATGGCCGTTGCTGGATCATCTGAAGCGGAAGTTGAGGCAGAAGAAGGAGGAACCCTCAGGCGGGTTATGGCAATTGCCTTGTAAAGCAGGGAACAGAAAACCTGCGGCTTGAAGAGCCCAATAAACGAGGGTTGATCGGGCCCCAATCCTTCGTCATCAGACCAAGCCTGGTCCTGATAGTCGTCAGCCTCCGAGACCGAAGCCTAATCCGAAGAATACTGAGATTCTATGCGCTCTCAATCCAAACAAGAGTCATCCCTTGAACTCCTCTGAGGAGTGGTGAAAGACTCCTGAGCCGAGGTAGAAGGAGCCTGTTGAAGGCATTCCGCAAGGCTCTGGCGAATAGCTCGTGCAATGAGAGCCTCCAAGGAATCTGTCATCGGAGTGGGATGAGGGGGAGGCAGTGGAGGTTGCAACGAAGCGCCTTGAGGTTCCGGACCAATCTCTGGAAGGGTTTGAAAAAGGCGCTGGGAATCCGAAGGAGGGGCGCCAGGGGAAGTGCCAGGGACATCAGGAGAGAGGTCCCGCACAGATCTTGGAGATTGGGCCCAAGGAGTTGGTTGGGAAATAGGCCTGTCATGGTCATGAGCAGGGGCATGCATTTGGGCCTTCTTAAAGGCCTTCTCCATGGCCTTGTGTCTCCTTTGTTCCTCACGCGAAGGCGCAGTGGAGGTAGAGGAGGAAGCTCCCTTCCTAGCCCTACTCTTCTTGGCTGGGGGAGGAGGAGCAGCCGACGATCCCTCAAGGGGATCGGAGTCATGACGGTGACGGGATGAAACTCCAGGCACTCTTGAGCTGGGCCGCGTGGCGTCCGCCATTTTGAATAAATTTAGACGCAGCCGAGGGAAGAAAAAAAAGGGCCTCTAATTACCGTTCCGCGGCGTCCACAGCAATCCAAGCGCCAAAGGTTGTTAATTGAAGCGCCCACGAGTCGCTAGCCATCCGGCTATTACTGCGACTAAGGATCAGCGAGCAGCTGCTCCAGCCGACGGATCTGCTGCTAGGCGAAGGCCTTTGAAACGCAGCAAGTCTCCCGTGCGGGAGAGAGCTCCAGCTGACAGGCGCGAAGCCTGTAGCTTAAATCACCAGCCGGCAATGTCCGAAAGGTTGTTAACGAAAAAAACAAAGCTGAATCCAGCGAAAGCGATCAGCGATGGAAGACACGACTAGTCACGCGTAGACCGAGTCGAAGAACTGGGGCAACCGGAAGGGCGGAGCCTTAAGTACTGCAAGACTCGGTCATACGCTAGACGGAGGCGTGTTCCCCATCCTGACTGACGTTTTCTGGCTAGCTGGAGAAACAATATTTACCAGGTAACTAATAATATTAATAGATTCACAAAACCCACAATATACTGTAGGTATTTGAAAACCCTATAAACTTCCTGGTTCTTTCTGTCAGTTTTCAAGCTGGCTTAAACTTTATTAACAAAAGTTTACTATCAGAAAAGTCCAGAATATGCTGAAAATAAAATCCCAAGAGTCAATGGCAGATTAATTACGCTGACTTTGTATAAATATACAAAAGGATGAAGGCTATTACTTAGCGCATTGTAAGCCGCCTGAGTCTCCGGAGAAGGGCGGCATATAAATCAAATTAAAAAAAAAAAAAATTACATCTTGTTGCTAAAATATCTACATGAGCTTATCCACTGAATAACCAAGAGTCAAAGGTAACTTAGTGGAAGCTTTATTCTTTAGTTCTTTGCCTAACTTTATTTCTGCAAGTCCATTTCTATTTGAACTGTAAGTGCATATTTGTGGTACACAAGTGTGTACTTGTGTGTGTGTAACAATGTGAAAAAAGTTGAACTTTTTGACATTTTCAACGTATTTCAACAAACAGACATTTGATCTTCATTTCAACAATACTGAAAAATGAGTTATAACAAATACCTTGCAGCATTTACATTGCATAGTCCATTGTGCAAGTTAAAGAAACGCAAAAACAAATTTTGCATGAGGAAAAACTAAGAACACCTTTGTCACTACTTCAAATACTTAATATTAGAATCAGGTGCAAATGATCAGAACATTGGTAGAGAGGATCTAAAAGGAACCTTAGGCCACAGATATTTAGTTTGATTTACACTTACTAGTTACCATTAGATTGAAAGAGCTCCCCGAGACTTTTAGAAATAATGTTAGATGTCTTTGAGTCTGGGAAGGGATTTGAAAAGATTATCAAACAATTGGAAATCAATCATACCATTGTCCAGTACAGGGGTTCCAAATTTTTTTGACAGCACACCTCCCTTTAGAGCAGGGAACAATGGCCATGTTATGACTTGTGGGCTTCAACTCCCAGAATTCCTGACACAGCCATACTCAGCCATTCCTGAGGGGCCATCGTTCCCCACCTCAGAGTAATTTTAATTGGTACAATTAAATGGTTTTAATGGTACAAACCACCCCTAAAAATATAAACATCAAACTGAACACAAATGAACAACAAAAACATACAAGGAAATTTTGATGGATTTATTATGACAACGTAACTAAAAGGTTCTTTATACCTTACCTGGATTCTGTCTCCACCTCCAAAAGGGAGGATCCCCTCACAGTTTTGGAAAGCCTTGTCCAGAAAATTATAAGTGGAAACAGTTTCAAACAACAGTCATCTTGCCCAGACCAGATTGTCCCAATAAAATCAGCCCAAGAACAGAATACTCAAGATACTGAAAGAAGAATTTTATCACATGACCTACAGGTACCTCTTGCCACCATTGATGTCAAAGCCCTTGAATTTACCATTAGAAAGAAGCTGAACAAATTAGATCTACCTGGGAGATTTGCCAGAAGGAAACTGTCTTGCTGTCCAGAGAGAACATCAGGGAACGACTAAAATTGCTCATTGTTCCTAGATCAAGACCAGGATTGCTGGAACAATGTGCTTTGGACAAATGAGGCGAAGATAATTTGGCCAAAGTACTAGAAGATAAGTTTAGTGAAAACCAAAAGCAGCATTTCACCAGAAGAATCTGATAGCAACAATAAAGCATGATGGTGGAAAGTTATGGTTTGGGGCTGCTTTATTGTATCAGGGCTTGGGTTAGGGTTATAGTTGGACAGGGCTTCACCATTATAGATGGACAGGGCTTCACCATCATAGATCTCACTAGGAATTCTTCAATGTAGCACAGGGTGCTTGAGGATAATGTGGCATCATCTGTCAGAAAATTGAAATTCCACCCAATGTGCACTTTGCAACATAACAATGACCCTAAGTATATCCACCAAGGAATGACTGGGACAAAAAATTGAGGGTTCTGGAATGGGCATATCAAAGTCAGGATATATATATATATCTCATTGAAATGCGATGGGTGATTTGAAACAGGATGTGCAGGCTAGAAACCTCTCAAGCATCCTACAACTAAAAAAAATTAGAGGAGTAGGAAAAAATTCCTTCCCGTTGATGTCAAAGACTAGTAGACAGTTATAAGAAACTGTCCTTGAAGGTTTTTTCATCAAAGGGAGCAATATTAGATACTAGAGTCAAAGGTATACTTATTTTTTCCACAGAAAGAAATAGCATATCAGTTGGGGGTTTTTTGTGCAATATATGATTGCAGTCTATTTTTCATTGGGAGTTTTTTTTTTTTGTTCAATTACATTGCCTTTATACACTGTTTGAATGAAGATAAAATATTGATAGGTCCACATATATTAAAAAAGAAAACAACTTTATATGGGATATATTTACTTTTTCACATGATTGCATTGCATATATATATATTGCATTTTACATTGTTTGAAAGTGACTTCAATCTAACACTAGTCAAAAGTCAAAGACAGAAGAAAAAAACCTGAACCACCCATTTTCATTTGGTTACTCAGATCAGAAATCTGTTAGCAACATACAGAGTTTTAATTCAGTGAACTGCATAATATAATCAATCAAGAGTAATTACTCTGCTAATGAATTACATTTACATTCCTTTCAACTGACCAAATGATCAAGACATAGTGTGACTGAACAAACAGGAATGTTCCAGAAGCATTTATGAAATCATTGTAAAATTAATACTGTTAATTAACATTAAAATGGCTTTTATTTCAAAGTTGCTACCTTGCAGAAAAGAATTAAAGCCAGAATATTACATTCTGCTATTTTACCTCAGGGCATATTGTCAAGTTCAGTAACCTCCTTGTGCTGTTCATTTCTCTTTAAATGCTGCTAGGGCAGGTCATATCTCCCCTAAGTTGTATAAAACCTATTTAGCTCTGCCCCAGAATAGAAGAGTTTTACCAAAGAATCATCCCATAACAAATTATACAGTCTCTTTACTTTTTCTCTTGCCGTAGTTGTGTACACTTGTGCAACCAGCAAAATCAGGAGCAACTTAAATTCAAGTAGAACGCATTGCGTTGCTCATAAGCACACTATATAGGAGTGGTAGAATGAACAGAAGTAAACCACTCCTTTTGCTGAAATTAAACTACAGCACAGGCCTAAGGGTATCTTGCAACACTGCCATGATATTTTACTTCACTGTTTCTCAATTTTAGCCACTTGAAAATGGTTGGACTTCAGCTCCCAGAATCCTGGCTGGGGAATTCTGGAAATTGAAGGCCATACATCTTCAAGTGGTTAAGATTGAGAAACATGTTTTACTTAAAACTTAGATATGATTTTAACTTATAAAGAACAGTAGCCTTTGGATAATATGTTCTGGGGGAAATAATACAGTTGGGACAGTGCTCTAATTTAGAATAGGGTCACTTCAAAACTTTAATATAACAAGAGGGAGGTATTAAAGCTTAGCTTGTTTTCTGTTAAAACTGGACTCTAACCACCTGTCCAACTTTCTTTACTTAGTTTTTCTTCTGGGGATATAAGGAAGTAACCTCTGCTCGGGAAAAAAATCAAACGGTTGGGCAGAAGATGCACCTGGGAAAAATTAGGAATAAAGGTAAATTGCAATTTAACTTCCTCCAATTGCTTTTAAAGGATTCCAGCATTATCCATATTACAATTCTCAAACTAGGCTGCTGGTGTACTAATATTCAAACACATTTCAATTCTCAAACTCTAGGTAATATTCCATTCCCATTTATGAGACCTAGCATATTAAATATTATATTGAGTAAACATGTGAAGAGAGAGGAATACTCTCGAGGTTTGGACACAACTTTCTTTTAGATTATTCTGATGGGTAATCTTTTTTCTTTTTCTAAGCAATCACTTAATGTGACAGAGAAAAAGACATCTTTTAACAACAATCACATACAGTATAAATTTAATTTGAAGTTAATTAAATTAAATTAAAGTTTAAGTATATATACATTATTCACTTTGTATTTAATAACTTTCTCACTCTTATTACAAGCATTTGACTTCTAAAAACGTATGGGAGAGCTGGGGGCAGGAGTCACATTCAAGACTTTTGAGAGTTGTATTCAACCATGAAAGTGCCAGCATCACTGTTCATCAATGCATGCAGTCTCACACTGTAAGTATGAAGGAGTTGTTTTAGGACTACTTTAGCTAATATTCTGAGGAAAGGTTAAAAGGCTGAAGCTGGAGTAAAGCAGTGAAGCTTCTAGGGCTTCCTTGTATGGGAGCTACCTTTGCATATAATTAAAACATTAATATGGATCGTTCCTTTCCGGACTGAATTTACTCATGAAAGGCAATATACCAAAAGTATATTATTTTATGCCATTTGGTCCATCTACTCCAAAGAAACAAAAACAAAATTGATTTTTAAAATCAAATATAATCAAAAGAAAGAGAGAGCTCCATAATTAGCAGTTTCAAGAGTGCCTATTGTTTTTAAGTTATCCATTTATAGAAGCCGGTTGGAAAGGGAAGAATATTTATCTTGTGTTCCATCTAACAATGAGTGGACTATACCGCAGCACGTGGAGCCCATAGAAAATATCTTGTCAGAGTTTCTCTGAAATATTTCAAACCAATATTTATTGAGTTATATTCATGTTCACACTGGGACTGGGACCATCGCACTGCAGTTCCCCTCAACCAATTAGATTTCAATGCCAAAAGAAGGGAGTCCTATGCCAGCATTGTGGTAATTAAACCCACCAGAGGCAACCTGGCTGCTGTCCAATTCATGGGAAACATCCAGTGTAATCTTTCTGCTGACAAAACTTTTATCAATGAAATAAGAGCCTCCTGCATATCCACAAACCCTGTTTTAGGGATCTGGTAGGTCTTCCAGAACAGCCTGGGATCACAGGGAAGAAAATGGGAGAAAAAAATTCCACCATCTAGGTCAGGTCATATTGCTATAAAATGCTGGCTGTCTCTCCATGTGGTTTTTAACTAGGTTGTTGACAAACACTTAAGTTTTGAAGACATTTCAGTGTAAAGGCTGGGGTGGTGGGAATGTAAAAGGTCATAGTAGAGTAAGCCACTTGTTCTTGACATCAAAACCATTTATCTGGCTGATTTTTTTTTCTTTTGGCTAAGATCCAAGAAGGCCCTAAGTGGGGCCCAAATGGAGTCCCTGAGCAGTGGGGTCCTGTCTGGCAACAGGTAGGTGAATAACTAAAAGGGCAAAGATGGGGAGGGGGTGAGAGGGAGACAGGGAAGTAGTGGGGGTTCAAGAGCAGACAGTACCTTCTTGCTTACCAAGACTCACGATTCAGAGAGACCAAAGCAGAAATGGCTTGGATCAGGGTGGATCCTCCCCTATGCTGAGATTTGGTTACAAATGGCACTGGAGACTGCTAGAATTGCCTTCATTAAGTGATGCAATCAACTCATGTCACATTTCACGACTGTATTGCTTAACAATGTACATTTTGGTCCCAATTACTGTCATTAACTAAGAACCACCTGTACTGAATGCTTAAAGTTATTATATCATATTTATTTTTTTCCAAAATTATTTTTCCAAAAATCACTTGCATGCCACAAGTAGTACATAATTATTACTCTTTACATACAACTTTCTGTGATATAGAACTGTATCACACTCCTAACCTAAAAATCTCTTCAGAAAAATAGCCACATTCCCTGAAGAGAATTCTAGACCATGATTCTTCAATAGAAGGCCCTCTCCAAGAGGGCCACTTGATGGTTCAGGCATATGATCCACGGAATATCCTCTCACTGGGCTTCATGGAGTTCCTGCTCTCAGAGTTTTTCTTCAATACCCAATGTCTTTTCTTACCTGCCCAATCTATGAGCTATGAGACAATTCAATGCATGCCAGCCTCACTCTGCATCCTGTCTATAAGCCTCTATCGTGAACCAGTGTGTTACTTTTGTGCTCTTCGTTCCTCCAAGATTTCATCTTCATTATTTGGAAGGTAACACCCAACCTGTGCATCATTTCATTGTGACCATGGTCTGCCTCCTAAAATTATACAAGAACTACACCTAGAAATCAAATGTATATTTCCTCCCTCTATTGCCAATGCAGCCTGATCAGTGATGCAGTCCAGAAAAACAACATATGCCTCATCAGAAGGGATCTGTTCAAAGAAATAAGCTGCCAAATATCCCAGATCCAGAGCCGGTCCCAAAACAAGTGATGACATGCCAAATGAGAAGCAGTTTCATGTCCTGGCTTCAGTGAAGCGACGAAACCCCCATGTAATAGGCAGATAAAATCCATGCATGGTGGGAACAAATGCAGTCAATTTTTTTTACAAATCTGATAACATAGAATAACAGAATAAAACAGTTGGAAGGGACCTTGGAGGTTCTTCTAGTTCACCCCCAGAGCTCAAGCAGGAAAATCCTATACCCTTTCAGACAAATGGTTGTCCAATCTCTTCTTAAAAACCTCCAGTGTTGGAACACCTACAACTTCTGGAGGCAAGCTCAATTGTTCAATTGTTCAATTGTCAATTGATCAATTGTTATCACTGTCAGGAAATTTCTCCTTAGTTCTAGGTTAGCTCTCTCCTTGCTTAATTTCCATCCCTTGCTTCTTGTCTCGCCTTTGGGTCTTTCGAGACTTTGCTTTGCTTTGGGACTTGCAGAGGTACTGGCTAGGAAAAATCCACACTACACTAGGGAAAATGGAGAATTTAGGAGACATAAATTTTCAGTGAGCCTTGCAAAAGTATCAGAAGGCTTGTGTGGAGAGATGGCAGCAGACACGTAGAGGAAGGCAGTAGAGGAGCAGTTAGGTGAAAAGAGTGTGGTATGCACAACAGCTTCCTGTTGAAGAGAAGGTGTAACCCAATTCAGACAGCCCATAATCAAATACCACAGAACAGCTTAAAAAGTACCAAGAATTGCCAGCTAATTCTGCTGACTGCCAGGGGGTTCGATCCTCACAAGCTCAAGGTTGACTCAGCTTTCCATCCTTCCAAGGTCAGTAAACTGAGGACCCAGATTGTTGGGGGCAATATGATGGCTCTGTAAACCATTTAGAAAGGGCTGTAAAGCACTGTGAAGCAAAATAAGACATCCTCTGATAATAAGCCCAATCAGGCTTTTGAGCGCATGGCAATAAGGCCAAACACTTATTTCAGGGTTCAAAAAAAATATAAGACAGGGTCTTATTTTCGGGAAAACACGGCATTGCTAATGAGTCAGGAACATCAAGGCCAAAAGCAGAAGTTGAGAGCGGGCAGTCATGAAGCACAAAGGGAAATACCAAAATTGCTTCCAGCAATGGAAGGCAATCTCAGTTCAGTTTAAATCCTCTACTCACTGAGCATGAACAGCTGAGACTTCCTCTGCTGTGCAGTTGCCAGTCAGAGGCCCCAGGCTTGCCCACAGAGTCGGCATTTTGCTGATTGCTTGCTGGGGTTCAGAATTCCCAGGACAGGTTGGGGGGTTGCCCTGCTTCTTGGCACTCAGGTTACCTAAAGAAAGATCAGTGCTGGCTAAGGAAGGACCTCAGAGGGTTTCAGTGTTAGATTCAGTAGCTGTTGAATCTCTAGATTCAGTGCCTAGTGGCACTTGATCTGCCCATATCTTGGAACCTGACACTGAAGCAACTTATCAAACAAATCTTGCAGCCACATTCAACCATCATGTCCACAGTCATTACAAGACAGCATATAAAGATGAAAGGTGCTGTCCTACTATTCAATGTCAGGTGTTCCTGGAAAATCCAGTGAATGATAACAGTAAATCACAGATCGGTGTAAATAATTCTTATTCTTTTCTGCCACTAGCAGAGCAGCTATGGAATGCAATGAAAAAAGTCAGCTGCTCCAGTAAACCACTTGCTGTAAATAAGAACCACCTTATGGGGTCAGGAAAATTATAAATTTGAGGAATTCAATCTTTCACTGCCATTGTAATAAATAAAGTAAGTAAACTTTACCTAGATCACTAGAGAGACCAAGAAGCAGATGATCATGTGATCACCATTTGTAAGCTTCCCAGCCAACTTCAACAAGCAAAGTCAATGGGGAAAGTCAGATTCACTTAATGATCACATGATTCATTTAACAACTGCAGTGGCTCGCTTAACAACTGTGGCAAAAGAGGTCATCAAATGGAGTAAAACTCACTTAACAACTTCCTCACTTAGCAATGGAAATGTTGGGCTCAATTGTGGTCGTAAGTCGAGGACTAGTTGTACATACATACCCATTGATTCATGCACCAAATTCCTACAGGTAATATTTGCTAATGCCCATTTATTAGCTGTAGATTTAAAACAAGTAATTAGAAGATTAATTCATTCCTAACAGTGCCAAATAAATAGTCTAAGTGCTATAAATCTATAATCAGGCCACTAAGAGATAATCTATTTTGTTGCTATCTTCTGCAGAAATCACACTAGCAGATTAATGAAAACTGTACTTCAACAACAAAAAAGAACTTTGGAGATTATTCTCCAAACCGTAACAAGTTAATTCTTTGTGCTTCTCTCCCATATAGTACCGTATTTTCTGGTGTATAAGACGACTGGGCGTATAAGACGACCGCCGAATTTTCCTGTTAAAATATAGGGTTTGGGCTATACTCGCCATATAAGACTACCCCTCTTCCAACGCACACCAAATAAAAATTAAAAAACATCAACTGGCTCACCCGCAATGTAAAAGCAGCTGTGCTAGACCCAAAATGGCCCCTGAAACAAGCAGGAACCTCACAGCCACAAAAAGCCCAAAAAAACAACTTTCACACTTTACACACACACAACACAACACAACACAACTGGCTCACCCACAATGTAAAAGCAGCTGTGCTAGACCCAAAATGGCCCCTGCAACAAGCAGGAACCTCATACAGCCACAAAAAGCCCAAAAACCCAACTTTCACACTTTACACACACAAAATTCCACATACAGCTTTGTGAGATTTTTGTGTTTGTGTAGTTAGAGTAAAACAAAAACACACTAAATCTCAGAAAGCTGCACAAATATTATTTTATTTTATTTTTATATGAAAGCTAAATTTAAAACTTCCTAAACTTTAAATGGCTAGGTCTAAAAAAGAACAACTAAAAAAAACCCCAATTAACTATTTTTTTTAAAGATCCCAAAGGGGAAAAAAACTACCCAATAGAACAGGGGTCTCCAACCTTGGCAACTTTAAGACTTGTAGACTTCAACTCCCAGAATTCCTCAGCCAGCTTTGTTTTGCTGGCTGAGGAATTCTGGGAATTGAAGTCCACAACTCCCTGCCTGCTTGATTGCAGGCAGGGAATTGCTTGCTGATGGAATGGATTCAGGCAAGCGAAGCAAGGCAAGTGTTGCGACTAGCAGCTAAGGTAAGCAAGCTGGAGGGGGAAAACTTTTTTTCTTCTCCGTGGCTCTGGCGATCCCAGCTGAGTTGCCTGATTAGCAGATCGTCAGAGCTTGGATCGCCAGAACCATGTGAAAGAAGAAAAGTTTTTTCCTTCTCCATGGCTCTGGCGATCCCAGCTGAGTTGCCTGATTAGCAGATCGTCAGAGCTTGGATCGCCAGAGCCATTTAAGCCTCGTCAGAGCCTTTCAGGCTGGTCTGCCTGATTACAGTAGAACGACACCCGGCGTATAAGACGACCCCCGACTTTTGAGAAGATTTTCATGTGTTAAAAAGTCGTCTTATACGCCAGAAAATATGGTACTATCTTTAACATTCGCTATTCTCAGAAATAAGGGGGAGCAATGGTTCAGCGGTTAAAGAGGCTGAGCTTGTCAGCTGGAAAACTGACAGCCCGGGTTTGAAACCCAAATACTGCACAATAGGGTGAGCTCCTGTTCTTTGCCCCAGCTCCTCTCCACCTAGCAGTTTGAAAGCATGCAAATACAAGTAGATTAATAGGTACAAGTTTGGCAGGAAGGTAACAGCATTCCCTGCACCTTTGGCATACAATCATGTTGGCCATATGACCACAGAAAATGTCTGGACAACACTGGTTCAGGGGTCCTGTTCAGCAGGTTCTGACAGGTTCTGGAGAACCGGTAGCGGAAATTTTGAATAGTTCAGAGAACAGGCAAATACCACCTCTGGCTGGCCCCAGAATTGGGTGGGAGTGAAGATTTTGCAATATCCTTCCCCCAGGAGTGGGGAGGGGATGGGGATTTTGCAGTATCCTTCCCCTGGAGTGGGGTGGGAATGGAGATTTTGCAGTATCCTTCCCCTGGAGTGGGCTGAGAATGGAGGTTTTGCAGTGTCCTTCCCCTGCCACGCCCACCAAGCTACATCCACAGAACCGGTAGTAAAAAAAAAATTGAATTCCACCACTGCACTGGTTCCCTTGGCCAAGAAACAGAGATGAGCACTGCGCCCTAGAGTCAGACACGACTGGCCAAAGACCTTTATTTTACTTTTAGCTATTGTTAAAAAAAATAAAATCATGATAAAAATAAGGCACAATTAGTATAAAACATTGCATTTAGAAACTGAGACCGCTGAAATATAAGTTGAGTGACAGATTTTACAAAAGGAAATATTACAGAATGAAAGAATAAAAAGAAATATTTATATTAGAGGCTAGAGCTGGTTCATATGCCTCTTACTGTTCATTGTGCCACTTAGCAGTGGGAAGTTATACCTGGAACATAACAAAGACGTGACATGCCGTTGATTGTATCAGGGATTGAGAGGTAAAATCTGCCCTGATCATGCTTAGGCCATCCTTTTTTTTAATTTCTGTTTTTCAATACTGTACTGAAACTTCCCTGTTTTCTTTTTTTTGTAAACTAAAATAAAGATCCTCTCTATTTAAGTACTAACACTTCAGACCTACGTTGTAAGCATTTTCTACTGCTTGCTATGATACTTCTTTCAAAAAGATTCTTTCAACAATCAACATACTGCATCAAATACAATTCTTAATCCACAGCTGCTACAAAACTAAGCACCCAAATATGTTCTCAAGGAGGCAATTACCAGAAAATTCTCATCACTTAGTCTCTGAAAACTTATATATCAAATAATTGTCCCTCCCAACTGCCCATGTATAAAACCGTATTTATGTGTTAAATTTTATTAAGGGTGTAAGAATAAGAAAGCACTTTGATATATTCAACTGAAAAGTAGACACAGCAGGTTATGAATTACGAATTGTACTCTTACCCAAATGGCTTCATTAAACAAAATCTTCATTTTTCATTTTCTTCTGAAATATGCTAAAATGACAGATCAACAGATCCCATTCCACCCCTTGCCTCCCCACATCTCCTTAGATTTTAATCTTTGGTTTTAATTTATTTACGTTTTAATGTAGATATATATTTTTATGACTTTAAGCCACCCGGACTTACCTTATGGTAAGACGGGTAGCCAATAAATTATATAAAAATAAATAAATAAGATAAATAATAAGATAAATAAAATTAAAAGGGGACCTACAGCACTCCAAATATTGATGAATTATCATCTTCTGCAATCTTCACTGTTGATTGGGCCCTTGGGAGATGTAGTTTGGCAACATCTTGGGAGGCCATGTTCCCCATGTTGTTAAATATGCATTAGATCTGGTGCAGGAAGATATATCCTAATATATCACATAGTACCCCTGGACCAGTGGTGTGTTTCAAAAATTTTTACTACTGGTTCTGTGGGTGTGGCATGGTGGGCATGGCATGGCTTGGTGGGCGTGGCTTGGTGGGCATGGCAGGGGATACTGTAAAATCTCCATTCCCACCCCAATCCAGGGGAAGGTTAGTGCAAAATCCCCATTTCTTCCCGATCAGCTGGGACCTGGGAGGCAGAGAATAGATGGGGGCGGCGCCAGTCAGAATTTTTACTACTGGTTCTCCGAACTACTCAAAATTTCCGCTAACAGGTCTCCAGAACTGGTCAGAACCAGCTGAAACCCACCTCTGCCCTGGACCACTACAAACTACTTAGCCCTATTCAATGTGGTCAACCTGATATCAGGGAGGCATTTCTCCAATTAATTCTGCAAGAGCTCCTTCCGTGTAGCTAAAAGACAGCAAACAAAGCTTGATCCTATCTTACCACTTCTTAGTGCTTAGAAGGAAAGGTGCCAGATAAACATAACACAGGACCATTGGCACTGAGCATCATGTATTGACACTGAAGTCATACGGAGAAACTATCAGAGAATGCTGACAAACATACTTCCAATTCTCTACAGAGCTGGTGCTATGTTTGTGGAATTAAGAGTCTGGCCTCATGAGACACAGCTGTGTCAAACTCACACCACACCAAGTCAACAGCCAGCAGTAATATCCCAACTTCTATGGAAAGGAATGTAACTGCAACTGAAAGGCAAGAGACCTTAAGGTTTGTTCCTCTATAGTGGAACACAGAGTAAAGGAAAACGTGGCATATAAAGCAAACTGGAGGAAAAAAACTAAAGCTGCAATATTAACAGTGGTTTTTAAGAAATCCAGTGTAGTTTAGACTGGATTAAGTATACCTAAAATCATAGTGTACAAAACAATTCCAAGAAGATTTCATTTTTAAGTAATTATACTCTCCACTCTGGCCTGTGAATTTGTGATTTCATTAATCACAAGAAAACAGACCAAATCTTAATAATTACTGGATCTTTCCAAAGAAAAATATCACACCTTACATTCTATCTAGTACAAAAAGGGTGCGAAGAAAAACAGTTTAGTAACCAATGACAAACTGAATTATGCTCTAAACTAGTTTCCAGGTAACTGCCAATTTTGCAAGAGAAACCTATTTGCATGCAAGCTGTTGCCAATTTTACAATGGTAACTAGTAGTTTCCAAGTCATTTGGACCATCATTTAAAACTCAAATGAATTCCTACAATTATTTAAAAACTGTATAAAGAAGTAGAAGGTCAGGTTGACATGTGCTGCTCATGGTTAGCATAATTTCTTTTTCTGCAATGAATAACTTTACATTTTATCTCCCCATATTACTACCATATTCTTGGTTCTCTATCTTATAGGCTAGCATCGGCATTCAATGTTTTTAAAATGAAATACTGTAATCTGAAAGACAAAACATATTTTAGATAGGAAAATGACTGAGTCAAGCCCTAAAGTGTGCTTAAAGTAGATTATATCCATATGATCTGGGTTTTGTTGTTGTTGTTTCTACTCTCATAAATGGGAGAAACCTTAATTTGGTATGTAGTTTTTAACTGGGAGCACTTAAGCGGTCCTGTTTGGGGTCCAAAGTTAAGCAAGATCAGGACATTTAACAACCAAGTTGCCAATCCTAACCGAAGCCATGAAATGAGGATTTAGACATATATCCTTGAAGAAGTAAAAAAGCAATCTTGTTCATACTACTGCCAAAAAAATCCCACTAAAGACATGGATTTGAAGTCACCAAGTGTTAATCTTAATTTGAAGGACACTTTTTTTTAATAAATAGGAAGAAAATGTTCATGGGGATCAACTCAGAGGGATCATCTTCACAATGGAAGAAAACTTAATCTTGAAAAAAAAACCAAGATGTTACATAAGAGCACTAATCAAAATTATTCCCGTCCCAATTACTATCATTAATCTAGAACTACATGTATTTTCTTAACCTTAGCAAGCAAAGAAAGATACAATGCATATTTTTACATTTCTATTTGGAAGAAAACTCCATTAAGCTGATCAAATTTATTCTGTCCTAAGTGTATAAAGGAGCTACATCTCAAATGAGCAGATCTGTAAATGTACCCCATCTTCATTACTGCAAAAAGGGAAGAACTAAAGATAACCTTATCTTACCTATACCTATTGTAAACCTTTTTGCACAGAGTATAATTTCTAGTCTCTCTTCCACTCTTCTACCCCCTGTTCTGTCTCTCCACAAAAAGTAGAGTAGGTTAAGCCCTAACTATGACTTTTATAATGGCAGCAATATATAGATTTAAAAAAAAAGACTAGGTCTGCTTTCTAGCAAAGGGAGAAAACTTAACTTTGCTACAGAAAAACTACAGACTTACAGCCAATGAAATATAATGGTTAAAATACTGGACTGGAATTGTCAAAATCTGATTCAAATACCAACTTACATGTGAAGTTTACAAAGGAATTTTTGCTGTCATTTCTTCCTAGACATGACTGGTAAATCCCAAAAAATTCAGTCAGCATGGCAAGAAATTTGGGAGCTGTCACTCCAATATCTCTGCAGAGCACTGAATTGGGGAAATCTTTCTCTTTCAACCTAACATGTCATCGAGATGTGCTTTGTACATATAAAATAGGACACAGGAAATCATCCACACTGTCTTGAACTCATTGTGGAAATAATATTTTGACTCTTTGGGATTATTTATTTTTGTATCTTTGAATCAGTATTGACTCCTAGTGACCACCTGGAATAAAACCCTGCAGTTCTCTTTGGGAATTGGTGGCATACAAATGAAATTAAAAATAATAAATACATGGTGTTGAAATGCTAACAGAAGGCAGGAGTTTTATTCTACAAGTTCATACCCAATAAAACTCACTTCCATAGCAGCACTTTTGACAGAAATCCACCAGTCAAGCAGCCAGGCCACAGCAATGGTAATTTGTTTAAATGCCTGCAGTAAATAGGGTAGCTTTGAAGTGTTTTTAATTATTACAACATATTCTCATAGATTTAAAAAAATTTTTTTTAAAAAAAACCCATAATATTATGGTAATTTAACCCGAACAGTTTGTATATTTCAAAAGGTGAGAAAGGCACAGAAATTCAGGTGTAATTAACCCAATCGGCTTAGTTTATTTTATAAACATTTCACTTGCAATCTCAGTAATATATTGCTCTAGTTTAGGCTATTTGTAATTATCAATTAGAAAACTGGAAGTTTCAACTCAACTCAAAGATTATCAAAGTAGCACAGCTGGCTACTTCTTGTTTAAGGTGTGTCCTCATAATTTATAAACCCTGATAAATCCATATATATGTATGAATGTTTGTGTGTGTGTGTGTGTGTGTATTCATTCTCTCTCTCTCTCTCTCTGTCTGTCTGTCTGTCTGTCTGTCTCACTCACACACACACACAAAGAATTTTGCTCCATTTTATGCCTTTCTTGTCACTCTTGTTAACTGAATCGCTGCAATCATGTTAAATTAGCAACACAGTTAAATTAATCAGGCTTTCCTATTGACTTGCTTGTCAAAAGGTCACAAAAGGGGATCCCATGACCCCGGGACACTGCAATTGCCATAAATATGAATCAGTTACCAAGCATTTGAATTTTGATTACTATGACCATGGGGATGCTGCAACAGTCATAAGTGTGTGAAAAACGGTAATAAGTCACTTTTTTCAGTGTCGTAACTTTGAACAGTCATTAAATGAACTGTTGCAAGTTGAGGACTACCTGTAGTGCATACACATTAAAAAGTTGTTCAATTATTTCAACTACGTCGACCTCCATACCATTAACATCATCATTACGATAATCTTCGCACAGTTACAGTAAGAACAGGCATTGTTTCTTTATTCCCCATCCTATTTTGGCAAACTGCTGGCTATCAAAAGCTTAAAAAATGAAAAAAAAAAAATAGGATATAAAAAGTTACAATTTAAAAATACTACCAAAATGATTTAGAGTTAATGCCTGACAAAAGAGATACATCTTTACAGATTTTCGACAGATTTTAAGTCTTTGACAGAAGAGAAGAGACCAAAAACAACTTCCAAGGAACCATATATCAGAACATAGGAACAATGTCCTCTCCTCTGCATATCAGAAATATAACCTTTTGAGAGCAAGGGTACCATTAAGATGGCCTCTTCTCACTGATCCACAACTGGGGAACACTCCAGCAGAAAGTTAGGCCATAAGCTATTTAGGGTTTTTAAGTTCAACTGCATTTTCTGAATGCTTTTCAAGAATTCCCCATACAGAACACACTGCAATAGTCAATCTCTTTTTCAGGAATGTTCTTTTCAGAAAAATACATATAGGATCAAATTTCCCATTTTAAATGTCATCAGGCAAAATAAGACATTTTACTCACTGGAAAATATTAAATATTCCACTTTCAGTTCAATGTTATTTACCTTGCTTTAATATTGTAAAGTGCCTTGAAATTAAAATAAATATACAAATGGCTTGAAATAATTCTCTCTATATAAATTCTATATACCTTGTAGCAACAAAATAGCTCTCTATAGTCTCATATACATTCACCATATGAATGTACAGATGTTAATCAAAGATACATTTGGATTCAATCTTTATTCAAATGAGATGCATGGAATTTCTTAATATGAACAATTTTAAAACAGAATCAATTACCTACAGGAACATTGGACTCTCTTTCCCTGGAGTTCTTCAAGCAAAATCTGGACAGCCACTTAGACAAATGTTCTAATTGTGGATTTCCTGTATCAAATAAGAGCATAGAGAAGCCCTCCACCTAATCTGGAATGTGTTTTATATTAAAATTACGTATTCACATTCTAAAGATGGAAGCAAACCATAGATTGGTTGAATATAGATTAAATTAATTAATAGATTAAATTAATTAATAAAAAATCATATACATTGATCCACCAAGAATAGTGGGGGGGGGGGGAGGTTAGCTCAAACTTGAAGGAAGGCAAATGTTCTATGGAAAAAAAAATCTGCATCATAAAGCCGTAATTAAAGAAATAGGAATGGAGTTCCTAAAATTGATGTTCCTGTTAAAAAGTTCTATACTTAAGAAGAACATTAAGTTAATCCACATTTCTGCATAAAATGTTTCTTAATACTGTATACAAATGTTTTAAATATAAACACAATGTGTGTAATCAAAATATCGACAATGATGACCACATAACTTGCTTATTCAGTCATCCAGGTGTTCCTAGTCAATGCACAGCTTTATGATGTCTGTCTGCTTGTCTGTTTAATCTTTAAATGAACCCAAGAGAACTATTTTTTGTAATACAGAATAGATACAGAGATAAAGCACTTAGATTTATATACTGCTTCACAGTGCTTTACAGCCCTCTCTAAAAGATTTACAGAGTCAGCATATTGCCCCCAACAACCTGGGTCCTCATTTTACCAACCTCGGAAGGATGGAAGACTGAGTCAACCTTGAGCTTGGCGAGATTTGAACTGCAAAATTGCAGGCAGCCGGCAGGCAGCAGAAGTAGCCTGCAATACTGCATTCTAACCACTGCACCACCACGGCTCAGAGATAGAGATAGGGATGGGGCAGGGCAGGGATAGAGAGAGAGACAGATATAAAACAACAGAAGGACTAAATATAAATCCTCTAAGAAAACCCATCTATAGACAAAGAAGGGCCCAAGAATATGTCCTTCTAGAGTTGCTGAGAAAACAGTCAGGACATCCATATTTTCCTGTGACTGAAAAAGATCCAGGTGACTCATTTCTCCCATTGTTTTCTGTAGATAAATTCCACATCTAGGATTACCAAGTATCTGAACAGGCAAGGGAGGAATGGACAACTGGAAAGGAGGACAAATGGAGGAAGGAGGAGGAAAGCATACTAATTGTTTAACTTTCTTAGCATTCACAACAAAATAACAATGAAAAGGTGGAGAGAAAATGACCTACATGTATATAAAAATAGTTCTTTCCAGCATCAGAAAGACTTGTTTTTTTCCATTGCAGGAAGGTGCCGTAGCCCATTAGGAGGCAAAAGCCTTCAGCCTAAAAATTATTAGGGTCATCTCAATTTCTGGTAGCAGTCAAGCCAGCCAGAGGGTACTAATCAACTAAGGTCACAGATCAGAACTTGTTCACTTGCGGTTAGCGTTTATTAGAGAAGTGCTGCTCTGCAGACCAAAGCTGCCTAGGATAAGAGACTCAAAAAATGGGACAATATTTGATTTTAAGGACTTGTCCTTCTTTTGCTGGATGCCTGGTTAAACTGACTTAACATCCTGTTCTAAAAAGGGAGGGTTAGAGACAGGCACAGCTGAATATAAAGTGCACCTCTTAAGGCAGGAGCACACTTCTTTCTAAGCAGCAGGAAACATTTCCTCCTCCAATGAGGTGTTGACAGGATTCAGTTAACCATATACATATCAGTAATTTGTAAGAGCCAGGAAGGAAAATATGGCTGACAAATGGCATTGGACATACTGGTCAGCATCCTATCCCCATCCAAGTACAAAGCAGGCAAGAGTTCCACTAACCTGGCAAGAGATCAGCCTAGTTTCTCCAATGGATCTTGCCCATGAAGAGTCAACATTTTGGTGAGCCTGAACAACTTTGCCAATAAAGTGCTGTACAAAACAGTCAAAACTGCCAGTCAAAACTTCCCATATCTGATTCTGTAATACTGGAAAAGGCAGCCAACTATTAAGATTGCTATCCAAAATGGGAACAGAAGCAAAAGCACTTTGGGCCTTCACTGTAGTGCTAAGGAAAACAAAATTCAGCTCGTACTCCATCTCCTCTCCAGGTATCTTCTCTCTCAAGAAGTTAGTCAAGGTTGGTGAAAAAAAGAGAGCCATCCTTGAGTAATGACATCAAGAGGGTGCATTGTCTCCTGTTGCCAGAGCTAATCAGGCAATTGACCAAATTGTTTTCCAAATTACTTGGAAATTACCCAGGCCTTTGGAAGCGTTCTACTGACTTACAAGGAATTTGCTTCACAACACTCTAACAGACCCCTATTCCCTGCAGAGGTAATAGGTGGCAGTTACTAATCTTATCCAGACTGGAATAATCATGACAAAGAACTAGATGTTATTCCCTCATATCTAGATTATTCAACAATCACTCTGAGGCTAACTCCAGATCCACTGTGTCAGGTCCAAATTCATCCAAGATGAGGCCCACGGTGCTACCAAGATCATGAACTCCAGATATTTCCTGAACCCACCCCCTCAAGACATAGAGGTTGAAGCAGGGGTAAAATTCAGCAGGTTCTGACAGGTTCTGGAGAACCGGTAGCGGAAATTTTGAGTAGTTCGAAGAACCAGCAAATATCACCTCTGGCTGGCCCCAGAGTGGGGTGGAAATGGAGATTTTGCAATATCCTTTCCCTGGAATGGAATGGGAATGGAGATTTTGCAGTATTCTTCCTCTGGAGTGGGGTGGGAATGGAGTTTTGCAATATCCTTCCCCTGCCATGCCTACCAAACCACACCATGCCCAAGCCACGCCCACAGAATTGGTAGTAAAAAAATTTGAATTCCACCACTGGGTTGAAGTCCCCATCCCCAAAAGATGAGGGACTCCAATTCTAGCCCAGAAACTAAACCAAGTATTAGGCAGCAGGATGGGAGGGAGCTTGCTGAGCAGCATGGTGGCTGGTGAATAAATAGGATCTCTACTTGTCCCTACAAGCCAATTTATAGGCCTTCATACCTGGTCATCTCAGGAACAAAAGCTGGCCACATCGCTTAGATTAGTGTCATCCCCCTTCCCAGTCTTGTTTGATGTAACCTGGATGGCCAAATTTCTGATAGAGTGACATTAGTGCTCTTGCCAAGCCAGCTTTCAGTAATACACAACAGATCTGCCTGCTCATTCTCTACTAAATTGTGGATGAGTGTGGTCTTACTATAGACAGAACTGGTGTTTACTATCACCAGTGTAATGGCTTGGCTGGTTATAACTACCCATTTTCCAGGAAGTAAATGAATGATTAAAGATACCTTTCAATCCAATGGAATATTCATGAGACACAAAGGCAGTTCTACATTTCTGGTGCAGCATGATACTGGAGGCTGGCATTTTGCAATGTGCCAACTTCCTATTATTAATAAAAGGTCCTGCAGAGCAGTAAACATAAAGGGCACTAAGGGAAATGCCTAGGGACACAGATAACATATTATCTGATCCTGGAATAATCCATAGCATGGTCTTGCTTGAATCAGGTTTATTACAATATATGAATTCAACCGCTCTAGTCCATTCAATATGCTACAGTTAAAAAACAAATCATGGCTTAGCATAATATATAAACCAGTACAGAAAGGAAGAACCAAAGTTAGGGAACATAAACAAGGAGCATGGAATAAAGAGGGAAAGGTATGTGCAGATCATACATACAACTCTAATCTCAAATATGTCATAACATGTGAGTAACGAGAAAAGAATATATTTTAAAAAGAATATCGTTTAGGATCCCTATTTATCTTGTGTAGCCAACCATACAAGAATAACATCATATAGTTCAGGGGTGTCAAACTGAGCCTGGTAGCACAAAATGAGCCTGGTAGCTCAGCAGACTAAAAGCATTGTGATTAACACCAGCTGTCTGCAATTACTGTAAGTTCGAATCTCACCAGGCTCAAGGTTGACTCAGCCTT
This sequence comes from Pantherophis guttatus, assembly GCF_059756535.1. NCBI lineage: Eukaryota > Metazoa > Chordata > Lepidosauria > Squamata > Colubridae > Pantherophis > Pantherophis guttatus. Next base: position 229,596,453 of record NC_142063.1, on the reverse strand, counting down.
CCATCCTTTCTAAGGTAGGTTAAATGAGGACCCAGTTTGTGGGGGCAATAAGCTGACTTTGTATAAATATACAAAAAGTATGAAGGCTATTGCTTAACACATTGTAAGCCGCCCTGAGTCTCCAGAGAAGGGCGGCATATAAATCAAATTAAAAACAAAACAAAACTGGATTTCTTCGAGGGCCGGATCAGCATTGTAGTTCTCCTCCGCAGGCCAGCCCCGGGGCAGGATGGTGGGACGAACGCCTCCTGAAGCACCCTGTTTCCCCCACACACACCCTGTTTTGGTCAGCAAAGTGCTGCAGGAGGCCATCTAGACCAAAAATGGGGCACGGGGGGCATGCCTCCCCTGCACATTTTGGCTGCCAGGGGCACTACAGGCTGGTCTTTTGCTATTTCCAGGCTGGCCCCATGGGCCAGATTTAAGCACCCTGCGGACCTTGAGTTTGACAGCCCTGATATAGTCAATAAATGTCATACTACCCTGTTTCCCCGAAAATAAGACCCAACCAGAAAATAAGTCCTAGCATGATTTTCCTGGGTGCTTGTAATATAAGCCCTACCCCCAAAATAAGCCTCAGTTAAGATTGTCAACCTGATGGATGCATTTAGTACCGTATTTCCTCCAAAATAAGATCTAACCAGAAAATAAGCCCTAATGCATCTTTTGGAGCAAAAATTAATAGAAGACCATATCTTATTTTCGGGAAAACATGGTAAAATCATCGCAAGGAATAATATTGAAATCTGCACTTGGGCACTGAGTACATTGCTGAAAGTTATTAAGTTTTGGGGGACCATTTTATCAGAAAAATATATGTATTTTCTCTTATCAGTACACACTGCAGGAAAATAAAGCCGATCAACACTTTCTAGCATAAAATTCATATGACATGTGCTTTAAGGTGAGTATTTCTGAGACCACTTCAATTCTAAAAAAATAACAAGGATCCATTTAAGGACATTAACAGTAGCAATGCAAGATACAATTCAATCATTTCTTTCATTCATGCAGATATTTTGAACATCATCTCTTTTCTTAGTGCCTTTTGATGATCAGGTGGGCCGCATTTCAAATTACATAAATGACAAAGGATAGAAGCAGTGGTGAAATCTAAAATTTGTTACTACCAGTTGTGTGGGCATGGCTTGCTGGGAGGGGTAATGTGACTGAGTGGGCATGGCCAATTTTTTTTTTTTTAACTTTTAAAAGCATTTTTTCTACAACCTCTTTGGCGAAGAGGTTGTAAAAGGCTCTGACGATCCCAGCTGAGTTCCCTGATTGTCAGAGGCTTTTTTCAAAAGCCTCTGACGATCAGGCAACTCAGCTGGGATCGTCAGAGGCATTTAAAAGAAAAAAAACCCTTTTTTTCTTTTAAATGCCTCTGACGATCCCAGCTGAGCCGCACGATCATCAGAGGCTTTTTTTTTTTTTTTTTACTTTTAAAAGCATTTTTTGGCCAAAGAGGTTGTAGAAAAAATGCTTTTAAAGGTAAAAAAAAAAAAGCCTCTGATGATTGTGCGGCTCAGTTGGGCATGGGGGGGGCATGGATTTTTGCTACCGGTTCTCCAAACCACCCGCCTCCATTGCTACTGGATCGGGCGATCCAAACCAGGAGCATTTCACCCTGAATAGAAGGAACCTTCCTGAAAACTGAAACGTTAATTCTGTGACAGTGATCTTTTACTGAATAAATGAAATAGGAAGAGATTCAACTAGATCACGGAAAGTTGTTGATCAACTGGTCCTTCCTCCAGCTTAAGTGCTAGATTGCTGGATACAATTGTGAATACAATTGTGCTATTCAAAAACAAAACAAAAAAAAAGGAATTATTTCAGTTTTCTTTGCATCAGGAACATAAACTAAAACAGGTTTCTTTGTATAAATGGCAATCAAGTCACAGGTGCATCTGCAGCCCACAAAATAGAGAGTAATTACACAAATAGTTGTTCTACGCTTAAAAGGAGAAAAAGTAAGTGTTTTGATTTGAGCATGAAAGCTGAAGTAAGGATTTTCATTCATGTTAACTTACAAAAAGACAAGGTTAGTCCTGTAGAATTAAATAACCAAATAGGGGCTATAAATAGCACCCAGCAGTTTCAAAATTATACACGGTTAATATGAATACCAGGAAAACGTTCTCTGTGTTTAGGACCATAAGAAATAGGATATATAAATCTAAAATATCATTGCTTCTCTGAAAGTAACAGCAGCATTTTTAGTCATGGGCAATCAGCATTCAAGTTGGATTCCGCCATATTTGTTAGCAAGTCAATCAAAGTGGGCTGAGAAACACAAAGAGGAAAAAATGATGTTAAATAAATAAACAGTTTTCCCTTGAGAATATGAGTGCATTAATAACAGGTATGGAACTTTAGAGGTATGGCCAAAAATTAAAATTAAATAATTATTTCATTTTTGCATATATTTAAAATTAAACATAAGCAATCTAATAATTCTTTACTTAGGGAATTTAAGAGTCATTTAATACTTTCCCCCTCCAGTCACACTACAATTGTAATTTTTAAAATTTTAAATCACTTTCAAACTATGCATGGTTAACTATCCAGGAAAGACTACCCAAAACTTTCAGAAGTAGCATTCAAAACTCCCCTGTCAAGTTCACCAATTCAGGAACCCTGTGGCTGCTGTCTTCTTAAGGAATCATATTGCATCAAAGCCTAAGTTTTATTGCAAACAGATTATCAGACAATTAAAACAATCAATTCTCATAGCGTAATGGTATGTGGGAAAGACCTTGGGAGATTAAGCGAAGAGATGCTGTCTAGACAATGGGTCAGATAATAGAGGGAACAAGCCAGAGGTAGGTTTCAGCAGATTCTGACCAGTTCTGGAGAAGCGGATACGTGTTAAAATGTTTGTAAGAAAATATATAATTTAATTGTAAATTTTATTTTATTTTTTTACTACTTAACCCCCCCCTCCCCGCTTGTCCGCTATTTTTTGGAAGCAGACCTGGCAACCCTAATATCAAGATGGTATTCAAGCAACCCCGATTCTCTATTAACATACATTTTCCTTTTAATGTCTTTTCTATTTTGCTGATTTCACATATGTCATCATTAATGTATATTTATATAACAACACTTTTTCTGTTTTCTCCCTCCTTTCCCCTTTTTCATTTACTCAGGTGTCATGTTTGTTCCTATTCCTGCTCTGCTCTATTCCACCAGCCCTTCTTCCAGAGCAATGAAGGGGACCTGCCACCATTTGAGGAAATCTCAGTCAGCTTGAGAACAGGTAAGCACACTTAATTACTACTATTATTGTTACTGAAGTTACCAGGTCGAAGGTAGACCTTTCTGTTTTTGTAGACTTTGGGGCAACCAGTAATTTCATAGATATAGAAAGAGCAGAGAAACTCAAGTTGCCTATTCAAGCTTTAGAAAGTCCAATGCTAATCAGGACAGCCACTAAGAGGCAGGGCTGATTCTACAGTGTATGGCTCCTTTACAGTTGACAATGAAAGATCACATAGAGTTCATAATACTCTATGTAACCGCCTCCTTGCAAGCACCCATTACCTTGGGAATAGAGTGGCTTCAGCTGCATGATTCAAATGTTAAGTTGGACTCAAGGGACAATTTCATTTCCCTCCCTTAAATGCCAGCAACATCGCTTACAAGCAGGGAAAGCTTGCACACATACAGTCAGGTCCAGAAATATTGGGACATCGACACAATTCTAACATCTTTGGCTCTATACACCACCACAATGGAGTTGGAATGAAACAAACACAATGTGCTTTAACTGCAGACTGTCAGCTTTAATTTAAGGGTATGTACATCCAACTCAGGTGAATGGTGTAGGACTTACAGCAGTTTGCATATGTGCCTCCCACTTGTTAAGGGACCAAAAGTAATGGGACAGAATAATAATCATAAATCAAACTTTCCCTTCTTAATACTTGGTTGCAAATCCTTTGCAGTCAATCACAGCCTGAAGTCTGGAACGCATAGACATCACCAGATGCTGGGTTTCATCCCTGGTGATGCTCTGCCAGGCCTCTACTGCAACTGTCTTCAGTTCCTGCTTGTTCTTGGGGCATTTTCCCTTCAGTTTTGTCTTCAGCAAGTGAAATGCATGCTCAATGGGATTCAGGTCAGGTGACTGACTTGGCCATTGCATAACATTCCACTTCTGTCCCTTCAAAAACTCTTTGGTTGCTTTTGCAGTATGCTTTGGGTCATTGTCCATCTGCACTGTGAAGCGCTGTCCAATGAGTTCTGCAGCATTTGGCTGAATGTGAGCAGATAATATTGCCCGAAACACTTCAGAATTCATCCTGCTGCTTTTGTCAGCAGTCACATCATCAATAAATACAAGGGAACCAGTTCCATTGGCAGCCATACATGCCCACTCCATGACACTACCACCACCATGCTTCACTGATGAGGTGGTATGCTTAGGATCATGAGCAGTTCCTTTCCTTCTCCATACTCTTCTCTTCCCATCACTCTGGTACAAGTTGATCTTGGTCTCATCTGTCCATAGGATCTTGTTCCAGAACTGTGAAGGTTTGTTAGATGTTGTTTGGCAAACTCTAATCTGGCCTTCCTGTTTTTGAGGCTCACCAATGGTTTACATCTTGTGGTGAACCCTCTGTATTCACTTTGGTGAAGTCTTCTCTTGATTGTTGACTTTGACACACATACACCTACCTCCTGGAGAGTGTTCTTGATCTGGCCAACTGTTGTGAAGGGTGTTTTCTTCACCAGGGAAAGAGTTCTTCGGTCATCAACCACACTTGTTTTCCGTGGTCTCCCAGGTCTTTTGGTGTTGCTGAGTTCACCAGTGCATTCCTTCTTTTTGAGAATGTTTCAAACAGTTGTTTTGGCCACGCCTAATGTTCTTGCTATCTCTCTGATGGGTTTGTTTTGTTTCTTCAGCCTAATGATGGCTTGCTTCACTGATAGTGACAGCTCTTTGGATCTCATCTTGAGAGTTGACAGCAACAGATTCCAAATGCAAATAGCACACTTGAAATGAACTCTGGGCCTTTTATCTGCACATTGTAATTGGGCTAATGAGGGAATATCACACACCTGGCCATGGAACAGCTGAGAAGACAATTGTCCCATTACTTTTGGTCCCTTAACAAGTGGGAGGCACATATACAAACTGCTGTAAGTCCTACACCGTTCACCTGAGTTGGATGTACATACCCTCAAATTAAAGCTGACAGTCTGCAGTTAACGCACATTGTGTTTGTTTCATTCCAACTCCATTGTAGTGGTGTATAGAGCCAAAGATGTTAGAATTGTGTCGATGTCCCAATATTTCTGGACCTGACTGTATACACACACACACACACACACACACACACACACACACACACACACAATCCAAGAGCTGAAGAAGCTTCTTGGATGAGACGTGAAGTGTCTTCAAAGAAAAACCAGAAAGTCCAGTTGCCTCTTGAAAAAGCACCTTTGGGACTTTGCTGATGTGTTTATGGAGGAAGAGGCAGATGTGTGTGTCCCCCCCCCCCAACCGGGCATGTGATAATCAATTTGAAGCTAAGAGCCCACATCCCAGCATCCCATGACTACCTGTGAATTAGCTGTTTTCAAGGAATATTTAGACCTCAACATCAAAATAACTCACTAACATTGGCAACCATGTTTTTTATCCTCCCAAAAACAAGAGAAGCAGCATCCACTTTGAAAAGAAAGGAGAAATCCCCCATGCATACCAATGATGGCTATAAAGATCTGAGCAGAGTGACAAGTAAGAGGCCATCATCCACTTCCGTTCATCATGTATCTACTAGACCAACAGTAGTCTATCTTTACAAAAATAGACTTGAGAAGTGCCTACAGCCTAATCGGAATGAAAAACGAACACGAGTATTCAACGGCTTTCAATACAAGTCATGGCAAGTTTGAATACACAACGATGCCTTTTGGCCTGATTAACTATGGAGCTGGTTCTTTTTTTGACTAGATTAATGAGTGATATTCAGGTATTTTCAGAAATTCTAGACAAGTACCTGATAACGTACTTGAAAGATATATTAGTTTATTCCAAAGATCCTTACTTGCATGACACCCATGTCAGAAATGTACTGTACAGGTAATTCTCACTTTGTGAGCAGAACTGGGACCAGAATTTGAGTTGCTAAATGATGTGATTATTAAATGAGTCATTACATCACCAGATCTGTTTTTATTACCATTTTTACTGTACTCATGAAGTGAACCATGTGGTCATTAAATGAACCATGCTAAAATAATCCAGTTTCCTCAATTGACTTTGCCTGTCGAAAACTGGCTGGGAAGGTTGTAAACTATGATCATGTGACTGGAAGACCTTATAAATGCAAGACAGTTGCCAAGCACTCAAATTGAGATCACATGACCCTGGGGGCGGTAACTTTGAGGATGGGTTGTAAATCATTTTTTCCAAGGCCATCGTAACTCTGAACTGTTGTTAAACAGTCATAAGTCAAGGACTACCTGTATAGCAGTTCATTTAGTGACTCTTCAAAGTTACAACGGCACCAAAAAAAATGACTTACGACTGTTGTCCACACTTATGACCGTTGCAGTATCCCCATGGTCACATGATTAAAATTCAGATGCTTAGCAACTGACTCATATTTATGACAGTTCCACGGTCCCGAGGTCATGCGATCAACTTTAGCAACCTTTTGACAAGCAATGGGGAAGCCAGATTCACTTAACAGCCATGTTACAAACTTAATAACTGAAGTGATTCACTTAACAACAACTGCAGTGATTCACAACAACAACTGAACAACTGCAGTGATTCACTTAACAAGCAAGAAAGGTTGTAAAATGGGGCAAAACTCACTTAACAACTGTCTCATTTAGCAACAGAAATTTTGGGCTCAATTATGGTCGTAAGTCGAGGACTGCCTGCATTGCAAAAATTACAGAACAAGCTCTTTACGAAACTGGAAAAGGGTGCATTTGACTTGCCTCAATAAACTATTGTGGCTACAGAATCTCTACATAAGGCATACATATGGAAGCACCAAAGGAACAATCTATTCTATCATGGCACACACGCGCACGCACACACCTCTTTCCCAGTAATGTGAAAGATGTATAGCACTTTCTGGACTTTGCTAACTTCAACGGGAAAATTGTCCCTAATTTTCTGACAGTGTAAAACTGCTGTCCCAGCTCCTAAGAAAAGATGGTGATTCTCTTGGTTGACCCAAGAAGAGGAAGCATTTCAAGAGTAAAAGCCGTTCTTTGCTTCTCGGCCCCTCCTCTGCCACCCCGATCCCTCCCATGACTTTGTGGTGCAGGCAGATGCGGCCACAGGAGCAGCCTTGTTCCAAGCATAAAAGAAAGTGGGGGTAGGGGATTTACTACCGTGTTCCTTTTATTTCAGAACGCTCCTTCCAGCAGAAAGGAACTACAATATTTTCAATAAAGAGTTGCTGATGGTAGAAAATGCCTTTCAACAATGGAAATACGTACTGAAAGGAGCAGCCTAAAAGTTTGTACAGACCATAAGACTTTAGAGATCCTGCAAGATGCTCAATCTTTCAGCCCTTGGGAAATCGGGTGGCTATAATTTTTATCCCGCTTTGATTTTTAAACCTCATATATTCCAGGCTCCCCAAAACAAATTTCCAGATGCCCTCTCACCCAAGCCAGAATATAAGGTCATACACATCACCTGCAACAATATTGTAGCCATGCAACATCACGTCATAAGTCAGACCAACAACAAAGGCTGGAAGTAGGAAGACAGACTGTTGATCTCTTAGGTCAGATTAGGGTACCACAGTAGCAGGATGCATATGCCAGGGCCCAGGTGGATGACCTTTAGGGAGCCCAGCAAGGTACGGTTGTGCCATTCCCAGTACAGAAAGGGCAACTTTTGCACGATGGATGCTTATATGTTCCTCTTTCGCTAAGGGAGGAGATACTAGAGCTATACTATGACAACAAAATAGCAAGGCACAGGGTGGGGGAACAGTATTTAAAACCCAAAATAGACTTTCCACAGCCTTGCACCTGTGCCAACATAAAAAACTGTGTTTCCTTTTGCCAGACCTGTCATAGAGCAAAATAAATCCCAGGTAAGCTGGCTGGGCCATTGCAACTGCTAGAGACCCTATTGCGATGCTGGGACGCTGCTTCTCTAAATTTCATTGTCAATCTTTTCCAAAGTGCAGAGATATACTAGCATACCCATAATAGTGAATTTAATTGCTAAATTGGTTCATTTTATTCCTTGCAAGGGCCTCCCAATGGCTCAAGAAACAACACAAGTCTTTTTTGAAGACATCTTTAAATATAGAGGACGATTAATCAATCATGTGATCTCAGGCAGGGAAGTCAGTTCACTTCCAAATTTTGTAAGGCCCTATTATACTTATTAAATATTAAAATTAATTAATTTTCCTCACATCAACCAGAGTCCAATGGAGCATCCGAGAAGGTTAACCAACTGTTGCAGCAATAAAGTATTTTTTTTTATTTTTTTTTTAAATTTGATTTATATGCCGCCCTTCTCCGGAGACTCAGGGCGGCTTACAATGTGTTCAGCAATAGCCTTCATCCTTTTGTATATTTATACAAAGTCAGCTTATTGCCCCCACAAACTGGGTCCTCATTTCACCTACCTTAGAAAGGATGGAAGGCTGAGTCAACCTTGAGCCTTGGCGAGATTCGAACCCTGCAGTAATTGCAGGCAGCTGGTCTTAATAACCAGCTTAATAACAGGGTGCCTTAAACCCCTGTACTACCAAGGCTATTAAGATGCTAGCAAGACAACTGGACTGATCTCATACTTCTTGCTGAATTTGCTTACGACAATGCAACACTATTGGTATGATGTCTCCATTCCAGACATAGGTCTTATCACAAACCAGCAAGTAAGCACTATTCTCCACCCTGCAGACTTCCCAGACAAGAGGCAAGCAGCCCAAAGCCTCTTAAAGGAACAGCTCAACCTGGCAAAGGCCCTATACAAAAAAAAAAAAAAAAAAAAAACCCAGCAAATACACATAAACAAGGGGAAGCTACAATTGCAGAAGGGAATCTGGTGTGGCTTTCAACAAAAGTTCTGACTTCCACGAGTAACCTTCTAAGAAATTAGACTTGAATTTGAAGACCAAGCAGAGGAAATGGGAAATGAGCTAGAAGGTTGCAAGCAGAGGTGATGGAGGAGAGGCTGAAATCCTATGGCAGGCTGCAGGAATGGGGCTGAAAGCTTGAAGATTTCAGCTCTGTTCTTGCAGATCCACAAAGGATTTCCTCTCTGTGCATGGAGGGGAGAAGAAATTCTTCAAGGGGCTGCAGGAATGTTTGCGAGTGAAAGGGCTGCCTGCAGAACTGAGACTCTCTTGCCTGCAGTTCTTTTCCTCTATCGGCTTAACAACCAGGAGATCACTTAACAACCACAATTGAGAGTGCCAGGATTGCAGTTGTTAAGCAAAGCAGTTACAATGGCTTCAATGAATGACTGAGACTCCGGTCCAATTGTGGTCATAAATCAAGGATTGTTTGCATTTAAGGTCTATCAATTACAGGATGCATAAATCCAGACATTCACTAGGTGGCAGCAAAGAGCTATAAAGAACTATTTGTAAACTGCCCAGAATTACTTACGTGAGATGGGCGGTATAAAAATTTGATAAATAAATTTAAAAACTCTTTCTGCTGCCATCTAGTGGTCATCCAGATTTATGTAGTTTATACAGTGTTTCACTACCCTTGATTTAAGCCTTCAAGAAACAATCTTAAGAACTCAAGGTCTTTCAGTGATCCTGAAATCCTAAGGATTTCAGCAGATGGCAGCATCTGATCAATCTTGTCTAGGTCTGGAAGCTAAACCAGGTGAAGTTTGATCAGTTCTTTGATGGGAGATTTCCATCAAGACTATGAAACAGATTAGGAAACTTAAAAAGTATCCTGCAACAAGGCAATAGCAAACCATCTCTATACCACTGCCAAGGAAACTATGTGGAGAAATGTGGATACTACCAATTAGATTCTCAAAGGACTTTATAAGTGCTTCGGTTTAAATAAGCCAGAATTATTTTGAATTAATTAAAGTTTGACTATTCTACCTGAACTAGGACAGCAAATACCCAAGAGCAAATATTTCTCAAATGCTGTTGACCTCTGTGGGACTTACTCTGGTGTACTATGTTTGAGATATGCCATTTAATGAGGCAACTTAAATCAGGTCACTTAAATCCCCCTAAATCTTGAATAAACATTGGCACCAAGTATAGATACTAGGAGTCAATCTCACCTTACTTTTACCTCCCTTAAAAAGCAGTGTGGGTAATAGCAGTAGGATTGTATCTCTTCTTGAAAATGGGGGCATTGAGATGGAGCAAGGTTTGAAGTAAGGGAAAGACTCATAAAGGTTTTGTTTAGGAATCTCTTTTCTAATGCCAGGACTCTTTCTTCTAAGAGTTTATGAAAACATTCTGTAACTCATTCAGAATAAATTTTTCTGACCAATAAATAATATCCTTTGTCTTTTAAATCCATGTACAAAGAGTAATCATACCAAAGGCCAGGCCTAACAGAAATTTCAAGCTATGATACTTTTTCTAGAAAATTAGCTTCAAGAATGACATACAATGATCATTTTCACGCTAGCAGTTTTACCTTGAAGTCACACAATTCAGCCCCTCAATTATTTCCCTCTCCAGGACATTTCCCTGTTCTTCTGATTATTTTTCTCTTCCTCTTTCTTTTTCTGAAAGTTCTAATTTATTGTAAGGTTGTTGGTGGGGTTTTTCATTTGGCTTCAGGCAGGAATGCAGTATAGTCCTTACATGGTAAACTCTCATGACTTTGTTGTTTTGTACTCCAGAGCCTTTCTCTCCAAGCAGACAGAATACAATCTGCCTTCTTGATCTCTTCTTTTTTCAGCTTGAAGCACTGATGATGTGGCTGAGAAAGCATCTTTTTGCTTTGTGTTAGATTACCTGCCTGCATTAGCTTTCCCAAAACACAGATTTCTCAAAATGCAGGAGCAGCTTAAATTCCTTTGATGGTTTCTTGATGTCTAAATTGGGAAGTCTTACTCTTCTCTTAATATACTGACCTGGAAGTCATGGTTTGTTCTTGGCTTCCAGTTCCTAACTTGTGGGTGTTAACCCCTATCCTTTTTTTTTTAATGCTAGCAGGAAGAGCCAAATTGTTTCTTCACGACATGCCTAATTTCTTTACAATCCTGATTTACTGTGGTTTGCAAATAATACCACCATGAAACACAGAAGGGGGAGAGATTTCATCCTTTAATATTGTGAGATTCCAATATATATGCAATTAATTCCTAAAGAGGCTAGAAAACCAGTATAAGCTTTCTAAATAAATCATTCCCTCCCGCTGGATTGAGAGAAATGCAAAGTCTGCAGCAGGAAACAGCAGGAACTGTTTTGCCTTGTTTCTCAGGCTAGACAGTAGCTCTTATAGTCCGATCAAATCAGTTTTAAACAAGGACCTAATAAATTTGGATCTAATAAGTCTAAATCATTTGCTGATTTGGATTGGTAGCTTTTCCCACCTGGCACCATCCAAATATGTTGGAATTGTAACACTCTAATTCCTATTGCAACTGAAGCAGTGGTGAAATCCAAATTTTTTTACTACCAGTTCTGTGAGTGTGGCTTGGTGGGTGTGATGTGGCTTGGTGGGCATGGCAGGGGAGGATATTGCAAAATCTCCATTCCCACCCCATTCTGGGGCCAATCAGAGGTGGTATTTGCCGGTTCTCCGAACTGCTCAAAATTTCCGCTACCGGTTCTCCAGAACCTGCTGGATTTCACCCCTGAACTGAAGGTATCCAGGTGGCAAAAGCAGAATTAGTTTCTTTCCTTGGACAGGTTTGGACTTGGGTACAAAAGGACTGGCTCTCTATTTCAGCAGCCTCCGAGACATTCAAGTATCAACTGACAATGGAGAACATGCTGATGTTTGGGGTATATTAAGTGCTACCTAATGAAAGTTAGAAAATGCAACTTAATTGAGCTGTTGGACTGAACTGTGAGTTCCAGGTCATTGAAACATGAACTAATTTAGTTTCATAGTTCTCTAGGTAAACATGAAGAGCTTGACCTGTCTTCTAATTCTCCAAAACTACACATGCTTGCTAGACTTTACAATAGTTTAATACATAATGTTTCTGATGCCACGGACAGAATATATATTGTTCCACTGTTTCATTGTACACTGGGGCATAGTAGACTTCTAAAACTGCAATCAGTGAAAATGTAGCCTCAGAATCATTAGCTCATATCTTATACCACAATTAGACAATGTTTTGATTTCCTCCACTTCATGGATAGCATCGATCAGTTATAGGTAGACCTCAAACCAGAGCTTCCAGAGAAGTTATTCACTTGCACCAGGCTGCTGTGTGGAAACATTCATGAAAACTAGGGATTTCAGTTCATGAATCAACACTGTTCATGATCATCAGGAAACAGCTTTGAAAGAAAATCTACATTAAGACAAAAACGCTGCTCTCAACTCCCGTTGCTATTTTAGACCTTTATAAAACATAACAATGCCATTCCTGCAGACTTCTGCAAAAAATTCTTCATTCAACAGATAGTTCTTCATTCAACAGATGGGAAAGGGCATAGATCAGTGGTAGGGGACATGCTTTGCATATGGTAAGTTCTGTGTCAAACCTTTGGCCTCCCTTGTTGAAAAGACTAAAATAGCAAAACGAGGAAAAAGCTGAGAAATCTACCTTCTGGGAAGAAAAACTGAAAATGCACAGGCCAACCACATGGCATATGCTTCCTACTGTAGAGACTCTTTATTTGGCTTTGCTGATGAAAAGGCATTTGGTTTCACTTTAAGTATTATGAATTAAATTTCAAAGTAGCTTGTTTTTAAGCATTTTTCTTTCATTTCCATCATACTGAAAAAGCACTTATGAGCATTTATTGTCCATGGTTGAAGAAGCTCTGTCATGGACACAACATTTGACTTAATGATGTTCCATTCAGAAACCAGTGCTGATGCTAAAAGGGGAATAAAAAATAAAAAAAAGATAATTATTTTCATCTTTCTTGGGTAAAAGCTGAAAATTCTGCACATTTGGCAAATTGAAAGATCAAGATTTCAATGGCCCCTGAAAAGGCTCTAAAATATGAACTAGTATATACCCAGTTAAAACAAAACTGTGCTTTATTCCATTGTTTTCATAGCACTAATACTCAAGTCAGTGCCTTAAAAAAATCAATGTACTATTCTTTGAAATTGAGCTACATTTATTGGCTACATGGTTTTCTGCACTGAGATTGTATTTTCACCTTAATCCAAAATGGCTTTTCAATCTTTCTAGCTTTTGAGATTATTTTCTGCTCTTGATTCAAGAGTCATTTGGCACCCACAAGATTACAGTATTTGGTATCAACAGTTTATTGTGTTTGATTTATATTGTTTCAAGTTTGCCCTCTGACTATCATATATTCAATGTATTGTTAATTCTGAACATTAAAAAAAATTATACATTATTCCAATGTAAATATAGCAACTCCCCAAATTTCCTGTAGCTGTCTGATTCACATGAAAGTCCGAACACATCTCATACACTGAGTTTACAGTAGATATTATGGAGAGCCTTGATAAAATTTATTTCCATGAATATTTTGCTACAGTATGTTATAAATACATGTTTGTCACTAAGATCTACAATTCCTAAACTGAGTTACCATAACAGAAATTATTCGTTGGCCCTGTTCATGGAACACACTTAGTCTGGTTTTTGTAGTGGTTAATGAGTTGTGCAATCACTAAAAGGAGGTTAATTGATCCAGTCAACAAACTCTCAGAGAATTAAATTTAACATTACACAGTTCTACTCATGAATATAGTTAAACAAATTCTACACAATAAACCATGTAGTAGGAACACCAGAACCCATTTAATTGACTGTTTTGTTTACCTAATTATCAAGAAGAAGAAAAAAGCTAAAACAAACAAGTGCAGGGAAAACTAAACCTCTATCATAAAATGAATTGCCAAGCAGCACAAAACAAAAAGCAAAAAACCAATTTCCAAAACATTAAGAGTGGCTCTACCAACTGGCTCCCTACTTAGCCAATGGAGAAAGACTTACTGATGTCGCGAATTCTTACTAGTATTCTTCTGATACAAGGTCTGGTACAATACTGGAGAAGTTGGGCAAGGACTCTGAATTCCAAAATGGAGTTTAAGCTAGTTTCTGTGCTGTGCAGAGAGCTATGACAGAATTAGAGACTGCCTGAGTGAACTTGTTGTGGGAATGGAACCAGCGAGGGTTCAGATTTCTGGGGAAATAATGAGGACTGAAGATAGTTTTGCTGCAGAAAAACGAGGAGCCGGTGAATGGATTGGCTCCTCAGAATTCCTCTCTAGATCAAGAAGGGGGGGTAGAATCACTAACAAGTGCTCCATATAGGGGCTCCCCATGAGGAGACTATCAGTCAGCAAGTGGTCTGGGAGCTAGGGGAATGTCAACTTGCCTAAGTAGCTATTCAGTGCCTTCAAATGGACACTGGTTCACATGCTTCTTTTCTTAACCACTTTTTTTCTAATTTTTAAATAAACAGCAAAAAGACTACTACAACGTTGATTTTGGAAAATTATAAGAGAAATAAGGGACCAGATGGACATGAAAGAATATTTCCTGAAAGAATAGGGTGTTTTAACATTTCCCTAAAAATATATATATGAAGATTATGAAACTAAGAAATCCTCCTGTGAGAAAGTGTTGTTGATTAGGGAAAAAAACTACCACATGATAAGAGGTGACTTTGCAAGTTGACTAAGAGGGAACCAGAGAGAATTTAAGATTACAATTAAAGGAAAGGAGAACTAGTAATACAATGGAGCAATAGTATTTGGCTGTGGAAGTATTCTGGATATTTGGAAACAATGCACTCAAAAATTACTCGTAAAATGGTCTGCTGCTATAAAAATGGATTTAAAAGATGCTACATAAGAAGAACACAGTCGGTTTCATGTAATGGTTAAGGTGCTGGCCTTGAAATCAGGAGGGTATAGTTCAAGTCCAGGCAGGGGTATAGCACAGAAACGGCATTGGTCGTGTTGGTGGATGATCTCTGGAGGGCTCGAGAGGGGCTGCTCCTCTGTCCTAGTCCTATTAGATCTCTCAGCGGCTTTTGATACCATCGACCATAGTATCATGCTGCAGCGTGATGGGGCTAGCGTGAGGGGGTTAGGAATAGGGGGCACCGTTCTGTGGTCGTTCTCCTCCTTCCTCTCTGACCGCTTGCAGTTTGTGTTGGCAGGGGGGCAGAGGTCGACCTCGAGGCGCCTCGCATGGGGAGTGCTGCAAGGGTCGGTCCTCTCGCCCCTTCTGTTCAACATTTATGTGAAGCCGCTGGGTGAGCTCATCCGTGGTTTTGGGGTGAGAGTCCATCAGTACACTGATGATACTCAGCTGTACATCTCCACCCTAGACCACCCCAATGATGCCCTTGATGAGATGTCTCGCTGCCTGGAGGCCGTGCGGGTCTGGATGGGGAAAAATAGGCTCAGACTCAACCCTTCCAAGACCGAGTGGCTGTGGCTTCCGGCGTCCCGATATAGTCAGCAGGTGCCATCACTGACTATTGGGGGTGAATCTTTGCCCCCCACAGAGAAGGCTTGCAATCTAGGTGTCCTCCTGGACGCACGGCTGTCTTTTGAAGAGCATATGGCAGCCGTGGCCAGGGGGGCCTTTTATCAGGTTCGCCTGATTCGCCAGTTGCAGCCCCTTCTGGACCGGGATGCCTTGCGCACGGTCACTCACGCCCTTGTCACCTCCCAGCTGGACTATTGTAATGCTCTCTACATGGGGCTCCCCTTGAAGAGCACTCGGAGGCTCCAACTGGTCCAGAATGCGGCCGCGCGGGTGGTTATGGGCGCAACTCGTTGTGCCCACGTGACACCCCTCCTGCGCGAGCTGCACTGGCTCCCAGTGGTCTTCCGGGTGCGATTCAAGGTGTTGGTCACCACCTTTAAAGCGCTCCATGGCATAGGACCCAGGTACCTTCGAGACCGACTTCTGCCACCAATAGCCTCCCACCGGCCAGTTCACTCCCACAGAGAGGGTCTCCTCAGGGTGCCATCAACCAAGTTATGCGGGCTGGCAACACCCAGGGGAGGGCCTTCTCTGTGGGAGCTCCAGCCCTGTGGAATGAACTGCCCCCGGAAGTGCGTAAGATCTCCGACCTCCGGGCATTTCGCTGTGCACTCAAGACCCTGTTGTTCCACCAGGCCGGGCTATCAACATAATAATTTTAAATTGGGTGTTTTAAATTCTGGGGTTTTGAATTGAGCCGAATTATTTAATAATTTTAAATTATTTTAATTGATGTTTGTCTTGTGCTTTTAATAGGCTGTACACCGCCCTGAGTCCTTCGGGAGAAGGACGGTATAGAAATAAAATTATTCTTATTCTTATTATTCTTAAGAATGAAAGCCAAGATGGTGACCCCAATTGGGTTAGTCACTCTTTTTCTTGGGAAAAAAGGAGGAGGAAGGAGTATTATGTATGTTTGCTGCCTTATTTATTAAAAATAAAGGTGAGATAAAAGTTTAATAGATAAATAAAAATAATGACAGATTTTACTGGACAAAATTGAGACTAAGGCTGATTTGAATGTGGATCTGGCAGTGGATTTAATAATGCCAGACTACACAAGTGATATCAAAAAAGATGCCACACTGGATTTACAAATTAAATCAGTTGATGTCTTAATAATAAAATGCAACATACAAATAATAAATTAGAAAAGTGTTATGGACAGCTTTCTTATCTATTATTTTCAAAAGAGATTTGTTAAACCTGTGAAGGAGTTTCTAAGAGGAGACAAAGAGAAAATGATGAGAACTCAATTTATGAGATATTATTTGAAAGGATCAAAGATCCCGGTTTTTAAAATAAATAAAAGAAATATAATGTGGATTTATTTGATCAAGGTTACTATGTTTAAATATAGATATATTAGTGCTGGTCCATGATTGTAATAAAGATTGATTGATTAATAGATAGATAGATGATATACTTATAGATATAGATATAGATATAGATAGAAAGAGAGATGATACATATATAGTTTCTAGTAGCTCTTAATCGATTTATTTCTAATAGGACCAAATGACTTAAAATACTTCAAAGTGGCTTTAAAGTTTTGTTTATACATAACAGATATAGGATATGGGAAGACATTTCTTTGCTACATTTTTAGAAAAAATTATCAGTTACTGTGTTAAAAATAAAAACATATAACATGGATTTATTTGATTAAGGTTAAAATACATGTTAATAGGTTAAAATGGCTATTTGCTGATTAGGACTGATCCAATTTTATAATTTGTTTATCGATGAGATTTGAGATATGGGACAAACACATTTTTAATCTAATATCAGAGAAAGTGATAAGTTACTAGAGTTGTTTGTTCTTGCCTAGAGGAAGGGAGAGTAATTTATTTTATATTTTTTTTCTGATTTTTTCCTTTTCTCTACACTTTTTTTTATATTCTTAGTATTTGAATTAGATTTTTATCTTTGTATTTGTAAACCTTAATTAAAAAAATGTTATTTAAGAAAAGGAAATGGGACTGGAGAAACACGGTGGCTGCATATGATTCAGGATGGACAAAGGAAGGTTTTGTAATTGCAGAATTGCAATTTAAATGATTGACTTTGCTTTACCGTACTCCATGAGAATATCACAAAAATTTTTTCAGGAAATGAATTCATACCACTGTGAAAACAGTCCATTCCTATTATTTGTAACACCTGTTTATACACCTTGGATTCGGAGGTACCTGATATCAATAGCGGAGACTAACTACCAATATTTTAGTTTGTTTCCCACGTAAGAACAATAAGAACACAGTAAGGTACAAAACTCGAACACTGTTTCATGTAGCCTTCTCCCAGAGGCAGATGTCACATACTGTAACAACCGGTTTGCCCAGCACCGGAAATGTGAGAGCACCCTCCATCTGTCCATGCGTGCAAAGTCACAAAATATGGGAATTCACACACGCGCGCCTGAACTGGTCTGGACTGGCAGCAGCCCACCACTGCCTTCTCCCAAACAGCACCTTCCAAATCTGTTCTGATTACTTACACCTTAAAGATAATAAGGAGAGGGATTGCTTTGGTATAATCAAACATGGCAGTGCTGAGGACTGTGTTATCTTTAATTCATCAAAATGCAAGATAGTCTAGAGAGAAATGGCCAGAAAAGCATGATATGGCTTGAAATGGATAAATTAATACTAAGTGCATACACAATTCCTTTTTTCTACTTTCTCCAGTCAAAGGAAAATTAAATTTGCTCAAAGAAAAATATTTGAAGTTTCCTATTCTTGTGTTTCTTTCAACTTTTTGTCAATGTATTGAGTATGTCATAGTTTCTTGTAAGCAACTCTGATCTTTAGCTTGGGAAATTCAATGGTTTTACTAGTTCATGTCACTAATATTTTATACACTCAAAAATATACTTATTATTCTATTCAATTATGACAAAGAAAATTAAAAATATACTTCTAAATGTACTACTGGTAAATATAAGAATGAATGTACAATATACTTGTATAGATCATTCCATAACAAATTATCCAAGACAGTGATTTTTCAACATCAAAATAAATGTAACAAATGTAAAGGAAAACTCATATGGGCCATGTTTCTCACAAGAGAGAATGCATTAATATCAACACTTTACTTTCGTATATGATTTTGGAAATACAGAATTACATTATTCATTATTTGGATTTCTGTCGGCATATATTTGGATGAATAATTTCAGATGTTGAAGAGTATAGAAACAGCAAAGATTTCCACTGTTCAATCTGCTGTAGTCTTAAATCACTAAGAATTAGCATCCAAAGTTATAAAAGTGTTTTAAAATCACTGTTCCAGAGGTGGGCTGCTACCGGTTTGGACAAGTTCAGGTGAACTGGTAGTTGCGACCAGCGGATGGGCCCGCTCCCGCCCACCCGCCCCAGCGCTATTCCATCCTATATCGCTGTGTTTTTTAATCCACGCACATGTGTGGAAGGTGCACAAGCAAGCAAATTGCCGTGTTTTTGAAGCTGCGCACATGTGCTGAAGGCGCACACTCACATTTTCAGTGCTGGGCGAACCGGTTGTTACATTATGTGACGCCCACTTCTGCACTGTTCCCAAATGTAATGAATTGATTTTTCCAAGCACTTAGCAATAATCGGTTCCCAGTATACACTGCAATAAACTTAAACTTCAGTTAAAGAAACTTACAGGTACCATGAGCAATATTAGCAATGGTCTTTGCAGTATGGATTTCGTGGTATAGGACATACATCATATACGTACGTGTGCGTGTGTGTGTGTGTGAGAGAGAGAGAGATTAACATAAATAGAGTAATACAGATAGTCCTCAATTTACAACAGTTTGCTTAGTGACCATTCAAAGTTACAACAGCATTGAAAAAAGTGATTTAGGACCATTTTTCATACTTATGACTGTTGCAGCATTCCCGTGGTCACGTGATTTACGTTTGGATGCTTAATAACCGGCTCACATTTGTGACGGTTGCAGTGTCCCAGGTTCATGTGATCACCTTTTGCAACCTTCTGACAAGCAAAGTCAACAGGGAAACCAGATTCACTTAACCACCATGTTACTAATTCAACAACTGCAGTGATTCACTTAGCAAATGTAGCAAGAAAAGTCGTAAAATGCAACATAAATTTTGGGCTCGATTGTGATCGTAAGTTGAGGACTACCTGTACTCCTATTTCCCAGAAAAACTTAATAGCCATCTGTGATGATAGGCATCTCAGCAAAACCTGTATCACCTTGATTATATGTTCACTCTTAATAAATACACAAGAAGCATTAAAGGAAAATATAGTTCTGCATATCTGATTTATGTCACAAGAGATAACATAAAAACAACCTAGGGAGACACAAAAACGAGCCAGCTTGTTTTGCTATTATCAGCAGCTGTTGTCATCTTGAATTCTTTCCTTTCTCTTATTTGTTCAGATCAGGTTTCAGAACTAAAGGTTCTTGCAGGTGCAAATTAGATTAATTAAGATCCTGCATGCATGTACTCCACCATGGCTTTATAATCACAAAAGAATGGGTGAAAAAAGTTGATGGATCTTCATGTGTCCCCAAAACTACCACAGAAGCAAAAGGATCTATAAAGAATAGGAACTTATAAATACACACATTCAGAAACCTACTTAATTTTTTTTTCTTGTTGTTCTAGTTGGGGGAGAAGACAACTCACATCTAAACAATTTCGGATTTTCCAGCATTTAGAATAGAATAACAGAGTTGGAAGGGACCTTGGAGATCTTCTAGTCCAACCCTCTTCAGACAAATGGTTATCCAACATCTTCTTAAAAATTTCCAGTGTTGGAGCATTCACAACTTTTTAGAACATTGATAAGGCACTACAGATAAACTAGGTACTGTAGTCAATTTACAAAACACATTTTTCATCTACAAGTCCAGTTTTAGGATTGATTTAAATTATTCTTTGCTAAATACTTTTAACTATTATATAACTTGCTTACTCAGATTTCCTCAATGCTCTCCAGATGTAATGGACTACAGATCCCAGCAAGCAAGAAAACTGTTGAATTGGTGGTATTTTGCCAATCTTTAAACACAGGTATTACAAATCCAAAAACTGTCACTAATATATATATTGAACTAATGGTTCAAAATGACCGGGGTGGGGTGGGGGGGGAGTGGCAATTTTGGAGATTCTGTTAGAACAGCGAGTCTTAACAAAATGTTATATCATCCATTAACCGAGTATCTAGGACTATAACATTGGAGTACTTGTGCATACATTTTTGCTTGCTCTCATCACTTTACAATTCTAATCATAATATGAAAAACAATAAGCAGTCATTTTTTAAAAAATTGATAAAGGCTGCTGGATGACCCTAGCCACAGTCCTATTAAAATAAATTAATATGCTCATTTTTTAAAACTAACTCACTACTGTGTGATTTTGAGTTGGTCCTAGTAAAGAAGAATATAATCTATATAATTTTTTTTTCTTACTAAGTAAAAATGACTGCTTGCATTTCTGGCTTTATTTTCACTGTTTTTTCCTACTGCATTTATTTCATTGTTTGTTACATAGAGTCTGTTTAATTGGAAAGGCAGCTCATCTACTGAAAGCATTACCCCTGCACTATTTTACACCAGGAGTGGGGAAAAAGCTGTTTTCCCCCAAAGCTGCTTTAATTACACCTAAAACTCTATGGAGAATTTGCCTACATATTTCTCATTGATGACAATCTAATATCCCTTACAGCTCAAGTAAACCTTGCCCCAATATGGTACCATCTGCGGATAAATCACCAAAACTGCAGCTGCCCAGGAACTACCGTAGAGAGTAATAAACCAGCATTTCTGGATGGCAGTTAATTACTAATGAATGAAGCAACATATTTTCTTTATATACCTACGCTATTTTATCATTCTTGAACCTTTTTTCAGAGCTGAAATTTAAGAATTGTCCAGATACTGTATGTAAAAGGTAAAACTTATAACTATTCCATCACTCTCTACTATTGTAAAGCAGGATACTGGAGTAAGTACCGTAATTTAGGAGCCATCTGCAGGAAAGTCAATGCTTAACCAATGTTTAAAAGCCATGATTTTGGTGGCTCCTTCCATGCAGGATGCATGATTAGGGACCTGCAGTGAATGCTTGGAAAAACTCAAGTCAGTGCTTGGGAACAAGACCAGCTGTTCCAGTTTAACTAGCTATTTTAATTTAAGGACAATTGGATTAAACTAATGAAAGTGGCATTCTTGAATCTCTGGGCAGTAGAAGCAACACAGCTTTGGCTATTAGTAGAAATATCAACAAGTGAATGGGAATATTTACAAAGAATGATTCATATTAAAATAGTATATCTGTCCACTCAAAATGAAGTCTTACTGAGTTTAGGATTGTGGTTTTAATCAATGCATTTTATTTTTATCTTGGAATTTTATCTGACTCTTAGCACCTTACAAATTGCTGTCTCATACACAAATGGCAGAAATGTCTTTTAGAACCCATCTTGGTAGAAGAAAAGCATATCCCAGAGCAGTAATAACATTTTTCCCAAACTGCTATTATCTCACTAAACTAGGTCTCCAATGTGATATTCAAGTGCATCTCCCCACATTTCATCAGACCATTTGCTCCCATACTCTTATTACTGTATTGCTACAACACAATGGCTTTCAAACAGTACCATATTGAAATATATATCCAATAAAAGAGAATGTATATAACTCAAGATTGAATTGTGGAGTTCTTGGTGTTTTCTGAGCTTGGTTGTTTGCTTGCAGACATTTAATTACCCAATTAGGTAACATCCTCAGTGCAAGTGAGTATGAATTTTACTCTCTGTTTATATGCAATAATGATCCCTGCCAGTTTTGGTGGAGATGTGTTTTGTCCTTGGTCGTTTGTCTGGCATTAATGTCTGCTTATCTAGGTGCTAGCTACTAGGCAGGATGTCTTCTGGTCTTTTTGCTTCCTTCTTATTTTTTATTGTCTCTTTTGAATAGTGTATAAATATGTTTTATGTCTATGTTTCCACTGATGGTGGATTATCATAATACCAAACTTCCAGGAATTCCCTAACATTTGGGGGGGGGGGGGTAGTCTAAAGGGCTAACAATTTCCCAGTTGAAATATACCTGCATATCCTTTTGTCACTATGGTGACCTTTTTTGTGCTTTTAACAAGCAAGCTGATGTGCTGAATCAAACATGTAAACTTTTCCTAATATGGAGATAAAATGTTTAGAAACAAAACTAACACAAAATTGTCAATCTCACCAAGATACTGTGCTATATTATTGTGAAATACTTATATATATAATGCTGTACTATATACAGATTCAATTTAAATAACTTAAGCTCAGTTAAAATTGATAAAATTGGCTTAAGTCCTATTGAACAAATATTTTTTCACTTTCAGTTTTCTGTGACCTGAGATTTAATTAGTTTTCGAATTAAAACCAAAATACCACCCCCCCTCCACATACACACATACAAACATCCGATTCCATCTACCGTACCTAATGCAGCAGCAAATTTGTTATTAACCAGATGCCTTTGAATGAAATAAGCTGCTGTGCATGCCCAAGTATAAGAAGTTCCATTTTTCATCACAATCCTTTGAACATCTATTAAAGCAATATAAATTAATCTACCTTTCAGGAACAGTCCTCAAAGTTACTTTCTAGTGTGTACAAATTTGAACGTTCAAGGGATACACCTGATCAGGTTTTTAACAAACTTTGCAAATGGCCTAGCTCCTACTTTTATAGTCAACAGTATTAGGAAGCAGCAGAGCAAGAGAGAGGCAGACAGGAGTTCAGATTGCCTTTATGCAATGTCCTTACTTTTGTTATCTGGATCCAGGTCTGCTGGCTGTGCTACTTACAAATGCTACCTATATATTACTTAATCCCTTCCAAAGCATGGTGAAGATTCTTGCATGCATCTTAGCTTGTTTTAGACTTCAAGGCTGTGTTACAAAGCTGAAAATATTGTTTGCTTTTGTTTTTTTAACCTTGGAAGAGAAGAAGATTTTAAATAAATAACTTTAAGGAATTCATCCCAAAACCTATTATTAGGACTGCAATTCTAGGGCTGCATACTAAAAAGATCAAGTCAATATTTAGGACAGGGAACTTAACATGAAGCCGCGGCTGGAGTACATACCATATGCTATCAGCAATAAACTTCTAATAAAAGTTTAAATAGTTCTAGCAGAATGGAAGACATTTCATCTTTCTTCCTCACAATGCATATCCATCATTTAACTTCTCATAATTTATAAAAATAAACTTCTCTTGTTTAAGCTTGCGTATATTAAAATCTTTCATTTCCTCCTCCTAAAACAAAGATAAACCATATCTCAAGGCTTGAAAATATCAGCTTTCCATCCTCACAGCACCATAAGCCTTAAACAGTACAGAAGATAAACACTAAAACATCCCCTTCCTTTCTGGTTTCTGAGCCTTGAGGAAATAACACAACCTACCATGACTACTGCAAAAATCTAAATTCCAGCTGATATCAAAAAGATACAACAACACAGTAAGAAACGGTATCTCCAGCTCCATCCCTTACATTACACAAAATAAAGAAGTTGAGTGCTTGCAGGGATTCCGTATTGCCATCTATTATAGATGACACAGCTAGCGGGAGGGAATGGAACAGACAAATCATTAGAACTTAGACCTTTTCTTAATGTCATCATTTTGGACTCAATCAAAAGAGGTTTCACAAGTTCATTTGCACACTTTGATAAGAGCAACCAAAATCAGTCCCCCCAGGGAGAGACTGAGAATGCTATCTACCAATAGAAACTTGCACATCAAAGATAGGATTCCCATTTTGCTACCTGATCTGCCACTTCCATTCAAAAGCAAGTAGGCCTGGGAGATGCTTTTAGACAAAGAAGCCTGATCCCCATTCATAGGCCCAACCACAATCTGTTTCTATCCAGCGATCCATTAACTGATGACATTAACTTTCAATACATCTGTTTTGCAGGTTAGAAAAATATCCTTATATAATGGGCTGGATGTAAAAGAAGTTGGACAGTATGGGGAGAAAATGAATGGGCTTAAATAAATACTAGAAAGCTCTAAATTAGGGCATCTACCAATGATCTGATTCTATTCCCCCACCCATCCAAACCTGTGCAGCAAAAGGCCCCCAGGGCATCCAGGTCATTAACTGACCATTGCCAACACCACCTATATACAATTACTGTAAAATGGAGGAAAAAAAGCACATTGTTTTTATTATACGGATTTCTCCTATTTGGGTTTGCCTGAAAGCACCCTTGATCTCATTCACTACAGTATTGTACATTTTAGTACAGACAGCCCAGAATATATTATATAATATATTCTTAAATTGGAAGGCGCACCCCAAATGGAGAATTCCTGCAGGTGGTTGATGAAACAAGGCACACACCACAAAGTCCTCAGTGGCCCAGCTTGGCTTTCTTTGCACCAGGCGGGGGCAGCATGGCAGTTTAAAGACTCTTCCGACTAAGGAAACCCCACCCCATCAGACCCTTCCGAAATAGGGCGAACTATTCAGTCCAGGTTAAGGAACTGAGCGATAATGCCACCTCCAAAGCCAACCAGCCACCCTGGACAGAGAGACAAGAGGCAAGCCCATCTTTATTTAGTCCTTTCCTTCCTTCCAACCTCAATAACTGTGCAATCTCCCCCAGGGGAATTATTGGGGGCAAAAGGAAGAGCTGTGGTGGGGAAGTGAATGGAGATAACAAGAAGTTACCTCAGGAGTGACAGAAGGCTGGGCAGCATTGGCAAGGAGGGTATCAACGCCTAGTAAATTATCCCTCCCTCCCTCTCTTCCTTTCTCTCCCCCCCCCTCCACACACACCCCATTCATAAAACTCTGCCCCTGGTTCAGTGCCAGCGATGCTGCCGCCGCCTCTCCTCCTTCTCCCCCCCTCCCCAAACCCCGCTTCAGGTTCAGATGCCACCCCACCCCACCCCTGCCGCCCGCCCGCGCGCCTGGCCCCGGCTTACTTGAGCATGGCCTCCTCTTTCTCTTCCTCTTCTTTCTGGCGGTCCATCACAGCCATAATGATGTTCCGCTCCTCTTCTGTCAGGTGGCTCAGGTCGGGCAGCTCCTGCATGGGGGGAGGCACGGCGGGGGGCCGAGGCCCGCGGGGCCCCAGCGAAGAAAAAGGAGAAGGAGAAGGAGACGTGGACATGTTTGGCAAGAGAGAGAGAGAGAGAGAGAGAGAGAGCCTTGCCCGGTTCCCCCTTCGACACCTTTGTACCTTTGGGCAAGGCGAACCCAATCACGCCTCGGCTCGCCGCCGCCTCTTCCTCCTCCTCCTCCTCCTCTTCTTCTTCGTCTTCCTCCTCCTCCTCCTCCTTCTCCCTTTACACTGGAGTCCTCTGTTCATCGGCAGCAGCAAGGAGCTCTTGGGAAGCGGCAGGAGAGGAGGCGGAGACCCGGGCGTTCATGGTTGCTCCGTCCATACAAGCCCCAGCTCTGGTGGCGGCGGCGGCGGCGGCGGCTGCTGTTGTTGCTGCTGCTGCTGCTCCTGCTCTCCCTTCGGTCGGCCGGGTCTCAGGAAGATCGGGAGATGCCCCGCAGCCTCTTGCAGCCCATCCTCCGAGGCTGGGAGAGGAAGGGAAGGCGCGGGCAGCGGCGGCAGCTCGACAGGCTCTGTGCACCGTCAGGGCTGGAGGGAAAGGGCGGATGCTGCTGCTTCGCTGCTGCTGCTGCTGCTGCTGCTGCCTCCGCCTGCTGTTAAATGCTCTACTGCTGCTAGCTACGGGGAGGGAGGGAGTTTAGTGTCAGTTAGGCGGAGTCCAAACTGCTTCGCTCCTGGGTAACGCCGAGGTCTGCCTTTCCGAGACAATACGGGCAGCAAAAAAAAAAAAAACGTGCCACATTTCCCCACCTTTTTATTCCTCGAGGCGGTCGGAGCGCTGCGCTTGGGGAGAGCAAAAGGGAAGCTTTGCTGAAGCGGAGCCTGGAAACCTCTCCGAAACACAGCAAAGCAGACTTCGGATTGAAGGCTAGATTAAGGCTGCCATCCCAAACGTGGGCACGGGGCTCCGGGGGGATGGAAGGGCGGGTGGTTTGCAGACGAGTAATCCCGCTTTAGGAACGGCGTGTGTTCCCCGAGAGCGCCGAGCCGTGCAGGCAACGTCTGCAAGAAACCCCGGGCGATTCGGGGAGGCTTTAATTCCCAAAGCGGCGGGTGTAGTAGAAGTTGGAACCTGTGGCTCTCGATCCATTGTCGGATTCTGATTCCCCAGATGGCCCCAAAGAGGGCTCGGAGTCCACCATCTGGAGAGCCTCGGATTTTCCCTTCCCTCGCCCGTAAGACTATCGTAGCCTGAGCCTATTTACATAGGAGGGAAGAAATGCTACTTAATTCGGATATGGAGGATTAAGAAACCATGATTTCAGATTGCAACGCTGCCGTTTTAAAGCATAGCGGTTTGGGATTATCCTCCTTTAAATCCATGTGAATACACACATGGTTAGGATCGAACGAAATATTTGCTTTTTTGTGTGGCCTCTATAGAGCACTGCTGGTATGTGCTTGGTTCATGTAGAGTTTTTTTTTTAAAAAAAAAAGGCGAAGAAACGGTGTTAAATGAACTGTGCATACGAATTTAGGTATTACCTACAGCATAAGTGCAGTTGTAGCAAATTTATTTAGAAATCATAGGAGGCGGGAAATATACTTTATGTTCAAATCTTAATTTAATCTTTTACTCGCTAATTTTGGCAGTAACACTGATAAAACAAAAAAAAAAAAATACTGTACGGAGCCATATACCGAACTGATTGAAAAATATTAGTGCATTAAAATTTGTCAACATTTCTGCCACATGTTAAATGTTTTAATTCGATTTTTTTTTTACCTTTTCTGGAATTATATGTCTTAATTTTAAGATTTGTTGATGAATTTATTCAATACAAGATGCAAAGTTGAAATTTGCTCACTTTTTTCTTTAAAGGATGTGTGTGAATGTATGGTAGAGAAGCTGCAAGTAAGGAAAATTAAACACTGTCTTCTCACTAATTATTCTGAATTTTCATCCCAATGATTTTTTAAAACTTATATGCTGCTTTTTTAAGTGAAGGCAATGTGACATATAACAATAAAATATGCTATAAAAGCAAAAACTCAATAATTGAATAAAATGATGGTCACAACAATTTATAAAATTAATACGGAGTCCCAACAGAGACAATTCATAAAAAGATGGTGTTATATATAAATTATACACCTATTCTGGTTCCTTGATTTTGAGGCATTGTGCAACATACTGAATCTTAAATTAAGATTCTGGGGTTTGCACTAGGCTAATTAGTTTATGATTCAGTATCCTGTATGAATATAACAATAAATAGTGCAATACTAATGCAGAGGAGGGGAAAATACAGAAACTGCAGACAAGACACACACACACCCAGTTTTGAATTTGTAGTTGGTTAACTTGAAGACTTTGTGGGGAAAAGTGGTTACCATTCAATCTGTTACAATGCTTCAAACTGTTGTAAACCAGTAACGAAAAGAGTAATGTATAGTGTCTCTCTGCACTCATGTGCGCCTTCAGATCAGTCTTGACTCCTATCAACCTTTCTGATTAGTCCCTGCAGTTGTCTTGGCAAGATTTTTCAAAAGTGGTTTGCCACTGCCTCCTTCCTAGGGTTAAGAGATAGACACTGGCCCAAAGTCACCCATTTGGCTTTTATGCCTAAGGCAAGACTAGAACTCATAGTCTCCTGGTTTCTAGTCTGATGCTTTAACCACTACACCAAAATGGCTCTCTATAATAATGTACGAAATGAAATCATAAGCAATTTTATGTTGTTAACATGCTCTAAAGTTGTATAATGCCACATTTTTTATATTAGAAGTAGCTTTTAAGCCACGGCCATTCTTTAGCTAGTAATGACCAATGGTATCAACAGAAACTTTGAAAAATCTTTATGAATTTAACAGGAGAGTTTAAGATCAAGCTGACTCTGTTACCGACTTACTTGCATCATATTCTCATGATCCCATCAATCTTTCTCACCTATTTAGGTTTGCTAGCTAGAAGCCTCATTTTCCCCCTGTAGCGTCCCCAGAATGTATATGTACTTTCTTAGTTTTATTCATAATAATAGCATATAAGCACATTCACATATTCTTCTGTCCTCTAATTCTCCATCCAGAGATTAAACATCTGCCTCATCTTCTGTACTTCAGTTCAAGTACCATATATAAAACCTGAAGTGGGGGTGTTATTTTACTTTCTATACTCGCTGTTACAACTTCACCATTTTTCATAATGATGGGAATTGAGCAGTTGTTGGCCCCAAGCAACCAAAACAGCAAGGGCTACTTAAGTTCCTAGCACAAGTTGTCTTCAGGTTACGGTAGTTCTATGCTCTAACTCTATCTTTAACTCAAATTTGTATTTATGTTAGAAATCGTACTTGAAATTGCACTACCTGTTACTAAAAATGGTGGATGATATTGTCTTTCCTTGAACTGACAGAACATTGAATGCATGCAATACTTTCCAGAACGGCTAAAAACCACTGAAAACAGGCTATATATTAATGTACAGCTTTAGCAGTTCCTGATTGAATTGTGAAGCACTTCGTTGGCTCAAGGAAGGAGGTCCACCATTTCTACTAATAGGCATCCTGTTTGTAACTCGGAGATGTCCTTAAATTGGATAACCTGGGAATTGCTTATATCCAGTATGAGCGACACACATTTTGTAAAGTCATTGTGTGACGCCATTTGCTTAGCTATGGTTTATTGAATAAACTGCTGTTGGCTGGTTTATATAACAAATTAAGCCATAAGCCAAAGTTTAGAAACCAAAGTGGCTGGATTAATAAATACATACCAAGCAATTATGGCTTAACTTATTATTCAATAGCATTAATTAATTAATTAAGCAATAGCACTTAGACTTATATACCGCTTCACAGTGCTTTACAGCTCTCTCTAAGTGATTTACAGAGTCAGCCTATTGCTCCCAACAATCTGGGTCCTCATTTTACTGACCTCGGAAGGATGGAAGGCTGAGTCAACCTTGAACCAGTCAGGATCGAAGGAATCGAACTCCTGGCAATGTGAGCAGAGTTAGCCTGCAATATTGCATTCTAACCACTGTGCCACTACGGCTCATCAAACTCGGCTATTAATAAAATGGTAGGATTAGAGGCCAACGTGTTTCAGTCATGATACCACCACTATGTAAAGAGGCTTGTCTTCTTATGGTGAGATGTGATAACTTGATCCAGAAAGGTCTGTGGGGTTTAAATTAGATCTACTTCTGACCTGAAATGGATATATCATTTAAGTTGATATTCTCCCTTTCTCTCCATTTTGTATCTTGATAGAGCTTTTATATTTCAGATTTTTTTTTCTTTTACTGTTTTAGCATTTCCAAGTCATTTTTGGCTAATTCTGCAATAAGCCTATTCAGCTGTGAAACAGCAAAGGGTGGGGATGGAGGAAGGAAGGTAGAAGAGACTTTATTCCCATTGGTTATTTGGTGTTTTTTTCTAAATAAAAAAAGTTGGAATCATATTGAATCATCGAAAGGCATCTTTTGATTACCAGTCCGAGGAATCATGTACCTGAAAACCCCTGAAGACAATGAAAGGGGAGTAATGAAAGGGGAGTATGTTTAAAAATACATACATGCTTTTTATTTCTGGTCTGGTTTCTGCTTCCCCATTTACAGGTATCCAGACATTGTAGTACTGAAAAATAGCCAGTGTTTTTCATCTGGCAACTTGCAGATGCATTTGTCAGCAACCATCAAGAGTACCACCAAGATGAAACTTGCGGGAAATCATAAAAATTATAATCAAACACCTATACGTAACATTAGATTGGAAATGACTTGGAAGAAAAGGAAGCAGCAGAAATCACAACTTTGTCTTCCTTGTTCTTTCTTTGCTTATTAGTTCTTCTATGGAAATGGCAGAGGTTGCCTTGCTTCCCAATGTTCATTGATGGATCACACCTTTCCTTACTCTACATCTTATCTTCTGTGATGCTAGGTAACCATATATGTAGCATGGCCATATTTGAACTACCAGATATGGTAGTTCTAGCAGTCCATTGAATGATCCCAGTAGGTACCCTCAAAGAAATACAGGATCCCGAAGTTCTTTCTTTGGGAAAACAGCTTTTTTGCTAGATTTCCAAATGAAGGTGGGGGGGGGAAACTGTGTAATTCCCCTTAACACTTCCCTACTAAACATATTTTCCCTGAGCCTAGCTCTATTGAGTGTGGTGCTTTGATTGGGGCCTTATTTTAATTTCCAGTTTATCAACTATTTATAATTCATATCTGAACATTGCTGGTTTTTTCCAAATAACGAGAGAGATTCCCAATGAAGTGGAAAGAAGTGAGTGAACTGTTTGGAGAAGGGAGATAGTTTGCCCCACTTTCTCTAATACTGGCAGTCATATAGCCTTCGTACTTTTTTAAGAAAGGGAAAAAAAGAAGAAAGATTGAAAGACTATAAAAGCTATATCTTATGGTCAAGGCTCACTGAAAAATTAGCCCTGCCCTAAGAAGTAAAGGAATAAAGCTGTTCAAAAATGTCCTGCATCTAATGTAAAAAGGGAATGTCCACAATTAGTCAGTACCTACCTCTCCCATTATTTCATATAGCTTTTTAACTGAACTTAATTGTTTATGTTATTTCCTGATTCCAAAAATAGAGGTTTGTCTGAACTCCATTTGTGGTTTCTGGAGACTATGACTTGTACTGAAAATTTATTATACTGGTAGCTAATTGCTAAATGAATTAAGCTTTTTACTATGTAGTGTGAACCAAATCTGGTAAGAAAGTTTGTGAATATTTATTGCTGAATAGGAAATCTGTAATACATTTCTGGAGAACTTTTTTTAACTACTGGCATACTGTAATTCATGACAGTAAATTGGCTAAAACTCCTCTTCCAGTTACTATATCCATGCTTGGAAAATACCTTGATACAATGTCTGCAAAGAAACCTTCCAACATTGAATCCTACAATATCTCTAAAATATTAGAAATAACCATCTGTGTTCTAATTTTTATGCTAACCGTCACATCCATGAAAAGTGCAAAAAAAAAAAATTATTTGTGTGAATGCAAGAAGTACTAGGAATGTGCTGAATTCTTGGGATACAGCTGTCAGAGCTCAAGGGAGAGGCTTGGGAGATGCCAGTGGAGTGAGGCATGCTGAGCATTGTGTCACTCTACCCTTCCCTGAATGCAGTGCTGCCAAGATGCTCCCATGCTTACACAAAAGCCTCTCCTTCCACACATGAAGCAGGTGGCAGGGCAGACCACCCAGGCCACAGTATGATGCTCCTGTGCTTCATAAGAATGAGCGATTCACCGGCAATCAGCAAGCCTCTCCTGGACCAAGCAAGCTGGCTGCCTTATCATTGGCACCAGCTGTTCAAAAAGAGCTGCATATGGGCACACTCAGCCAGGAGAGGATTTAACCAATGCCGCTTCCATTTCTCAGTTGCTACAAGCAACTTTGGCATCTGTCTCTATGTTCCATGTCTCTGATTCCAAGTATCCTCCCGATCTTGATTTTACAATATTTTGTTACATTTTCCAACGTGCCTGGGTTGATCTTACTTTATATTTGTTTTTTTGTCTCATGGCAAAGTTGGTATGTGCAAGCACACTTCCCACACTTTCCTTCCCAGTAACTCCGTTCCTATTTCCATTCTTTGCTGTGCTGGCACATACACCTTTCTGGTGCCCAGATCATGGTCTCCTTGGCTGGGAAAGCTTTGCTTGCGGTCCTGTTTCTCCACACAAATGCCGTGCAGTCTGGCTGACAACATGGAGGCATTGCACAAAGAGAATAGGGCAATCTGTAACCAGCTGGAACAATTAACAGATGCAATGACTAATATGCTGATACACCTGGAGGAACTTGGAGGCTCAGCACTTATATTGCCCAAAATACCCCACGACTGTTCCCAAAACATTTGACAGTTGTTCTGAATTGTTTGTTGCTTTCCCGGTGCAATGCAAATTACATATTCATTGTACCCAGAGGCTCACAATACAAAGTTTCTTTTGAGCCTGCTGACGGGCCACCAAATGAGCCAACCCGTGTCTTTTAGACAAAAGCACCATCCTGTATAATTTGGGGACTGATGGGGGAGCATTGTCACATTTTTCAAGAACCTGACATGGTCGATCTAAGGATACACTGGTTATACTGGAAGTAGTCATTGGCAGAGTAAAGCTCCAATGTAGCCTGGAATGACACAGTACTCCTAAACCAGTTACAGAATGTGCCCTTGGAGTAGCCAGCCTGGATTGAATAGATCTGACTATGGATTAGTGGCCACCTTAAGTGGGGTGGAGGTGAAGTTTTGCAGAAGCCCTAGCAGAAAGGGCTATGGTATCATTGTGTCTTCCCAAGGGCTTCTGTAAAAGAAGGTGCTACAACAAGATGATTCATTTAGTCAATAGGGATTTCTGGTGGCCACATATAAACTGATATGCACTGATATGTCATTACCTGTCTGCCCAGGCCAAGAACATTTCAGGCAAATCCACTAGCATCATTCAATCCCTGCCAGTGCTCTTAGGTACATGGAAAATACTACCAATGGATTTTATCATTGGTATTTCATTATTCATTGGTATATCATTATTTACCTTCCAAGTTCTTGATAACTGACTATCAAATAGTCATGGACCAAATCACCAAAATGAGTGATTTCATCTCTTACGAAGGCATCCTCATCACGAAGGAGATCACCATAATGTCTTCCAGTTGCACAGCCTGCCTGCATGTATCACCATCCCAGTGATAAGTATGCCAATCACTGCCAGATTTTGGAAGACCCTGTTTGGGCTCCTAAAAGTATAGTAAATCTCCACCCATCCACCAATTATCAACTTGAGCTAGATGGATAGGTAGAATGAACCAATGGAATAATCATGAAGTATCTCTGTGTTGTTAGGATCCAGTTTGCATAATGACTAAGGCATAAGATTAGAAACTTGGAAACTGAATTCTAGTCTTGCTTTAGGCACAAAGCCAACTGGGTGACCTTGGGCCAGTCATTCTCTCTCAGCCCTAGGAAGGAGACAATAGCAAATCACTTCTGAAAAACCTTGCCAAAAAATGCAAGGACTTATTGTTAGCCCGGACTTGAAGGCACTCCCCCTCTCCCCATCACTGCCAGCAAAATAACTGAATCCAATGTCTACAGGCTAACCATGGCACTCTCCATGAGAAGCTGTAGGTGACCAGAGTAGATGACCTCTGTTGGCAGGTAAGATAACAATTACCTGTCATTAGCAGGTAAGATCACAATTGGGATGCCATCAAAATCCATGTCTCTTCTCTGATCCATCACTGATATCCAGAGTAATCAGTTCCAGCAACTATAGGAGAAAGTCAATCAAAAGGGAGAATGATGTCACATTTTTGTCATACCCCAACAATCAATCATGGAGACACTAGCAGATTGTTGGTGTTCTGGGAACTGAGGACCATGTTCCCTAGACATAGTATTGCCAGGCTCCTCTTTGCCTGGAGAGGCGTCTCCCCGATCAATACAGGCACCAATCAGTGAGGCAGATGCACAGGCTTCAGCAAGACACAACTGTGCTTCATAAGAGTGAGTTATTTGTGAGTAATCGGCAAGCCTGTCCTGAAGCAGGTGCCTACCTGCCTCATCTTCAGCACTAACTGTGCAAAACCAATTGCAGCTCTGAATGCTCAGCTGGGAGAGGATTTAATTTATGCCACTCCCACTTCTCAGTTGCTGGAAACTGAATTGTTTTGATACCAACCCCATGGTATCTGGGTTTCACTTTCACTACGCTCTTGACCTGTTTGCTTCTGACCACATCTCAGCTCTCTCTTCGATCTTATAAAACTTCATTATGCTTTTTGACCATGGACCATTCAACTCTGTCCCTGTCTGGCTCTTGGCAAGCTTGGCACACAGACACACTTTCTGCACTCTCCTTCCTGGTAACTCCATCTATGTTTCTTTGCCTTGCACTCTTTGTCTGCCTGAACCTG
This sequence comes from Pantherophis guttatus, assembly GCF_059756535.1. NCBI lineage: Eukaryota > Metazoa > Chordata > Lepidosauria > Squamata > Colubridae > Pantherophis > Pantherophis guttatus. The sequence continues at coordinate 229,561,839 of NC_142063.1, read as the reverse complement.
CACCCTCTTCATGGCCTGATCTTTATCTCCTTGCTGCCAGCCTCAAACCCAAGCATATTTCCAGTGTATGTTTAATTTTGGCTCTTCAAAAAGCTTGCATGCAGATGCACAGACCATACCTGCACCTGCCTGCCAAGTACTCCTGTATTCATCCTAATTCCTGTAGAGAGACCGTGAAAAATAGCACTTAACGCTTAATTCTTCAATTTGCAATATGTGGCTCTACCGTAAACGAAGATCTCCGAGCAAGCTCTGAGCAAGCTTTCTATGTACCACCTTTCTGTCTTACAGAGTAACATCATTTTTTTATTTAAAAAAAATTGCATGCTGCCAAAGTCATATATGGATGTTAAAATACTTTAACATGGCATCTGGTAAGCTGAAGTTTAAAATCCTTTTCCATGCAGTTCAAAGCACTAAACTGGCTGCCAATAGGCCAGCAATTAGCCTTGTCAAGATTCCTCCCAAGGAAATTCAACTCTCTTATAGTAGCTTAATTGGCAGGAAGTTCCCATTTCCCAAGACAGAATAATTCTAAAAGAAACCAGGAAAGAAACAAATGCAAGGAAAAAGGCATCACTGCTAATTATAGAAAGTTTTACTCCAAAGATGATGTCTAGCTGGTTTGGTTTCTTGCAAGCCAGTTGGTAAATTTGTTCCAAGTTATATCTCATTCATCATTCAAAATCAAATGTGACATACAAAAGTTGAAGAAGAGGAAGGGCAGGCTGGTCAGAAGATAGATGACAGTAACAGAAAGATGCCAGGAACATCTGCCAGGCTGGCAGAAATATGCTGGGAAGATTGGGGAATGGGCTGGCTAATGGGAAAATTGGCAGCAGGAATACGATAATTCCTGAAGAATCAAGCCAACAGAGATTAGTGGTAGCAACAAGAAAACATTAAGAAAATGTAGGGTAGATCCAAACCAGGTGTTACCTAATTTAGATAACAATCCCGTTTCCCTCCTCAGCTAGGTTATCTGCATTTTGGTTTCCCTAAGTTTTAATTGAATACATTCGAATATATACCTCTCATTTGTATTTTAAGCAACGTGTAATAATATTAATTGTTCTCTTCACAGTATTCAGAGTATTCAACACGTAATTTTGCACCATTCTATTATTTTCTCTTTTTTTTTAATGTGTCTTGTCTTTATTTCCATATACATGGAAGCCAGAGATGAAATTGCATGTTTAATTGTGTTTCCCCAGCACCAGGCAGTAGTAAATTTGTACAGAAGATCAGTCTGCCTAATCAAATTTCAGCTGTTCTTTTTTTTCTTGTCTTCTTGCGTTTACTGTGCCCATTGGTACTCTATGCCCTACAATGTTTATAAAATAGAAATAGAAATATTTAATATATATTTAAATAAATCACTAGAGCAAGAAAGAAATCAGTTTTCAATGCTTTAAATCTCATAGTATATCTGTGTGTAGGCAGGGCAATAGAAAAGTATAAGCATTTTTACAGTTTATACTTTTGAAATCAGCTGAAGGATTTTCATACTTAAAGCTTGCAAATGTACTATTTGCACCAGTCTCCAAAATCTTTTACTTGCAGCCAGTGGTGAAAACCAACTTTTTTTACTACCAGTTTGGGGGGGGGAGGTCTTGGTGGGGGTGGCTTGGTGGGGGTGGCAGGGGAAGGATAGTGCAAAATCTCCATTCCCTCCCCACTCCTGGGGGAAGGATATTGCAAAATCTCCATTCCCATCCCACTCTGGGGTCAGCCAGAGGTGGTATTTGCTGGTTCTCCAAACTACTCAAAATTTCTGCTACCGGTTCTCCGAACTGCTCAAAATTTCCGCTACCGGTTCTTCAAAACCTGTCAGAAGCTGCTGGATTTCACCCCTTGCTTGCAGCCCTCAGGGATCGCAAATTTGGTTGAAAACTATCAAATCATGGAAGTGCAGTTTGTCCATACATACATTATAAATAAAGAAAAAGCTATGTGAAGCTATGTATAGCCTTAATACCTGGTTTAGTTAGTCCTCTGTACTCAAAACAACTTGGCCTTAATCTGCAAATCATGAAAACTTTTTTGGGTCAGAGAAGACAACAAAGTTTGGACAAACATGATCTTTTCATTAGCCTCTATCCTGGCTTTCCGTAACCAACTTATTCTCAGAGCAAGAACTTTACTCCCATGCCTCCATTTTGCTCGGCATAGTTTTGTGGTTGATTTTATTGTTACCCTACTTTGAGATTATATGTAATGAAATTTATGTGAAAACATTTAAATATTTAAATAAAGTTAAGAGGTGACATTGGTTCAACTCTTGTTTCAATACAGACATGTATACTGTTGGGAGGTTCAATGTACATGTCGTTGTATTAGAACTATTTATATTCAGGATTAAGTCCCACCATATTATTTTGATGGTTGGTTGTACAATCAGCCAGACATTTAGACTGGATCTGGCATTTTTATCCACCTATCAAATCCTTCCCAAGATGTTGTTTGATGGTGTTAGAGGTATAAAGCTGCCTTCCCTTTTAATGGTGATTTTGTCAATGCTGATGTGTTCAAACTCCAGTTGTTTTGGGACTGCACTCAAGATGCCTATTACCATCAGTACTAATCTTGGCTGTGTTTTGCTACAGTCGTTCTATTTCTATTTGCAGGTCTTTGTATTTTGTTATCTTCTCCAGTTCTTCCTCTTGTCTTCTGCTATCTCCAGGTAGTGCCATATCATTATCTAGACTTCTTTGTCTTTCTTGTCCACAGTTGTTAAGTCTCGGGTGTTGTGTGGCTGGTGCATGTCTGTTTGAATTCTAAAGTCCCAGAGCACTTTAGCTTCTTCATTGTCTCTTATGTTGCCTATTTTATGGTCCCACCAATTCTTGCTTGGAAGCAAATGATATTTCTTGCAGATATTCCAATGCACCATTTTTGCTATTTTGTCATGCCATTGTTTGCAGTCAGATAATGTGATCTTGCCGCAGCTAACCAGGTGGCCCACTGTTTCATCAGGGTTTGTTTATTTGTTTGTTTGTTTGCAGAGGCAGCATTTGCTGTTTGCTGTTGTCTTCTCAATTCTGACTTTGTATGGATTTTCAATTTGTTCTTAAGGCTTAGTCTTGTGCAGCCAGAATTAGCCCCTTTGTCTCTTTCTCAACTTTATTGGTCTTTTTGTTTTCTGCTTTGCTTGCTGGTTGTTGTTGTTTTGTTTGTTTGTTTGTTTGTGTGTGTGTGTGTGTGTGTTTGTGTGTACTGGACCTGTAATATTTTTCATTATTATTATGTGTAGTAATCTACAGTTAGAGTTAGAGTCAAAGACTGGTAGAAATGTAATAATTCCCGTCCAAATCAAGGATCTAAGAATTATTAAGGTAGTACTTAAGAACATAGGCAGTTCCAAATAGGGTGTCTAATTCAATATTTATTGATATTGAGGAAGTTCTTTAGATATTGCTCCAAAGGCTCTAATCAGAATTGACACAACAACAGATTTTTCCCCATAAATATTCAACCTAAATCTGCAAGTCCCATATTTTGTAATTTTCCCAAAACGTTCTCAACTTGATGGTTCCAGTAATTTTTACTACATTTGAATCCAAACCTCTGGCAAAGATTCCAATGAATAATAATGGCAGCTTGGTCACGACGCTCAGTTTGTGAAATTGTGCTGAAGCCACTGATCAAATGGTCAATTGTTTCATCCTTTTTACTACAAAGGTGACATTTGCTGTTTGATACCGGTTGCATTTTTGCCTTCCTGCAATTAATTGGCAAAGCTTGTTCTTGAGCCATTAAAATAAAGCCTTCCGTTTCTGTCTTTAGAACTCCTGAACTTAAGCAACTCCATGTGAGTTTTTTTTTAAATCACCTTTTTCTTCTATAAGTTTAAGTGTTGACCATGTATTGGCTTGTTTTTCCAATTAACAAATCAGTTTTCTATTGTTTCTTTCCTATATCCAGCCTTTACTTTTGTTGTTTTCAAGAACTTTCCTTGACTGACTGCCTTCAGCAAGGGTTCTTGGCTTTTTTTAAGGTAGTCATTCAGGCCATGCTTTTCTTCCTCCACAGTTTATTTCACCCGTGGAAGTCCTCTATAATTCATAGTTATTATGATGATTTGTATGGCTGCCTATTACATCTAAGCAACTAAGGGTGGCCCACAATGAATAAAAACAACAATCCAATAAAAACAAGTTTAAAAACCAATATAAATATATAACAAATCGCCTATAGTCATTTCACAACAAAAATAATCATAATCAGCATCAGAATCTACCTTTACATCAGCTCAACAAGTTATTGCAAAAGTTCCCTATATATTTAACACATTGAGTTTCAGTTAAGTATAGGATTACAGTCTTCAAAATCTTATTTCTGATATTCGGTGTGGTATTACAGCTTGGTACCTCCTATAAAATCAGTCTTCACCCTAGTCAAAGTTTCTTCTTCTTCTTCTTCTTCTTCTTCTTCTTCTTCTTCTTCTTCTTCTTCTTCTTCTTCTTCTTCTTCTTCTTCTTCTTCTTCTTCTTCTTCTTCTTCTTCTTCTTCTTCTTCCTTCTTCTTTCTTCTTTCTTCTTTCTTCTTTCTCCTCCTCTTCCTCATCCTCATCCTTGTCCTCTTCCTCCTCCTCCTTTTCCTCTATTATCACTTTGGGTGTCAAGGGAGATACAAAGTTCTGGTCCTTCCACTTCTGGCGGCCTCAATCTTTGTTATTGGATGCTGTTGTAATGGGTCTCTGATATTGTCTCTCCATCTTCTTCCGGGTGTGCCTCATGTTCTTTGACCTTCTCCTCTTTTTATATATGCCTTGTATGGTATGGAATCTCACAACATCCTCTCCAGGTGAACATACTACTTAACTTGCTGTCTTTGTACGTGGTTTAAAATTGGTTCTGTTCCAATAATTATTCCAAGTGAATCATTAATTATTTAAACTATCCCCAATGAGACACAAATATTGGGAGCACTGAAAATTTACTGTCAGGATTAGGGTACAGGACTGGCATCAGGAGATCTGGATTCTGCTCCACCTTCAACTTGAAAGGGCATTGGGTGACTCTGGCCATTCACTCTCTCTTAGTCCAGCCTACCTCAAGGGCCTTGTTAAGTGGGGGCGGGCAAGTGAGAGGAGAAGGCACTAACAAATAAACAATGAACTGATATATCATCCCTGCAACAATGTGTTGACAAAATGATTATTTAAATGTAAGGTAGCTCTGAAAGAAAAACATAGAGGAAATTTTGTAGTTACTCAGCCAAATTATTCTTTGGTACATTAGCACATATGGTTCTTTTGATCACTCACTGTTCTAAGAACCTCTGTTAAACAGTCCATATGTGCTGGCTAAATTCCCTGGGAGCAAAGGAACTGTAATGATGACAAATTGGCTTCCTCCTCTCTAAATGTCCTTCAGTTGATGCATTTCTGTCTCATTTTTAACTTACCATAGATATTTATGGCTAATTTTGCAAAATATTAAGGTGAATCAGCATTTTCATGCCCAGACAGAAAAACATAAATACACTCATTTTTAAAAAGATGTAAATTATTAACATGTTGGAATTATTTTAATAAAGATAAGAGGAGAGCTTATCTTTGTCTTTGGCTTCTAATGCAGACTTTCCCCAGAATGATTGTACGCATCACTTAGTGTGATTATGATGAAGGATTATTCAGCGCAACAATAGTTCTATTCAGACTATTCGCTATTCAGCTATTTCTCTTATTTATTCACATCTTTGTGTTTGAAATTCTATTTCTCTGGAAGAACAACAGAGGTAAAATATTTGTTGCAAAATATGTAAAATAAGTGTGCTACACTGTGGTTCTGACCTGGTGCCTGAAGTAATGGGGTTTTACTAAATGCTAATTTAAGTTTGAAAACATTGTCTGCAATTTTAGCTGTAAAGCATTAGCAAGAAAAGCATAACAAACATCTCCTGCTCGGTTTTGGGTGCCTAGATAATTTAATTAAAAGAGGTTTTGCTTTAATATTTTCTTCACCATATTGCAAATAATATTTCAAAAGAAAAAAAAAACCCTTCACTTATAGCAGTGGTTCTCAACCTGTGGGCAGCGATGTGGTCATAGGGGGTCTGCAAAGGCTGGAAGAAATATTATATTTTAAATCTTGAATTAAGTCTTGGGCGTCTGTGGCCGTGGTCCATGGCCACAAAAGGTAAAGAATAGAATAGAATAGAATAGAATAGAATAGAATAGAATAGAATAGAATAGAATAGAATAGAATAGAATTCTTTATTAGCCAAGTGTGATTAGGCACACAAGAAATTTGTCTTCAGTGCATAAGCTCTCAGTGTACACACCAGAGGTGGTATTCAGCAGGTTCTGACCAGTTCTGAAGAACCGGTAGCGGAAATTTTGAGTAGTTCAGAGAACTGGTAAATACCACTTCTGACTGGCCCTGCCCCCATCTATTCTCTGCCTCACGAGTCCCAGCTGATTGGGAGGAAATGGGGATTTTGCAGTAACCTTCCTTTGGAGTGAGGAGAGAATGGAGATTTTACAGTATCCTTCCCCTGGAGTGGGGTGGGAATGGAGATTTTACAGTATCCTTCCCCTGCCATGTCCACCAAGCCACACCCACCAAGCCATGCCACACCCACCAAGGCACGCCCACAGAACCGGTAGTAAAAAAAATTGAATCCTACCTAATCCTAATTTTTTTTTCAGTGCTGTTGTAACTTTCAATGGTAACTAAATGAATCGTCGTGAGCCGAGGACTACCTGTAGGTTTATCAGTCAAGAGAAAAAAAATGGTGGTTCATAAAATGATTTATTATATTCTGTCCAAGTGCTCAGATTTGACCAGATGACAACTGTACCTATCATGGCTTCCAAAGGAAGAATGGGAGAGTGAAAATGTCTATGCAAAAGCAGAACATGAAGAACCAAAGAGGCTAAGGAAAGGATCCGAGATTGCCCATGAGTGCTCCAGAACGCTGCTTCTTAAAAAGAGACCACAGGATGCAGGTGCGTGCACTGGGAGACACAGCATGTTGTGTCCCGTCTGGCGTGTGCAGCTAGTAGCTGATTCTGACAGCGAGGAGGCTGGTGTGGTGGTGCGCCAGCAGCCTGTGCAGTTGGCACTCAAGTCAGACAATGAGGAGGCTGGAGAAGATGTGATGCCAGAGGCGGGGATTCAGCCAGGGCCTTCAGAACCTCCAGAACCTCCCATAAGTGAAGAGGAAGAAGAGGAGGAGCCTCTTCTTGATGCACGGGCATGCAGAGCTGCCAAAAGGCAGGAGTGGTTCCTCAGGAGGAGGTCTTCTCGAGAGTAAGGCTTGGGGCTAATTGGCCATTCCCTTAGCCTATTTAAGGAAGGATGACAACTGAGGCAATTTGCAGGGAACAACTTTGTTCACTCTTCTTCGCGTCCTGATCTTAGTTTTCTTATCAGTTTCCTGCAAATTGCTTCTGGGCTTTCTGCCAACCATAGTAAGATTACAATTATTTATTCTTTGGATTCTTGTAGGCTGTTAAGAAAGTTAATTAACAGCCTTTATTTGAAAAAGACTGATTTAATTTAGTAAATTACGGTTGGTACAGACTTTGTGTGTGCTGCGTTCTTTGGGGTCCATAGCTGGGGCAGAACAGAGGATCAGATATCTTGTTCACAAAGTCAGTGCCTTTTAATGATCATTATGTTCCCTAGCCTCATTTTTTAATTACTTTTGGAAATTGCTTATTAACTACTTTTAAGCTATTAGAGACCTTTGGAATGACAAGTTTGAAAATACCAGTAAGTCGATAGATCTATCTATTCTGGTTTTGGCAAGATGTACTGTAACAAAGTAAGTAAGTAATTTGATGAAAATGATTTTAAAAGCTGGACACTAAAGGGGACTAAAGATTTTAATCAGAGGGAGGGGGAAAACCATAAACCTATTTTTCATGTTAATTAATTAGAATCTATTAATTGATGCAAAACATCTGTAATAGTTTAGTATTATAATATTTTTGAAAATATTAAAGGAGACTTTTGAACAATGGAGACAGAAATTAATAGCCACAATATCAGCTATGCCAGTCATGATGTCTGCCTCTATGAATAGACTATGCCCAAGATACGTTATTGAATAAATGACAGATGTGGAACAAATTTTATCTGACAAGATACAGATGATACTGAAAGTGAATTTATAAATAACAGACCAAAAGAATATTTTGGAGAAGGATGTTTTACTTGATCTACAAAATTAACTGGCTGAGGTTTTAAAAATCAAATATAAATGAATGTGACATGGATAATTTTTTTTATTGGATTTATAAAAGAGACTCGTTAAAGACCTGAAGAACTCTGTGTGATATGATAAATAAGAAATGAAGAGAAATCAAATCCTACACTATTTGAATAAATTAAAGATTAAAACTATAAAAAGTAAAAGGAAGGAATATACAGTTGGTTTATATTATCAAGACTAAAACAAGATATGCTGTTACTTCTGACAATTCTCTATGGACTTTCTGCTGACAGCAGGATTGAAAAAAAAAGATGTTTTATGGGTTTGTTGATAAATAAAAGGTGAGATATGGAACGAAGAGATATTTTTTTGTAACCCTAGAGGGGGTGAAAAGTCACTAAATTTGTTCATGCTTGTGATAAGATTGGAAGTGACTTCTTCATATATTTCTTTTTCATTATTTCATTATTACTTTTTCTTCTCTCTCTCTCTCTCTTTTTACTTTTTCCTCTTTCTATTCTCTTCTGTTTCTTTAAGTGTGCGAGTGTATGTGTGTATACATATGTCAATTGGGGTGAGCAAAGCAACTTTCTTATGAGCTGGTTGACCCTTCTTGTTTTCACCATCTCCTAACATTACACAAGAATTGCACTTGCATAAATGTATATAGGGCTGCCACTTTAATTATCATTTATCAACTGTAATATATTTATGTGTTAAGGTTATAGCGTCAGTTGTTGATGTTTATTACAAGATTTATGAATTTATAATTGGAAAAGTAGGTCAAACTACATTTTTTCAAAAAAAAAACCCTTCCCATTACATAAAAAATCCAAGAATGAGGCAGAAGATTTAAATACACTGCAACCGACTATTGACTTGACTCCAGGCCAAATAATCCTAATGGTTATTTACAGTATTGTGATTTTTAAGTATAGGTTTAGAGTAAGTGCTCTAGATCTATAAATTAGGCTGTTGTATTTAATATTAGTTTACGCACTATGCTGCATTTTAAGGAACATTATGCAAAAGCAATCTGAGCAAGTATTTATAAATATAGCATTGGCAATCTGAATCACTGATAGTCTGCTAACATTTTTTTCTCTTTTTATCTCTTTTCCTCATCACTACAGATAGTCCTTGACTTACAACAGTTCATTTAGTGACCATTCAAAGTTACAATGGCACTGGAAAAAGTGACTTATGGCCATTTTTTCACACTTACAACTGTTGCATCCTCCCCATGGTCCCGTGATCAAAATTTGGGGATGCTTGGCAACTGATTTTTATTTATGATGGTAGCCGTATCCCAGCGTCATGTAATCCAGTGGTTTCTACCGGTTCGCCCCAGTTCAGCTGAAGCAGCAGGAGGCTCCGCCCACCCGCCCGGACGTCATCACAGATGTTCTGCGCATGCGCAGAAGATTCTGTGCATGCACAGAAGTGCCGTGCACGAGCGCGCGCTCACAGTTCCGAACCAGTAGCAAAGGTAAGTGAAACCCACTACTGATTTAATCCCCTTTTGCAACCTGCTGACAAGCAAAGTCAACGGGGAAGCCAGATTCACTTAATAACTGTGTTACTAATTTAACAATTGCAATCATTCATTTAACAACTGTGACAAGAAAGGTTGTAAAATGGGGCAAAATTCACTTAACAAATGCCTCGCTTAGCAACATAAATTTTGGGCTCCATTTTGCCCATAAGTCATTGTGCCCGTAAGTCAAGGTCAACCTATATAGAAGTCTTCAGGCATTCACTACTGAAAAGTACAAGATATATGAATAGTGTCTTTACAACATGTGAAAATCTACCTCCACTCAAGTACTGAGGCATATGATAGCCACACCAGAGGTGGTGTTTTGCCGAATTAGTCTGAAGGGATTTACAGGCATATGATTATCCCTGTCCTGAGACATCTACTATTTAGGAGGTTCCCATCCTATGAGAGGAAGCCTTATATGGGTAGCCCTTTAGATAGTCACTCATGTCCTTGCTACATCAACGTTCAATGATTGCAATGTGCTTTACATGGAGCTGACCTTGAAGACCCTCAGAAGCTGCAAGTGACCCAGTATGCAGTGACATGAGCAGCAATGAGCCTGCTTCCATATTCCCATGTGACACCTCTTCTTCACAAAGGTAAACTGGTTGCCACTGTGCTTCCAGGTATCATTCAAGGGGCTGGTTGTGACCTATGAAGCCCTACATGAAATACGGGCTGCTTATTTGAGGAACTGCCTATTACCCATGGTTTCTGCCTGGTGAATAAGAGTCAATGGAATCAACGTGCTCTGGAACCTCTTGATTGAACAGTGCATATTTTGGAACCTAGGAAGTGTGGCTTCTCCGTTGCAGCACTTGCTCTCTGAAAGGAGATTCCCTCAGATATCCTGACAATTGCCATTCTGATGGCTTTCCGAAGAGTCTTAAAAATCTGGCTGTACTCCCAGTACAGCCTTGGGGTAGGAGAGTAGAATTCCCCTCTATTGTTAGATATGTCTGGTGTATATGTGTTAAGTTGTCCTAATTGCCATCCTGTTATTTTCATTATTGTATATTTAAATTTACTACATTTATACTTTTTTAAAAAAATATTGTGAGCTGAATAGAGTTGTTGTGGAGTTGGATGGTACCAAAATCACATTAAATGAATGGATACATCAATAAACAAGGTGCAAAGTTCTTGTTTATCCCCTCTCCCAGTTTCCCACAGCAGTAAATGTGGCAGGCCTGAAGGCCCAATGCAAAAGATGGCAGGACCAAGAAGGGCCTTTTCTGTAGTGACTCCCTCCCTGTGGCACATCATCAAATAAGATTGGCCTCCGCTTTGACACCCTTTTGCAAGGCCCTGAAGACATGGTTCTGCCAGCGACCCCAGTATTATATGGAGTCCATCAAGTGGCTGAACTCATTATTATCACTGAGGGAGGGGAGAGTTATTGGTTTGTTTTACTGGGGTTTTATCCTTATAAGCCGCCTGGAGTCACCAAGAGTGAGTTGGGCAGCCATATAATTTTTTTAAATAAATAAATAAGAGAAAAGAAGAAAGGAGGAGAAGAGAGACAAAACACTGGTGAAACTTGGGAAAAATCAAGCTACCATTTTGTAAATTACAAAGTTCTGCATATTTTACATTTATCTAAAATAATTTATATCATATGCACATAATATTTAATAAAACTCTTAAGTGTTTATAAATACTCAGTTCTCTAATTAACTGGGAAATACAATATGTATTTCTCTAATCTCCGTGTTTAAGATAGTATGCTACCAGAAACATAGTTTTTAAGAAAGGAGATTACTTCAATTTAAGAATTCTAATGTCATCATTTGGCAGCAAGATTTTAAATTATATTTACTGATCCTCAAAATAAATCTGACAGTAGTTATGCCATTTTTTAAACTTCATTTTGACTAAGTTTATTCCGAAAACTGACAAAATTTCATCTAGGGCTACAGCCTCTTTAGCCTTTACAACAGGAAAATATTAAGTTTGTTTACTGAATTTATTCCATTGTCACAATTGAAGAGACTATCAATTATTAGCTACCAATATAAAATAATAGAATATTCCAAGAAAGAAAACAAAGTAATGTTATAAATTAAAGTTGTCAGAAGGGATAGTTGGACACAGGTAATGTACTGAGACTGAAATATCCTGTCCCATTCTAAAATCTGCCTTTTGTAGTTATTACTGATTCATTCTACGCAACTAAAGAGAGTTCTTATTTCAATGCAATATGAATAAGAGTATTCTTTTCCTTGGTTAAGGGGGACACAGACCCCAAGTGCTATAGGTTGTTTGGTTATGCTTCTGATAATAATTCAGAAGTTCATGGGCTGGGGTGGACTTGTGTTTCTCTCTAAGTTTTTCCTCTTGCAATCTTGAAGACTTTATTGCATGGCAGGGAAATACAGGGTTGTCAAGATTTGATAAGGGACATCTCACATCCTTCTTTTTGGGTGCTTCCCCTTTGGTCTCCATCTGGCCCTCAGCCCTCACCTGTGAGTCCTCATATTTGTTTCCATTGACAGAGGCCACACCCCAGGCAACAGCTTTGACAAGCCAGCTAAACCAGGTGAAGACAGCTGATGGATTTTCAACCCTCAGTGAGGTAGGGAGTTGTATGTCCAGCATGTGAAGATGGACTCTGGCAGATTGCATTAGGGTTAAGGTTAAGGTAAGACCCATGGAAGGTCTAATGATGAAGAAAGCAGTCTCCGAAAGCATTGAGGAATGCATAGAACACAAGATACTAAAGATGTTCTACTCATCCACTATGCCTACTTCCATCTCCAATCAGTTGAACTCTTCTCCTACCACTGAATCTTAATGAGAATTGGGAAGAGAGTGTGTGAGGCTGCTGCTGTGCAGTTCTCCCTCACTTAAATCCAAGACGTGCTAGTAGGCACCATAATCTTCATCACTATCTTCACTTTCTCTCAGCAGTCCAGTAGCAATATTCAAGGCCTTTCTGGTTTGGGGAGCGAGAATGGGACAATCAGGACCTTTCAAACCAGTCTATACTTCTGTTCCTGCCATATATTTAAAGCAACCTGAGACCTGCCATTAAAAGAGGGGTATATTTATTTTATTTTAGAAACGACGCACAGCCAAGTTTGTAATGACTCTAAGCAATGTATTGTGAAAACCTTTATAAAATTCAGGTGGGGGGGAGGAGGACTCAAACATCAGAAGTAAAACAACCATTAAAAGACAATTAAATATGCAGTACCTGCCTTCCACTCTAATACAAAACTTGGGCGGGAGAGGGGGAAGCCACATATTCAGAGTGCTTAACGCAGCCAAAGTGGGTGCCAAACAAATCTGAAGAGGCAATAGAGCTTCAAAGGGCAGGTGTTATGACAGAGGTGGCATGCTTCCTAGGTTCTGAAACAAAACTAAACTCTGTTTAAAAATAGCCTAAGCAATAGATGACAGAAGGGTGAGAAGGGACTGCATAATTTCCCCACATTTCTGTAAACCCCCCCTCACCTCCCCACCGGTACTGCATGACACCTGTTAGTTGGATTCCTTTGGGACCTATCCATGCAAAATGGTTGTGTGCAGAGGTGGTATTCAGCAAGTTCTGACCAGTTCTGGAGAACTGGTAGCGGAAATTTTGAGTAGTTCAGAGAACCGGTAAATACCACCTCTGACTAGCCTCGCCCCCATCTATTCTCTGCCTCCCGAGTCCCAGCTGATCGGGAGGAAATGGGGATTTTGCAGTAACCTTCCCCTGGAGTGGGGAGGGAATGGAGATTTTACAATATCCTTCCCCTGCCACGCCCACCAAGCCACGCCCACAGAAACGGTAGTAAAAAAAATTGAATCCCACCACTGGTCGTGCGAAGTCCTGGAACAAATTCTGAAAGATGAACAAACCCAGCAGAATAACCATCCATTAAAAAAAAAAAAAATAGGCCTCTTCACCATCTCATCCCATTCCACATAAAGGACAATGATTAGTGGATGTTTCCCTGCCTGTTGGTCATATTTAGGTAGAGAAAGGAAAATAAAACGGGGGAAATCCAGCCATCCTTTTTTAGACAGTAGCATTTTATGGCATCACGTCTACGGCAGGATAGCGATTGGCAACAGGAGCAACAAAAGTACAGATTTCTGCTGGGGCAAAGATAGACGGACAGCTGCTTAAATGAACTGTCAAATCCAGAACTAATTTGGGATAACAAGGGGGAAGAGGGAGGACGACCTATTCAAAGAAAAGGATTCTTGAAATAAAGAAAGAAGTCATGTGAAATGCCCCGATTCATTTCTCATCTCCTTGTCTCAAGTTAAAAGCCTTGTTTTTATTAATTTTGTACTCCAATTTTAAAAATGCATAGAGATGTAGAAACATTTAAGGATTGTAAGCCGGGAATCTGTTCTTCCTGTGTAGCACATTATCAGCACAGCCTTGCAAAGCGCACCACCAAGCAGGTGCATTAATGTCTCCACCGTCTGCATTATGCATGTCCATGGTTGATGTCGGAAGAGAAATTTGTACAAGAAAGATATGCGGGCATTTAGGTGTGTAAGCACAACAAGCATCTTGTTCCTCTCCCCATTTCCCACCCGCCCTCTGATTTCAGTCAATATGAGCAGAACACAAACAGAACTATCGGCAAAGGTGAGAGGATTAGATTATGAAATCAGAATTCTATCATGAAGGCTATTACGGGTTGGCCTCAATTTATGACACATCGCTTCGTGACCAATGAGAGTTACAATGAACCTTCCCGGGACTCCTTATGATCCGGATTTTAAGTTTCACCAGCTGCACACACACACACACACAATGTCATGTGATTGCATTTTAGACACTCAGCAACCAGCCTGCATTTATGACTGTTTGCAGCATCCTGGGGTCACAGGAGTGCAATTTATGACTTTTCTTTGCTGGAAACCCAAAGCATATGCTTTGGGTTTCCAACAAAAACCGCTTATTGTAAACAAGGGATTAGCTTAATTGTGGTATTTGCTTAATAACTGCAGTGTTCACTTAATAACCGCTGCAAAAAAAATTTGTAAAGTTGGACGTGGGCACTTGGCAATCTCCTTAATGACCAGCATGACTTATTTATTTATTATATTTATTGGTTCGATTTATATGCCACCCTTCTCTGGAGACTCAGGGTGGCTTACAATGCGTTAAGCAATAGCCTTCATCCTTTTGTATATACCTGCTTAGTAGGGCTTTCGGGGGCCCAAGCAGTGTTCTTTTTTTAATACAAAGTCAGCTTATTGCCCCCACAATCCGGGTCCTCATTTTACCTACCTCGAATTATGACCATAATTCTGCGCTCAGTTAAGGTTGTAAATTGAGGACTACCTGTATATCTAGGAAAGACACTGTGGTTGGGTGGTTTTTTTTAATACTTAAGCTTAGCAATATATTATTTTTGTTTGCTTCTAATTACTTTCCATCTGGTCCCAATGAATGCTTTAAGAATTCAAGCCTGGTTGTTTTAGGATGAAATTTTAAATAATTTATTGATCAACTCTGGATAGGCCAAGGAGTATAAATTTATAAATGCATTTATGTGTATAGTTAGTTAGTTTAGTTAAAGTAAGACATTGTATTGGGCTCTCAATTTCAGAGCTCAGGATCTTCGGGTATTGCTGTATACTAAGAAGAAAAATACAAAAAAGGAAACAAATACTTACAAAGATATAGATGTAGATATATCAAATAAAGCCAATTCAGTTTATAAATATAGCATTAAGTCTTGAGTGCATGGAACCTTATATTCAGTGCTCAATGTGCCAGCATTAATCAGAGCATCAAAATAGTAATTTCTCTTCTAGAAATATCATGTTCTATAGCCGTGATGCTATAGAACCTATGGCACACGTGCTGGAAGTGGCACGTAGAGCCATCTCTCAGGGCACGCCAGCCGTCACCCGTTGCTCTTCTGGGTTCTGGCCAGTTGGTCTTTGTGCGCACAGGAGTGCCGGAAACTGGAAGAGCAGCTCCCTGGTGCGCATGCACGCACCAGGGAACTGCTCTTCCGGTTTCCGATGCTCCCCTCCCATGCATGCACACTCCCGTTTTGTCACTCGGTGCTGAAAATGTTCGCCAACACTGTTCTATAGCATCACCAAACACTGCCATTTCAACGGATCAGTAATGAAGATTGGCTTTATATTGCCTGAATGATATCTGACTGATATTTGAACTTGCTATTGACCACTAGGAGGAAATTGCCTGTCTGAGGTTGTAAAATGATTCAGAATGGAATCCTCAGATGTGTTATCTGAGTTGAAGTCTGGTCAACACTCCCTGGGGACAATCAAGCATCAGATTCCCTCTTTCTATTATTATTATTATTATTATTATTATTATTATTATTATTCATTGCACAGTCAGCCAGATGTTCAGACTGGGTTTGGCATTTTTTTGTACCTATCAAGTCTTTACCAAGGACCTGGGATACGCAGATCTGGATGTTTGATGATGTTACAGATATTGTTGCAGGATGGAAGCTGTTCTGCAATTGACTGATGGCAAATTTGTCAATGCCTGTGGTGTTCACGTGGTGCTCCAGTTGTTTTGGGACTGCACCCAATGCGCCTATTACTATTGGTACTACCTGCCTTTGCCAAAGTCCTTCTATTTCTATTTGTAGGTCTTTGTATTTTGTTATCTTCTCCAATTCTTTCTCTTCTATTCTGCTGTCCTCAGGCACTGCCACATCCTCTATCCAGACTTTTTTGTCTTTCTTATTGACAATTGTTAAGTCTGGGGTGTTGTGTGGCAGGTACTTATCTGTTTGAATTCTAAAGTC